>NW_026871426.1:1521639-1825967 GCF_028564815.1 Eubalaena glacialis
TTAAGCAGCCATAGTGTGTCTTCTAAAGGTGTGCCTCTGTTCTGTTTTGTAATTCAGTTCAAGTGTAGCGATTTTGACATTCCCTCTATAAGCGATATCTTAGGACAAGTGCCTTTTTCTGTGTGACTTATTTCACTTAGAATCATCGTACCTAAATCCACTCATCATGCTGCTAACTAGCCTTATGACATTGATTTCATGGCTGAGTGATATTCCATTGTGCCAAGTACCACCATTTCTTTATCCATTTTTCTCTTTCCTGGGATATTGAAGGTGTACCGAAGCGGAGGTTCTTGTAAACAGAGCAGCCGTAAACTTTAGGGTGCCTGTGTCTTGTTGATTTTTAGTTTTCCCCATTTATACACCCATGAGTGGAAGTGCCCTATGCTCTCTACGCTGTGTTTATTACTTGTTTGAGGACACACCGTACTCTTCTCCAGAGTGCCTGTTGGCAATTTACATCCCGCCCATCAGCGTAGTAAGGCTGCCATGTCTCCATGGCCTGTCCTGCTTTTCTGGTTTTTACACTTTGTTCAGCATGGCCCTTTTCACCGAGGGCAAGCGAGACTTCTTTGTAGCGCTGATTTGCCCTTCCGGCTTGCTTGGTTGGCCAAAAAGGGCGTATGCGTTTTTTCCTGAATATATTCAGGAAAAAACGCATACGCCCTTTTTGGCCAAGGGCATCATTGTCAACGTTTTGCCGCTTTTCATGTGCTTTAAAGGCGAGTCGAATCTACCTCCTGAAATCTGTTTCCTGCAAATCTGCCTTGCTTTCAAATCCTCTTCGTTGCCTTCCCTCAATATATTTGTGGACGAGAGTTCTCATTTATAACTCTGCACGTTTGTGAATTGCAGTGCCCCTGAGCTCCATTTGTCTCCTCGCTTTTTTGGGAGCTGGCCGCAAAAGCGCAGGATTGCTTCAGGCCCTATTTTGGTTCTGGGGGGCAGGCTGAGCCTGTGGTTCATTCTTCTTCCTGATGGGAAAATGGAGTGACCTGTGCCTGTCCGAACACCTAGGGCTAGTCTCTCGATGGTTCCCCGTCTTCCCGTTCATCCTCAGGACAAATTGCAACCTGGACGAAACAGGAGGTTAAAGGTGCTGATTCTCCAAGTAGGGAGATGGTTAGTGAAGCGGCTGGAATGGCGAACCCGAGCACAAGGAGAGGAGAAATGAGGTGCGTTTTAGACACCATGCCCGATATCATGGCATACCATCTTCTGGGTTTCCCATGCATGTTTTGATGTAGGAAGATTCCCTTGTACCTGGAGATTTGAGACCCATGGGGTGGGTACCCCGCGGTATTACTTTAAAGTATCTGCATTTGCTCACCCAACCTCACCAATCCTCTCAGCCCCAAGAGTGTCCAGCCTTATGTCTCATCCAGCTGTGGGTCTAGATATGGTCAATCCAGGTTGCATCAGAGACCCTGAACGGATTTTGTAAGAATTTCTCTCTCTTTCACTGTCTTTGCTTTGTAGGTTTTTTAAAGTAATGTATGTTTAGAATGGGGTTTGGCTGCTTTTCCCTGCTGTGTTTATGCCGCTTTACACCCTCTTGATTCACTTGCAGAGAGATATCGATACATAGGTTTTCAGATTCTTACTAGTCAGATATATTCTTGTGTGGTGACTAGGGGGTGTTGAGTCCAGTTCACTGAGCAGGGAGTAGGCCTTGTCTATTACATATTTGGCTTATGGAGCGGTCTCTGAGCTAATTTGAAACCCTTGTTTTATGCATCACCCCACCTCACCTTTCCCGTTAAGCAGCCATAGTGTGTCTTCTAAAGGTGTGACTCTGTTCTGTTTTGTAATTCAGTTCAAGTGTAGCGATTTTGACATTCCCTCTATAAGCGATATCTTTGGATAAGTGTCTTTTTCTGTGTGACTTATTTCACTTAGAATCATCGTACCTAAATCCACTCATCATGCTGCTAACTAGCCTTATGACATTGATTTCATGGCTGAGTGATATTGCATTGTGCCAAGTACCACCATTTCTTTATCCATTTTTCTCTTTCCTGGGATATTGAAGGTGTACCGAAGCGGAGGTTCTTGGAAACAGAGCAGCCGTAAACTTTAGGGTGCCTGTGTCTTGTTGATTTTTAGTTTTCCCCATTTATACACCCATGAGTGGAAGTGCCCTATGCTCTCTACGCTGTGTTTATTACTTGTTTGAGGACACACCGTACTCTTCTCCAGAGTGCCTGTTGGCAATTTACATCCCGCCCATCAGCGTAGTAAGGCTGCCATGTCTCCATGGCCTGTCCTGCTTTTCTGGTTTTTACACTTTGTTCAGCATGGCCCTTTTGACCGAGGGCAAGCGAGACTTCTTTGTAGCGTTGATTTGCACTTCCGGCTTGCTTGGTTGGCCAAAAAGGGCGTATGCGTTTTTTCCTGAATATATTCAGGAAAAAACGCATACGCCCTTTTTGGCCAAGGGCATCATTGTCAACGTTTTGCCGCTTTTCATGTGCTTTAAAGGCGAGTCGAATCTACCTCCTGAAATCTGTTTCCTGCAAATCTGCCTTGCTTTCAAATCCTCTTCGTTGCCTTCCCTCAATATATTTGTGGACGAGAGTTCTCATTTATAACTCTGCACGTTTGTGAATTGCAGTGCCCCTGAGCTCCATTTGTCTCCTCGCTTTTTTGGGAGCTGGCCGCAAAAGCGCAGGATTGCTTCAGGCCCTATTTTGGTTCTGGGGGGCAGGCTGAGCCTGTGGTTCATTCTTCTTCCTGATGGGAAAATGGAGTGACCTATGCCTGTCCCAACACCTAGGGCTAGTCTCTCGTTGGTTCCCCGTCTTCCCGTTCATCCTCAGGACAAATTGCAACCTGGACGAAACAGGAGGTTAAAGGTGCTGATTCTCCAAGTAGGTTGATGGTTAGTCAAGCGGCTGGAATGGCGAAGCCGAGCACAAGGAGAGGAGAAATGAGGTGCGTTTTAGAAACCATTCCCGATATCATGGCATACCATCTTCTGGGTTTCCCATGCATGTTTTGATGTAGGAAGATTCCCTTGTACCTGGAGATTTGAGACCCATGGGGTGGGTACCCCGCGGTATTACTTTAAAGTATCTGCATTTGCTCACCCAACCTCACCAATCCTCTCAGCCCCAAGAGTGTCCAGCCTTATGTCTCATCCAGCTGTGGGTCTAGATATGGTCAATCCAGGTTGCATCAGAGACCCTGAACGGATTTTGTAAGAATTTCTCTCTCTTTCACTGTCTTTGCTGTGTGGGTTTTTTAAAGTAATGTATGTTTAGAATGGGGTTTGGCTGCTTTTCCCTGCTGTGTTGATGCCGCTTTACACCCTCTTGATTCACTTGCAGAGAGATATCGATACATAGGTTTTCAGGTTCTTACTAGTCAGATATATTCTTGTGTGGTGACTAGGGTGTGTTGAGTCCAGTTCACTGAGCAGGGAGTAGGCCTTGACTATTAAATATTTGGCTTACGGAGCGGTCTCTGAGCTAATTTGAAACCCTTGTTTTATGCATCACCCCACCTCACCTTTCCCGTTAAGCAGCCATAGTGTGTCTTCTAAAGGTGTGACTCTGTTCTGTTTTGTAATTCAGTTCAAGTGTAGCGATTTTGACATTCCCTCTCTAAGCGATATCTCAGGATATGTATCTTTTTCTGTGTGACTTATTTCACTTAGAATCATCGTACCTAAATCCACTCATCATGCTGCTAACTAGCCTTATGACATTGATTTCATGGCTGAGTGATATTCCATTGTGCCAAGTACCACCATTTGTTTATCCATTTTTCTCTTTCCTGGGATATTGAAGGTGTACCGAAGCGGAGGTTCTTGTAAACAGAGCAGCCGTAAACTTTAGGGTGCCTGTGTCTTGTTGATTTTTAGTTTTCCCCATTTATACACCCATGAGTGGAAGTGCCCTATGCTCTCTACGCTGTGTTTATTACTTGTTTGAGGACACACTGTACTCTTCTCCAGAGTGCCTGTTGGCAATTTACATCCCGCCCATCAGCGTAGTAAGGCTGCCATGTCTCCATGGCCTGTCCTGCTTTTCTGGTTTTTACACTTTGTTCAGCATGGCCCTTTTGACCGAGGGCAAGCGAGACTTCTTTGTAGCGTTGATTTGCACTTCCGGCTTGCTTGGTTGGCCAAAAAGGGCGTATGCGTTTTTTCCTGAATATATTCAGGAAAAAACGCATACGCCCTTTTTGCCCAAGGGCATCATTGTCAACGTTTTGCCGCTTTTCATGTGCTTTAAAGGCGAGTCGAATCTACCTCCTGAAATCTGTTTCCTGCAAATCTGCCTTGCTTTCAAATCCTCTTCGTTGCCTTCCCTCAATATATTTGTGGACGAGAGTTCTCATTTATAACTCTGCACGTTTGTGAATTGCAGTGCCCCTGAGCTCCATTTGTCTCCTCGCTTTTTTGGGAGCTGGCCGCAAAAGCGCAGGATTGCTTCAGGCCCTATTTTGGTTCTGGGGGGCAGGCTGAGCCTGTGGTTCATTCTTCTTCCTGATGGGAAAATGGAGTGACCTGTGCCTGTCCCAACACCTAGGGCTAGTCTCTCGTTGGTTCCCCGTCTTCCCGTTCATCCTCAGGACAAATTGCAACCTGGACGAAACAGGAGGTTAAAGGTGCTGATTCTCCAAGTAGGGAGATGGTTAGTCAAGCGGCTGGAATGGCGAACCCGAGCACAAGGAGAGGAGAAATGAGGTGCGTTTTAGAAACCATTCCCGATATCATGGCATACCATCTTCTGGGTTTCCCATGCATGTTTTGATGTAGGAAGATTCCCTTGTACCTGGAGATTTGAGACCCATGGGGTGGGTACCCCGCGGTATTACTTTAAAGTATCTGCATTTGCTCACCCAACCTCACCAATCCTCTCAGCCCCAAGAGTGTCCAGCCTTATGTCTCATCCAGCTGTGGGTCTAGATATGGTCAATCCAGGTTGCATCAGAGACCCTGAACGGATTTTGTAAGAATTTCTCTCTCTTTCACTGTCTTTGCTTTGTGGGTTTTTTAAAGTAATGTATGTTTAGAATGGGGTTTGGCTGCTTTTCCCTGCTGTGTTTATGCCGCTTTACACCCTCTTGATTCACTTGCAGAGAGATATCAATACATAGGTTTTCAGATTCATACTAGTCAGATATATTCTTGTGCGGTGACTAGGGGGTGTTGAGTCCAGTTCACTGAGCAGGGAGTAGGCCTTGTCTATTACATATTTGGCTTATGGAGTGGTGTCTGAGCTAATTTCAAACCCTTGTTTTATGCATCACCCCACCTCACCTTTCCGGTTAAGCAGCCATAGTGTGTCTTCTAAAGGTGTGCCTCTGTTCTGTTTTGTAATTCAGTTCAAGTGTAGCGATTTTGACATTCCCTCTATAAGCGATATCTTAGGACAAGTGCCTTTTTCTGTGTGACTTATTTCACTTAGAATCATCGTACCTAAATCCACTCATCATGCTGCTAACTAGCCTTATGACATTGATTTCATGGCTGAGTGATATTCCATTGTGCCAAGTACCACCATTTCTTTATCCATTTTTCTCTTTCCTGGGATATTGAAGGTGTACCGAAGCGGAGGTTCTTGTAAACAGAGCAGCCGTAAACTTTAGGGTGCCTGTGTCTTGTTGATTTTTAGTTTTCCCCATTTATACACCCATGAGTGGAAGTGCCCTATGCTCTCTACGCTGTGTTTATTACTTGTTTCAGGACACACCGTACTCTTCTCCAGAGTGCCTGTTGGCAATTTACATCCCGCCCATCAGCGTAGTAAGGCTGCCATGTCTCCATGGCCTGTCCTGCTTTTCTGGTTTTTACACTTTGTTCAGCATGGCCCTTTTCACCGAGGGCAAGCGAGACTTCTTTGTAGCGCTGATTTGCCCTTCCGGCTTGCTTGGTTGGCCAAAAAGGGCGTATGCGTTTTTTCCTGAATATATTCAGGAAAAAACGCATACGCCCTTTTTGGCCAAGGGCATCATTGTCAACGTTTTGCCGCTTTTCATGTGCTTTAAAGGCGAGTCGAATCTACCTCCTGAAATCTGTTTCCTGCAAATCTGCCTTGCTTTCAAATCCTCTTCGTTGCCTTCCCTCAATATATTTGTGGACGAGAGTTCTCATTTATAACTCTGCACGTTTGTGAATTGCAGTGCCCCTGAGCTCCATTTGTCTCCTCGCTTTTTTGGGAGCTGGCCGCAAAAGCGCAGGATTGCTTCAGGCCCTATTTTGGTTCTGGGGGGCAGGCTGAGCCTGTGGTTCATTCTTCTTCCTGATGGGAAAATGGAGTGACCTGTGCCTGTCCGAACACCTAGGGCTAGTCTCTCGATGGTTCCCCGTCTTCCCGTTCATCCTCAGGACAAATTGCAACCTGGACGAAACAGGAGGTTAAAGGTGCTGATTCTCCAAGTAGGGAGATGGTTAGTGAAGCGGCTGGAATGGCGAACCCGAGCACAAGGAGAGGAGAAATGAGGTGCGTTTTAGACACCATGCCCGATATCATGGCATACCATCTTCTGGGTTTCCCATGCATGTTTTGATGTAGGAAGATTCCCTTGTACCTGGAGATTTGAGACCCATGGGGTGGGTACCCCGCGGTATTACTTTAAAGTATCTGCATTTGCTCACCCAACCTCACCAATCCTCTCAGCCCCAAGAGTGTCCAGCCTTATGTCTCATCCAGCTGTGGGTCTAGATATGGTCAATCCAGGTTGCATCAGAGACCCTGAACGGATTTTGTAAGAATTTCTCTCTCTTTCACTGTCTTTGCTTTGTGGGTTTTTTAAAGTAATGTATGTTTAGAATGGGGTTTGGCTGCTTTTCCCTGCTGTGTTTATGCCGCTTTACACCCTCTTGATTCACTTGCAGAGAGATATCGATACATAGGTTTTCAGATTCTTACTAGTCAGATATATTCTTGTGTGGTGACTAGGGGGTGTTGAGTCCAGTTCACTGAGCAGGGAGTAGGCCTTGTCTATTACATATTTGGCTTATGGAGCGGTCTCTGAGCTAATTTGAAACCCTTGTTTTATGCATCACCCCACCTCACCTTTCCCGTTAAGCAGCCATAGTGTGTCTTCTAAAGGTGTGACTCTGTTCTGTTTTGTAATTCAGTTCAAGTGTAGCGATTTTGACATTCCCTCTATAAGCGATATCTTTGGATAAGTGTCTTTTTCTGTGTGACTTATTTCACTTAGAATCATCGTACCTAAATCCACTCATCATGCTGCTAACTAGCCTTATGACATTGATTTCATGGCTGAGTGATATTGCATTGTGCCAAGTACCACCATTTCTTTATCCATTTTTCTCTTTCCTGGGATATTGAAGGTGTACCGAAGCGGAGGTTCTTGGAAACAGAGCAGCCGTAAACTTTAGGGTGCCTGTGTCTTGTTGATTTTTAGTTTTCCCCATTTATACACCCATGAGTGGAAGTGCCCTATGCTCTCTACGCTGTGTTTATTACTTGTTTGAGGACACACCGTACTCTTCTCCAGAGTGCCTGTTGGCAATTTACATCCCGCCCATCAGCGTAGTAAGGCTGCCATGTCTCCATGGCCTGTCCTGCTTTTCTGGTTTTTACACTTTGTTCAGCATGGCCCTTTTGACCGAGGGCAAGCGAGACTTCTTTGTAGCGTTGATTTGCACTTCCGGCTTGCTTGGTTGGCCAAAAAGGGCGTATGCGTTTTTTCCTGAATATATTCAGGAAAAAACGCATACGCCCTTTTTGGCCAAGGGCATCATTGTCAACGTTTTGCCGCTTTTCATGTGCTTTAAAGGCGAGTCGAATCTACCTCCTGAAATCTGTTTCCTGCAAATCTGCCTTGCTTTCAAATCCTCTTCGTTGCCTTCCCTCAATATATTTGTGGACGAGAGTTCTCATTTATAACTCTGCACGTTTGTGAATTGCAGTGCCCCTGAGCTCCATTTGTCTCCTCGCTTTTTTGGGAGCTGGCCGCAAAAGCGCAGGATTGCTTCAGGCCCTATTTTGGTTCTGGGGGGCAGGCTGAGCCTGTGGTTCATTCTTCTTCCTGATGGGAAAATGGAGTGACCTATGCCTGTCCCAACACCTAGGGCTAGTCTCTCGTTGGTTCCCCGTCTTCCCGTTCATCCTCAGGACAAATTGCAACCTGGACGAAACAGGAGGTTAAAGGTGCTGATTCTCCAAGTAGGTTGATGGTTAGTCAAGCGGCTGGAATGGCGAACCCGAGCACAAGGAGAGGAGAAATGAGGTGCGTTTTAGAAACCATTCCCGATATCATGGCATACCATCTTCTGGGTTTCCCATGCATGTTTTGATGTAGGAAGATTCCCTTGTACCTGGAGATTTGAGACCCATGGGGTGGGTACCCCGCGGTATTACTTTAAAGTATCTGCATTTGCTCACCCAACCTCACCAATCCTCTCAGCCCCAAGAGTGTCCAGCCTTATGTCTCATCCAGCTGTGGGTCTAGATATGGTCAATCCAGGTTGCATCAGAGACCCTGAACGGATTTTGTAAGAATTTCTCTCTCTTTCACTGTCTTTGCTTTGTGGGTTTTTTAAAGTAATGTATGTTTAGAATGGGGTTTGGCTGCTTTTCCCTGCTGTGTTTATGCCGCTTTACACCCTCTTGATTCACTTGCAGAGAGATATCAATACATAGGTTTTCAGATTCATACTAGTCAGATATATTCTTGTGCGGTGACTAGGGGGTGTTGAGTCCAGTTCACTGAGCAGGGAGTAGGCCTTGACTATTAAATATTTGGCTTATGGAGCGGTGTCTGAGCTAATTTCAACCCCTTGTTTTATGCATCACCCCACCTCACCTTTCCGGTTAAGCAGCCATAGTGTGTCTTCTAAAGGTGTGCCTCTGTTCTGTTTTGTAATTCAGTTCAAGTGTAGCGATTTTGACATTCCCTCTATAAGCGATATCTTAGGACAAGTGCCTTTTTCTGTGTGACTTATTTCACTTAGAATCATCGTACCTAAATCCACTCATCATGCTGCTAACTAGCCTTATGACATTGATTTCATGGCTGAGTGATATTCCATTGTGCCAAGTACCACCATTTCTTTATCCATTTTTCTCTTTCCTGGGATATTGAAGGTGTACCGAAGCGGAGGTTCTTGGAAACAGAGCAGCCGTAAACTTTAGGGTGCCTGTGTCTTGTTGATTTTTAGTTTTCCCCATTTATACACCCATGAGTGGAAGTGCCCTATGCTCTCTACGCTGTGTTTATTACTTGTTTCAGGACACACCGTACTCTTCTCCAGAGTGCCTGTTGGCAATTTACATCCCGCCCATCAGCGTAGTATGGCTGCCATGTCTCCATGGCCTGTCCTGCTTTTCTGGTTTTTACACTTTGTTCAGCATGGCCCTTTTGACCGAGGGCAAGCGAGACTTCTTTGTAGCGTTGATTTGCACTTCCGGCTTGCTTGGTTGGCCAAAAAGGGCGTATGCGTTTTTTCCTGAATATATTCAGGAAAAAACGCATACGCCCTTTTTGGCCAAGGGCATCATTGTCAACGTTTTGCCGCTTTTCATGTGCTTTAAAGGCGAGTCGAATCTACCTCCTGAAATCTGTTTCCTGCAAATCTGCCTTGCTTTCAAATCCTCTTCGTTGCCTTCCCTCAATATATTTGTGGACGAGAGTTCTCATTTATAACTCTGCACGTTTGTGAATTGCAGTGCCCCTGAGCTCCATTTGTCTCCTCGCTTTTTTGGGAGCTGGCCGCAAAAGCGCAGGATTGCTTCAGGCCCTATTTTGGTTCTGGGGGGCAGGCTGAGCCTGTGGTTCATTCTTCTTCCTGATGGGAAAATGGAGTGACCTGTGCCTGTCCGAACACCTAGGGCTAGTCTCTCGATGGTTCCCCGTCTTCCCGTTCATCCTCAGGACAAATTGCAACCTGGACGAAACAGGAGGTTAAAGGTGCTGATTCTCCAAGTAGGGAGATGGTTAGTGAAGCGGCTGGAATGGCGAACCCGAGCACAAGGAGAGGAGAAATGAGGTGCGTTTTAGACACCATGCCCGATATCATGGCATACCATCTTCTGGGTTTCCCATGCATGTTTTGATGTAGGAAGATTCCCTTGTACCTGGAGATTTGAGACCCATGGGGTGGGTACCCCGCGGTATTACTTTAAAGTATCTGCATTTGCTCACCCAACCTCACCAATCCTCTCAGCCCCAAGAGTGTCCAGCCTTATGTCTCATCCAGCTGTGGGTCTAGATATGGTCAATCCAGGTTGCATCAGAGACCCTGAACGGATTTTGTAAGAATTTCTCTCTCTTTCACTGTCTTTGCTTTGTGGGTTTTTTAAAGTAATGTATGTTTAGAATGGGGTTTGGCTGCTTTTCCCTGCTGTGTTTATGCCGCTTTACACCCTCTTGATTCACTTGCAGAGAGATATCGATACATAGGTTTTCAGATTCTTACTAGTCAGATATATTCTTGTGTGGTGACTAGGGGGTGTTGAGTCCAGTTCACTGAGCAGGGAGTAGGCCTTGTCTATTACATATTTGGCTTATGGAGCGGTCTCTGAGCTAATTTGAAACCCTTGTTTTATGCATCACCCCACCTCACCTTTCCCGTTAAGCAGCCATAGTGTGTCTTCTAAAGGTGTGACTCTGTTCTGTTTTGTAATTCAGTTCAAGTGTAGCGATTTTGACATTCCCTCTATAAGCGATATCTTTGGATAAGTGTCTTTTTCTGTGTGACTTATTTCACTTAGAATCATCGTACCTAAATCCACTCATCATGCTGCTAACTAGCCTTATGACATTGATTTCATGGCTGAGTGATATTGCATTGTGCCAAGTACCACCATTTCTTTATCCATTTTTCTCTTTCCTGGGATATTGAAGGTGTACCGAAGCGGAGGTTCTTGGAAACAGAGCAGCCGTAAACTTTAGGGTGCCTGTGTCTTGTTGATTTTTAGTTTTCCCCATTTATACACCCATGAGTGGAAGTGCCCTATGCTCTCTACGCTGTGTTTATTACTTGTTTGAGGACACACCGTACTCTTCTCCAGAGTGCCTGTTGGCAATTTACATCCCGCCCATCAGCGTAGTAAGGCTGCCATGTCTCCATGGCCTGTCCTGCTTTTCTGGTTTTTACACTTTGTTCAGCATGGCCCTTTTGACCGAGGGCAAGCGAGACTTCTTTGTAGCGTTGATTTGCACTTCCGGCTTGCTTGGTTGGCCAAAAAGGGCGTATGCGTTTTTTCCTGAATATATTCAGGAAAAAACGCATACGCCCTTTTTGGCCAAGGGCATCATTGTCAACGTTTTGCCGCTTTTCATGTGCTTTAAAGGCGAGTCGAATCTACCTCCTGAAATCTGTTTCCTGCAAATCTGCCTTGCTTTCAAATCCTCTTCGTTGCCTTCCCTCAATATATTTGTGGACGAGAGTTCTCATTTATAACTCTGCACGTTTGTGAATTGCAGTGCCCCTGAGCTCCATTTGTCTCCTCGCTTTTTTGGGAGCTGGCCGCAAAAGCGCAGGATTGCTTCAGGCCCTATTTTGGTTCTGGGGGGCAGGCTGAGCCTGTGGTTCATTCTTCTTCCTGATGGGAAAATGGAGTGACCTATGCCTGTCCCAACACCTAGGGCTAGTCTCTCGTTGGTTCCCCGTCTTCCCGTTCATCCTCAGGACAAATTGCAACCTGGACGAAACAGGAGGTTAAAGGTGCTGATTCTCCAAGTAGGTTGATGGTTAGTCAAGCGGCTGGAATGGCGAACCCGAGCACAAGGAGAGGAGAAATGAGGTGCGTTTTAGAAACCATTCCCGATATCATGGCATACCATCTTCTGGGTTTCCCATGCATGTTTTGATGTAGGAAGATTCCCTTGTACCTGGAGATTTGAGACCCATGGGGTGGGTACCCCGCGGTATTACTTTAAAGTATCTGCATTTGCTCACCCAACCTCACCAATCCTCTCAGCCCCAAGAGTGTCCAGCCTTATGTCTCATCCAGCTGTGGGTCTAGATATGGTCAATCCAGGTTGCATCAGAGACCCTGAACGGATTTTGTAAGAATTTCTCTCTCTTTCACTGTCTTTGCTTTGTGGGTTTTTTAAAGTAATGTATGTTTAGAATGGGGTTTGGCTGCTTTTCCCTGCTGTGTTTATGCCGCTTTACACCCTCTTGATTCACTTGCAGAGAGATATCAATACATAGGTTTTCAGATTCATACTAGTCAGATATATTCTTGTGCGGTGACTAGGGGGTGTTGAGTCCAGTTCACTGAGCAGGGAGTAAGCCTTGACTATTAAATATTTGGCTTATGGAGCGGTGTCTGAGCTAATTTCAACCCCTTGTTTTATGCATCACCCCACCTCACCTTTCCGGTTAAGCAGCCATAGTGTGTCTTCTAAAGGTGTGCCTCTGTTCTGTTTTGTAATTCAGTTCAAGTGTAGCGATTTTGACATTCCCTCTATAAGCGATATCTTAGGACAAGTGCCTTTTTCTGTGTGACTTATTTCACTTAGAATCATCGTACCTAAATCCACTCATCATGCTGCTAACTAGCCTTATGACATTGATTTCATGGCTGAGTGATATTCCATTGTGCCAAGTACCACCATTTCTTTATCCATTTTTCTCTTTCCTGGGATATTGAAGGTGTACCGAAGCGGAGGTTCTTGGAAACAGAGCAGCCGTAAACTTTAGGGTGCCTGTGTCTTGTTGATTTTTAGTTTTCCCCATTTATACACCCATGAGTGGAAGTGCCCTATGCTCTCTACGCTGTGTTTATTACTTGTTTCAGGACACACCGTACTCTTCTCCAGAGTGCCTGTTGGCAATTTACATCCCGCCCATCAGCGTAGTATGGCTGCCATGTCTCCATGGCCTGTCCTGCTTTTCTGGTTTTTACACTTTGTTCAGCATGGCCCTTTTGACCGAGGGCAAGCGAGACTTCTTTGTAGCGTTGATTTGCACTTCCGGCTTGCTTGGTTGGCCAAAAAGGGCGTATGCGTTTTTTCCTGAATATATTCAGGAAAAAACGCATACGCCCTTTTTGGCCAAGGGCATCATTGTCAACGTTTTGCCGCTTTTCATGTGCTTTAAAGGCGAGTCGAATCTACCTCCTGAAATCTGTTTCCTGCAAATCTGCCTTGCTTTCAAATCCTCTTCGTTGCCTTCCCTCAATATATTTGTGGACGAGAGTTCTCATTTATAACTCTGCACGTTTGTGAATTGCAGTGCCCCTGAGCTCCATTTGTCTCCTCGCTTTTTTGGGAGCTGGCCGCAAAAGCGCAGGATTGCTTCAGGCCCTATTTTGGTTCTGGGGGGCAGGCTGAGCCTGTGGTTCATTCTTCTTCCTGATGGGAAAATGGAGTGACCTGTGCCTGTCCCAACACCTAGGGCTAGTCTCTCGTTGGTTCCCCGTCTTCCCGTTCATCCTCAGGACAAATTGCAACCTGGACGAAACAGGAGGTTAAAGGTGCTGATTCTCCAAGTAGGGAGATGGTTAGTCAAGCGGCTGGAATGGCGAACCCGAGCACAAGGAGAGGAGAAATGAGGTGCGTTTTAGAAACCATTCCCGATATCATGGCATACCATCTTCTGGGTTTCCCATGCATGTTTTGATGTAGGAAGATTCCCTTGTACCTGGAGATTTGAGACCCATGGGGTGGGTACCCCGCGGTATTACTTTAAAGTATCTGCATTTGCTCACCCAACCTCACCAATCCTCTCAGCCCCAAGAGTGTCCAGCCTTATGTCTCATCCAGCTGTGGGTCTAGATATGGTCAATCCAGGTTGCATCAGAGACCCTGAACGGATTTTGTAAGAATTTCTCTCTCTTTCACTGTCTTTGCTTTGTGGGTTTTTTAAAGTAATGTATGTTTAGAATGGCGTTTGGCTGCTTTTCCCTGCTGTGTTTATGCCGCTTTACACCCTCTTGATTCACTTGCAGAGAGATATCAATACATAGGTTTTCAGATTCATACTAGTCAGATATATTCTTGTGCGGTGACTAGGGGGTGTTGAGTCCAGTTCACTGAGCAGGGAGTAGGCCTTGTCTATTACATATTTGGCTTATGGAGCGGTGTCTGAGCTAATTTCAAACCCTTGTTTTATGCATCACCCCACCTCACCTTTCCGGTTAAGCAGCCATAGTGTGTCTTCTAAAGGTGTGCCTCTGTTCTGTTTTGTAATTCAGTTCAAGTGTAGCGATTTTGACATTCCCTCTATAAGCGATATCTTAGGACAAGTGCCTTTTTCTGTGTGACTTATTTCACTTAGAATCATCGTACCTAAATCCACTCATCATGCTGCTAACTAGCCTTATGACATTGATTTCATGGCTGAGTGATATTGCATTGTGCCAAGTACCACCATTTCTTTATCCATTTTTCTCTTTCCTGGGATATTGAAGGTGTACCGAAGCGGAGGTTCTTGTAAACAGAGCAGCCGTAAAGTTTGGGGTGCCTGTGTCTTGTTGATTTTTAATTTTCCCAATTTATACGCCCATGAGTGGAAGTGCCCTATGCTCTCAACGCTGTGTTTATTACTTGTTTCAGGACACACCGTACTCATCTCCAGAGTGCCTGTTGGCAATTTACATCCCGCCCATCAGCGTAGCAAGGCTCCCATGTCTCCATGGCCTGTCCTGCTTTTCTGGTTTTTACACTTTGTTCAGCATGGCCGTTTTCACCGAGGGCAAGCGAGACTTCTTTGTAGCGCTGATTTGCCCTTCCGGCTTGCTTGGTTGGCCAAAAAGGGCGTATGCGTTTTTTCCTGAATATATTCAGGAAAAAACGCATACGCCCTTTTTGGCCAAGGGCATCATTGTCAACCTTTTGCCGCTTTTCATGTGTTTTAAAGGCGAGTCGAATCTACCTCCTGAAATCTGTTTCCTGCAAATCTGCCTTGCTTTCAAATCCTCTTCGTTGCCTTCCCTCAATATATTTTTGGACGAGAGTTCTCATTTATAACTCTGCACGTTTGTGAATTGCAGTGCCCCTGAGCTCCATTTGTCTCCTCGCTTTTTTGGGAGCTGGCCGCAAAAGCGCAGGATTGCTTCAGGCCCTATTTTGGTTCTGGGGGGCAGGCTGAGCCTGTGATTCATTCTTCTTCCTGATGGGAAAATGGAGTGACCTATGCCTGTCCCAACACCTAGGGCTCGTCTCTCGTTGGTTCCCCGTCTTCACGTTCATCCTCAGGACAAATTGCAACCTGTACAATCAGGAGGTTAAAGGTGCTGATTCTCCAAGTAGGGAGATGGTTAGTCAAGCAGCTGGAATGGTGAACCCGTGCACAAGGAGAGGAGAAATGAGGTGCATTTTAGAAACCTTTCCCGATCTCATGGCATACCATCTTCTGGGTTTCCCATGCATGTTTTGATGTAGGAAGATGCCCTTGTAACTGGAGATTTGATACCCATGGGGTGTGTTCCCCGCAGTGTTACTTTAAAGTATCTGCGTTTGCTCACCCAACCTCACCAATCCTCTCA
This sequence comes from Eubalaena glacialis, assembly GCF_028564815.1. NCBI lineage: Eukaryota > Metazoa > Chordata > Mammalia > Artiodactyla > Balaenidae > Eubalaena > Eubalaena glacialis. The sequence goes on from NW_026871426.1 coordinate 1,537,062, forward strand.
GCCCCAAGAGTGTCCAGCCTTATGTCTCATCCAGCTGTGGGTCTAGATATGGTCAATCCAGGTTGCATCATAGACCCTGAACGGATTTTGTAAGAATTTCTCTCTCTTTCACTGTCTTTGTTTTGTGGGTTTTTTAAAGTAATTTATGTTTAGAATCGGGCTTGGCTGCTTTTCCCTGCTGTGTTGATGCCGCTTTACACCCTCTTGATTCACTTGCAGAGAGATATCGATACATAGGTTTTCAGATTCTTACTAGTCAGATATATTCTTGTGTGGTGACTAGGGTGTGTTGAGTCCAGTTCACTGAGCAGGGAGTAGGCCTTGTCTATTACATATTTGGCTTATGGAGCGGTCTCTGAGCTAATTTGAAACCCTTGTTTTATGCATCACCCCACCTCACCTTTCCCGTTAAGCAGCCATAGTGTGTCTTCTAAAGGTGTGACTCTGTTCTGTTTTGTAATTCAGTTCAAGTGTAGCGATTTTGACATTCCCTCTCTAAGTGATATCTTAGGATAAGTGTCTTTTTCTGTGTGACTTATTTCACTTAGAATCATCGTACCTAAATACACTCATCATGCTGCTAACTAGCCTTATGACATTGATTTCATGGCTGAGTGATATTCCATTGTGCCAAGTACCACCATTTCTTTATCCATTTTTCTCTTTCCTGGGATATTGAAGGTGTACCGAAGCGGAGGTTCTTGGAAACAGAGCAGCCGTAAACTTTAGGGTGCCTGTGTCTTGTTGATTTTTAGTTTTCCCAATTTATACGCCCATGAGTGGAAGTGCCCTATGCTCTCTACGCTGTGTTTATTACTTGTTTCAGGACACACCGTACTCTTCTCCAGAGTGCCTGTTGGCAATTTACATCCCGCCCATCAGCGTAGTAAGGCTGCCATGTCTCCATGGCCTGTCCTGCTTTTCTGGTTTTTACACTTTGTTCAGCATGGCCCTTTTGACCGAGGGCAGGGAGACTTCTTTGTAGCGTTGATTTGCACTTCCGGCTTGCTTGGTTGGCCAAAAAGGGCGTATGCGTTTTTTCCTGAATATATTCAGGAAAAAACGCATACGCCCTTTTTGGCCAAGGGCATCATTGTCAACGTTTTGCCGCTTTTCATGTGCTTTAAAGGCGAGTCGAATCTACCTCCTGAAATCTGTTTCCTGCAAATCTGCCTTGCTTTCAAATCCTCTTCGTTGCCTTCCCTCAATATATTTGTGGACGAGAGTTCTCATTTATAACTCTGCACGTTTGTGAATGGCAGTGCCCCTGAGCTCCATTTGTCTCCTCGCTTTTTTGGGAGCTGGCCGCAAAAGCGCAGGATTGCTTCAGGCCCTATTTTGGTTCTGGGGGGCAGGCTAAGCCTGTGGTTCATTCTTCTTCCTGATGGGAAAATGGAGTGACCTGTGCCTGTCCCAACACCTAGGGCTAGTCTCTCGTTGGTTCCCCGTCTTCCCGTTCATCCTCAGGACAAATTGCAACCTGGACGAAACAGTAGGTTAAAGGTGCTGATTCTCCAAGTAGGGAGATGGTTAGTCAAGCGGCTGGAATGGCGAACCCGAGCACAAGGAGAGGAGAAATGAGGTGCGTTTTAGAAACCTTTCCCGATCTCACGGCATACCATCTTCTGGGTTTCCCATGCATGTTTTGATGTAGGAAGATTCCCTTGTACCTGGAGATTTGAGACCCATGGGGTGGGTACCCCGCGGTATTACTTTAAAGTATCTGCATTTGCTCACCCAACCTCACCAATCCTCTCAGCCCCAAGAGTGTCCAGCCTTATGTCTCATCCAGCTGTGGGTCTAGATATGGTCAATCCAGGTTGCATCAGAGACTCTGAACGGATTTTGTAAGAATTTCTCTCTCTTTTACTGTCTTTGCTTTGTGGGTTTTTTAAAGTAATGTATGTTTAGAATGGGGTTTGGCTGCTTTTCCCTGCTGTGTTTATGCCGCTTTACACCCTCTTGATTCACTTGCAGAGAGATATCAATACATAGGTTTTCAGATTCATACTAGTCAGATATATTCTTGTGCGGTGACTAGGGGGTGTTGAGTCCAGTTCACTGAGCAGGGAGTAGGCCTTGTCTATTACATATTTGGCTTATGGAGCGGTGTCTGAGCTAATTTCAAACCCTTGTTTTATGCATCACCCCACCTCACCTTTCCGGTTAAGCAGCCATAGTGTGTCTTCTAAAGGTGTGCCTCCGTTCTGTTTTGTAATTCAGTTCAAGTGTAGCGATTTTGACATTCCCTGTATAAGTGATATCTTAGGATAAGTGTCTTTTTCTGTGTGACTTATTTCACTTAGAATCATCGTACCTAAATCCACTCATCATGCTGCTAACTAGCCTTATGACATTGATTTCATGGCTGAGTGATATTCCATTGTGCCAAGTACCACCATTTCTTTATCCATTTTTCTCTTTCCTGGGATATTGAAGGTGTACCGAAGCGGAGGTTCTTGGAAACAGAGCAGCCGTAAACTTTAGGGTGCCTGTGTCTTGTTGATTTTTAGTTTTCCCAATTTATACACCCATGAGTGGAAGTGCTCTATGCTCTCTACGCTGTGTTTATTACTTGTTTCAGGACACACCGTACTCTTCTCCAGAGTGCCTGTTGGCAATTTACATCCCGCCCATCAGCGTAGCAAGGCTCCCATGTCTCCATGGCCTGTCCTGCTTTTCTGGTTTTTACACTTTGTTCAGCATGGCCCTTTTGACCGCGGGCAAGCGAGACTTCTTTGTAGCGTTGATTTGCACTTCCGGCTTGCTTGGTTGGCCAAAAAGGGCGTATGCGTTTTTTCCTGAATATATTCAGGAAAAAACGCATACGCCCTTTTTGGCCAAGGGCATCATTGTCAACGTTTTGCCGCTTTTCATATGCTTTAAAGGCGAGTCGAATCTACCTCCTGAAATCTGTTTCCTGCAAATCTGCCTTGCTTTCAAATCCTCTTCGTTGCCTTCCCTCAATATATTTGTGGACGAGAGTTCTCATTTATAACTCTGCACGTTTGTGAATTGCAGTGCCCCTGAGCTCCATTTGTCTCCTCGCTTTTTTGGGAGCTGGCCGCAAAAGCGCAGGATTGCTTCAGGCCCTATTTTGGTTCTGGGGGGCAGGCTGAGCCTGTGGTTCATTCTTCTTCCTGATGGGAAAATGGAGTGACCTATGCCTGTCCCAACACCTAGGGCTCGTCTCTCGTTGGTTCCCCGTCTTCACGTTCATCCTCAGGACAAATTGCAACCTGTACAATCAGGAGGTTAAAGGTGCTGATTCTCCAAGTAGGGAGACGGTTAGTCAAGCAGCTGGAATGGTGAACCCGAGCACAAGGAGAGGAGAAATGAGGTGCATTTTAGAAACCTTTCCCGATCTCATGGCATACCATCTTCTGGGTTTCCCATGCATGTTTTGATGTAGGAAGATGCCCTTGTACCTGGAGATTTGAGACCCATGGGGTGTGTTCCCCGCAGTGTTACCTTAAACTATCTGCGTTTGCTCACCCAACCTCACCAATCCTCTCAGCCCCAAGAGTGTCCAGCCTTATGTCTCATCCAGCTGTGGGTCTAGATATGGTCAATCCAGGTTGCATCAGAGACCCTGAACGGATTTTGTAAGAATTTCTCTCTCTTTCACTGTCTTTGCTTTGTGGGTTTTTTAAAGTAATGTATGTTTAGAATGGGGTTTGGCTGCTATTCCCTGCTGTGTTTATGCCGGTTTACACCCTCTTGATTCACTTGCAGAGAGATATCAATACATAGGTTTTCAGATTCATACTAGTCAGATATATTCTTGTGCGGTGACTAGGGGGTGTTGAGTCCAGTTCACTGAGCAGGGAGTAGGCCTTGTCTATTACATATTTGGCTTATGGAGCGGTGTCTGAGCTAATTTCAAACCCTTGTTTTATGCATCACCCCACCTCACCTTTCCGGTTAAGCAGCCATAGTGTGTCTTCTAAAGGTGTGCCTCTGTTCTGTTTTGTAATTCAGTTCAAGTGTAGCGATTTTGACATTCCCTCTATAAGCGATATCTTAGGATAAGTGTCTTTTTCTGTGTGACTTATTTCACTTAGAATCATCGTATCTAAATCCACTCATCATGCTGCTAACTAGCCTTATGACATTGATTTCATGGCTGAGTGATATTCCACTGTGCCAAGTACCACCATTTCTTTATCCATTTTTCTCTTTCCTGGGATATTGAAGGTGTACCGAAGTGGAGGTTCTTGGAAACAGAGCAGCCGTAAACTTTAGGGTGCCTGTGTCTTGTTGATTTTTAGTTTTCCCAATTTATACGCCCATGAGTGGAAGTGCCCTATGCTCTCTACGCTGTGTTTATTACTTGTTTCAGGACACACCGTACTCTTCTCCAGAGTGCCTGTTGGCAATTTACATCCCGCCCATCAGCGTAGCAAGGCTTCCATGTCTCCATGGCCTGTCCTGCTTTTCTGGTTTTTACACTTTGTTCAGCATGGCCCTTTTGACCGAGGGCAAGCGAGACTTCTTTGTAGCGCTGATTTGCCCTTCCGGCTTGCTTGGTTGGCCAAAAAGGGCGTATGCGTTTTTTCCTGAATATATTCAGGAAAAAACGCATACGCCCTTTTTGGCCAAGGGCATCATTGTCAACCTTTTGCCGCTTTTCATGTGCTTTAAAGGCGAGTCGAATCTACCTCCTGAAATCTGTTTCCTGCAAATCTGCCTTGCTTTCAAATCCTCTTCGTTGCCTTCCCTCAATATATTTGTGGACAAGAGTTCTCATTTATAACTCTGCACGTTTGTGAATTGCAGTGCCCCTGAGCTCCATTTGTCTCCTCGCTTTTTTGGGAGCTGGCCGCAAAAGCGCAGGATTGCTTCAGGCCCTATTTTGGTTCTGGGGTGCAGGCTGAGCCTGTGGTTCATTCTTCTTCCTGATGGGAAAATGGAGTGACCTGTGCCTGTCCCAACACCTAGGGCTAGTCTTTCGTTGGTTCCCCGTCTTCCCGTTCATCCTCAGGACAAATTGCAACCTGGACGAAACAGGAGGTTAAAGGTGCTGATTCTCCAAGTAGGGAGATGGTTAGTCAAGCAGCTGGAATGGCGAACCCGAGCACAAGGAGAGGAGAAATGAGGTGCGTTTTAGAAACCTTTCCCGATCTCATGGCATACCATCTTCTGGGTTTCCCATGCATGTTTTGATGTAGGAAGATGCCCTTGTACCTGGAGATTTGAGACCCATGGGGTGTGTTCCCCGCAGTGTTACCTTAAAGTATCTGCGTTTGCTCACCCAACCTCACCAATCCTCTCAGCCCCAAGAGTGTCCCGCCTTATGTCTCATTCAGCTGTGGGTGTAGATATGGTCAATCCAGGTTGCATCATAGACCCTGAACGGATTTTGTAAGAATTTCTCTCTCTTTCACTGTCTTTGTTTTGTGGGTTTTTTAAAGTAATGTATGTTTAGAATCGGGCTTGGCTGCTTTTCCCTGCTGTGTTGATGCCGCTTTACAACCTCTTGATTCACTTGCAGAGAGATATCGATACATAGATTTTCAGATTCTTACTAGTCAGATATATTCTTGTGTGGTGACTAGGGTGTGTTGAGTCCAGTTCACTGAGCAGGGAGTAGGCCTTGTCTATTACATATTTGGCTTATGGAGCGGTCTCTGAGCTAATTTGAAACCCTTGTTTTATGCATCACCCGACCTCACCTTTCCCGTTAAGCAGCCATAGTGTGTCTTCTAAAGGTGTGCCTCTGTTCTGTTTTGTAATTCAGTTCAAGTGTAGCGATTTTGACATTCCCTCTATAAACGATATCTTAGGATAAGTGTCTTTTTCTGTGTGACTTATTTCACTTAGAATCATCGTACCTAAATCCACTCATCATGCTGCTAACTAGCCTTATGACATTGATTTCATGGCTGAGTGATATTCCATTGTGCCAAGTACCACCATTTCTTTATCCATTTTTCTCTTTCCTGGGATATTGAAGGTGTACCGAAGCGGAGGTTCTTGGAAACAGAGCAGCCGTAAACTTTAGGGTGCCTGTGTCTTGTTGATTTTTAGTTTTCCCAATTTATACGCCCATGAGTGGAAGTGCCCTATGCTCTCTACGCTGTGTTTATTACTTGTTTCAGGACACACCGTACTCTTCTCCAGAGTGCCTGTTGGCAATTTACATCCCGCCCATCAGCGTAGTAAGGCTCCCATGTCTCCATGGCCTGTCCTGCTTTTCTGGTTTTTACACTTTGTTCAGCATGGCCCTTTTGACCGAGGGCAAGCGAGACTTCTTTGTAGCGTTGATTTGCACTTCCGGCTTGCTTGGTTGGCCAAAAAGGGCGTATGCGTTTTTTCCTGAATATATTCAGGAAAAAACGCATACGCCCTTTTTGGCCAAGGGCATCATTGTCAACCTTTTGCCGCTTTTCATGTGCTTTAAAGGCGAGTCGAATCTACCTCCTGAAATCTGTTTCCTGCAAATCTGCCTTGCTTTCAAATCCTCTTCGTTGCCTTCCCTCAATATATTTGTGGACGAGAGTTCTCATTTATAACTCTGCACGTTTGTGAATTGCAGTGCCCCTGAGCTCCATTTGTCTCCTCGCTTTTTTGGGAGCTGGCCGCAAAAGCGCAGGATTGCTTCAGGCCTTATTTTGGTTCTGGGGTGCAGGCTGAGCCTGTGGTTCATTCTTCTTCCTGATGGGAAAATGGAGTGACCTGTGCCTGTCCCAACACCTAGGGCTAGTCTTTCGTTGGTTCCCCGTCTTCCCGTTCATCCTCAGGACAAATTGCAACCTGGACGAAACAGGAGGTTAAAGGTGCTGATTCTCCAAGTAGGGAGATGGTTAGTCAAGCAGCTGGAATGGCGAACCCGAGCACAAGGAGAGGAGAAATGAGGTGCGTTTTAGAAACCTTTCCCGATCTCATGGCATACCATCTTCTGGGTTTCCCATGCATGTTTTGATGTAGGAAGATTCCCTTGTACCTGGAGATTTGAGACCCATGGGGTGGGTACCCCGCGGTATTACTTTAAAGTATCTGCATTTGCTCACCCAACCTCACCAATCCTCTCAGCCCCAAGAGTGTCCAGCCTTATGTCTCATCCAGCTGTGGGTCTAGATATGGTCAATCCAGGTTGCATCAGACACCCTGAACAGATTTTGTAAGAATTTCTCTCTCTTTCACTGTCTTTGCTTTGTGGGTTTTTTAAAGTAATGTATGTTTAGAATGGGGTTTGGCTGCTATTCCCTGCTGTGTTTATGCCGGTTTACACCCTCTTGATTCACTTGCAGAGAGATATTAATACATAGGTTTTCAGATTCATACTAGTCAGATATATTCTTGTGCGGTGACTAGGGGGTGTTGAGTCCAGTTCACTGAGCAGGGAGTAGGCCTTGTCTATTACATATTTGGCTTATGGAGCGGTGTCTGAGCTAATTTCAAACCCTTGTTTTATGCATCACCCCACCTCACCTTTCCGGTTAAGCAGCCATAGTGTGTCTTCTAAAGGTGTGCCTGTGTTCTGTTTTGTAATTCAGTTCAAGTGTAGCGATTTTGACATTCCCTCTATAAGCGATATCTTAGGATAAGTGCCTTTTTCTGTGTGACTTATTTCACTTAGAATCATCGTACCTAAATCCACTCATCATGCTGCTAACTAGCCTTATGACATTGATTTCATGGCTGAGTGATATTGCATTGTGCCAAGTACCACCATTTCTTTATCCATTTTTCTCTTTCCTGGGATATTGAAGGTGTACCGAAGCGGAGGTTCTTGGAAACAGAGCAGCCGTAAATTTTGGGGTGCCTGTGTCTTGTTGATTTTTAGTTTTCCCAATTTATACGCCCATGAGTGGAAGTGCCCTATGCTCTCAACGCTGTGTTTATTACTTGTTTCAGGACACACCGTACTCATCTCCAGAGTGCCTGTTGGCAATTTACATCCCGCCCATCAGCGTAGCAAGGCTCCCATGTCTCCATGGCCTGTCCTGCTTTTCTGGTTTTTACACTTTGTTCAGCATGGCCCTTTTGACCGAGGGCAAGCGAGACTTCTTTGTAGCGCTGATTTGCCCTTCCGGCTTGCTTGGTTGGCCAAAAGGGGCTTATGCGTTTTTTCCGGAATGTATTCAGGAAAAAACGCATACGCCCCTTTTGGCCAAGGGCATCATTGTCAACCTTTTGCCGCTTTTCATGTGCTTTAAAGGCGAGTCGAATCTACCTCCTGAAATCTGTTCCCTGCAAATCTGCCTTGCTTTCAAATCCTCTTCGTTGCCTTCCCTCAATATATTTGTGGACGAGAGTTCTCATTTATAACTCTGCACGTTTGTGAATTGCAGTGCCCCTGAGCTCCATTTGGCTCCTCGCTTTTTTGGGAGCTGGCCGCAAAAGCGCAGGATTGCTTCAGGCCCTATTTTGGTTCTGGGGGCAGGCTGAGCCTGTGGTTCATTCTTCTTCCTGATGGGAAAATGGAGTGACCTATGCCTGTCCCAACACCTAGGGCTCGTCTCTCGTTGGTTCCCCGTCTTCACGTTCATCCTCAGGACAAATTGCAACCTGTACAATCAGGAGGTTAAAGGTGCTGATTCTCCAAGTAGGGAGATGGTTAGTCAAGCAGCTGGAATGGCGAACCCGAGCACAAGGAGAGGAGAAATGAGGTGCGTTTTAGAAACCTTTCCCGATCTCATGGCATACCATCTTCTGGGTTTCCCATGCATGTTTTGATGTAGGAAGATGCCCTTGTACCTGGAGATTTGAGACCCATGGGGTGGGTACCCCGCGGTATTACTTTAAAGTATCTGCATTTGCTCACCCAACCTCACCAATCCTCTCAGCCCCAAGAGTGTCCAGCCTTATGTCTCATCCAGCTGTGGGTCTAGATATGGTCAATCCAGGTTGCATCAGAGACCCTGAACGGATTTTGTAAGAATTTCTCTCTCTTTCACTGTCTTTGCTTTGTGGGTTTTTTAAAGTAATGTATGTTTAGAATGGGGTTTGGCTGCTATTCCCTGCTGTGTTTATGCCGGTTTACACCCTCTTGATTCACTTGCAGAGAGATATCAATACATAGGTTTTCAGATTCATACTAGTCAGATATATTCTTGTGCGGTGACTAGGGGGTGTTGAGTCCAGTTCACTGAGCAGGGAGTAGGCCTTGTCTATTACATATTTGGCTTATGGAGCGGTGTCTGAGCTAATTTCAAACCCTTGTTTTATGCATCACCCCACCTCACCTTTCCGGTTAAGCAGCCATAGTGTGTCTTCTAAAGGTGTGCCTCTGTTCTGTTTTGTAATTCAGTTCAAGTGTAGCGATTTTGACATTCCCTCTATAAGCGATATCTTAGGATAAGTGCCTTTTTCTGTGTGACTTATTTCACTTAGAATCATCGTACCTAAATCCACTCATCATGCTGCTAACTAGCCTTATGACATTGATTTCATGGCTGAGTGATATTGCATTGTGCCAAGTACCACCATTTCTTTATCCATTTTTCTCTTTCCTGGGATATTGAAGGTGTACCGAAGTGGAGGTTCTTGGAAACAGAGCAGCCGTAAACTTTAGGGTGCCTGTGTCTTGTTGATTTTTAGTTTTCCCAATTTATACGCCCATGAGTGGAAGTGCCCTATGCTCTCTACGCTGTGTTTATTACTTGTTTCAGGACACACCGTACTCTTCTCCAGAGTGCCTGTTGGCAATTTACATCCCGCCCATCAGCGTAGCAAGGCTTCCATGTCTCCATGGCCTGTCCTGCTTTTCTGGTTTTTACACTTTGTTCAGCATGGCCCTTTTGACCGAGGGCAAGCGAGACTTCTTTGTAGCGCTGATTTGCCCTTCCGGCTTGCTTGGTTGGCCAAAAAGGGCGTATGCGTTTTTTCCTGAATATATTCAGGAAAAAACGCATACGCCCTTTTTGGCCAAGGGCATCATTGTCAACCTTTTGCCGCTTTTCATGTGCTTTAAAGGCGAGTCGAATCTACCTCCTGAAATCTGTTTCCTGCAAATCTGCCTTGCTTTCAAATCCTCTTCGTTGCCTTCCCTCAATATATTTGTGGACAAGAGTTCTCATTTATAACTCTGCACGTTTGTGAATTGCAGTGCCCCTGAGCTCCATTTGTCTCCTCGCTTTTTTGGGAGCTGGCCGCAAAAGCGCAGGATTGCTTCAGGCCCTATTTTGGTTCTGGGGTGCAGGCTGAGCCTGTGGTTCATTCTTCTTCCTGATGGGAAAATGGAGTGACCTGTGCCTGTCCCAACACCTAGGGCTAGTCTTTCGTTGGTTCCCCGTCTTCCCGTTCATCCTCAGGACAAATTGCAACCTGGACGAAACAGGAGGTTAAAGGTGCTGATTCTCCAAGTAGGGAGATGGTTAGTCAAGCAGCTGGAATGGCGAACCCGAGCACAAGGAGAGGAGAAATGAGGTGCGTTTTAGAAACCTTTCCCGATCTCATGGCATACCATCTTCTGGGTTTCCCATGCATGTTTTGATGTAGGAAGATGCCCTTGTACCTGGAGATTTGAGACCCATGGGGTGTGTTCCCCGCAGTGTTACCTTAAAGTATCTGCGTTTGCTCACCCAACCTCACCAATCCTCTCAGCCCCAAGAGTGTCCCGCCTTATGTCTCATTCAGCTGTGGGTGTAGATATGGTCAATCCAGGTTGCATCATAGACCCTGAACGGATTTTGTAAGAATTTCTCTCTCTTTCACTGTCTTTGTTTTGTGGGTTTTTTAAAGTAATGTATGTTTAGAATCGGGCTTGGCTGCTTTTCCCTGCTGTGTTGATGCCGCTTTACAACCTCTTGATTCACTTGCAGAGAGATATCGATACATAGATTTTCAGATTCTTACTAGTCAGATATATTCTTGTGTGGTGACTAGGGTGTGTTGAGTCCAGTTCACTGAGCAGGGAGTAGGCCTTGTCTATTACATATTTGGCTTATGGAGCGGTCTCTGAGCTAATTTGAAACCCTTGTTTTATGCATCACCCGACCTCACCTTTCCCGTTAAGCAGCCATAGTGTGTCTTCTAAAGGTGTGCCTCTGTTCTGTTTTGTAATTCAGTTCAAGTGTAGCGATTTTGACATTCCCTCTATAAACGATATCTTAGGATAAGTGTCTTTTTCTGTGTGACTTATTTCACTTAGAATCATCGTACCTAAATCCACTCATCATGCTGCTAACTAGCCTTATGACATTGATTTCATGGCTGAGTGATATTCCATTGTGCCAAGTACCACCATTTCTTTATCCATTTTTCTCTTTCCTGGGATATTGAAGGTGTACCGAAGCGGAGGTTCTTGGAAACAGAGCAGCCGTAAACTTTAGGGTGCCTGTGTCTTGTTGATTTTTAGTTTTCCCAATTTATACGCCCATGAGTGGAAGTGCCCTATGCTCTCTACGCTGTGTTTATTACTTGTTTCAGGACACACCGTACTCTTCTCCAGAGTGCCTGTTGGCAATTTACATCCCGCCCATCAGCGTAGTAAGGCTCCCATGTCTCCATGGCCTGTCCTGCTTTTCTGGTTTTTACACTTTGTTCAGCATGGCCCTTTTGACCGAGGGCAAGCGAGACTTCTTTGTAGCGTTGATTTGCACTTCCGGCTTGCTTGGTTGGCCAAAAAGGGCGTATGCGTTTTTTCCTGAATATATTCAGGAAAAAACGCATACGCCCTTTTTGGCCAAGGGCATCATTGTCAACCTTTTGCCGCTTTTCATGTGCTTTAAAGGCGAGTCGAATCTACCTCCTGAAATCTGTTTCCTGCAAATCTGCCTTGCTTTCAAATCCTCTTCGTTGCCTTCCCTCAATATATTTGTGGACGAGAGTTCTCATTTATAACTCTGCACGTTTGTGAATTGCAGTGCCCCTGAGCTCCATTTGTCTCCTCGCTTTTTTGGGAGCTGGCCGCAAAAGCGCAGGATTGCTTCAGGCCTTATTTTGGTTCTGGGGTGCAGGCTGAGCCTGTGGTTCATTCTTCTTCCTGATGGGAAAATGGAGTGACCTGTGCCTGTCCCAACACCTAGGGCTAGTCTTTCATTGGTTCCCCGTCTTCCCGTTCATCCTCAGGACAAATTGCAACCTGGACGAAACAGGAGGTTAAAGGTGCTGATTCTCCAAGTAGGGAGATGGTTAGTCAAGCAGCTGGAATGGCGAACCCGAGCACAAGGAGAGGAGAAATGAGGTGCGTTTTAGAAACCTTTCCCGATCTCATGGCATACCATCTTCTGGGTTTCCCATGCATGTTTTGATGTAGGAAGATTCCCTTGTACCTGGAGATTTGAGACCCATGGGGTGGGTACCCCGCGGTATTACTTTAAAGTATCTGCATTTGCTCACCCAACCTCACCAATCCTCTCAGCCCCAAGAGTGTCCAGCCTTATGTCTCATCCAGCTGTGGGTCTAGATATGGTCAATCCAGGTTGCATCAGAGACCCTGAACAGATTTTGTAAGAATTTCTCTCTCTTTCACTGTCTTTGCTTTGTGGGTTTTTTAAAGTAATGTATGTTTAGAATGGGGTTTGGCTGCTATTCCCTGCTGTGTTTATGCCGGTTTACACCCTCTTGATTCACTTGCAGAGAGATATTAATACATAGGTTTTCAGATTCATACTAGTCAGATATATTCTTGTGCGGTGACTAGGGGGTGTTGAGTCCAGTTCACTGAGCAGGGAGTAGGCCTTGTCTATTACATATTTGGCTTATGGAGCGGTGTCTGAGCTAATTTCAAACCCTTGTTTTATGCATCACCCCACCTCACCTTTCCGGTTAAGCAGCCATAGTGTGTCTTCTAAAGGTGTGCCTGTGTTCTGTTTTGTAATTCAGTTCAAGTGTAGCGATTTTGACATTCCCTCTATAAGCGATATCTTAGGATAAGTGCCTTTTTCTGTGTGACTTATTTCACTTAGAATCATCGTACCTAAATCCACTCATCATGCTGCTAACTAGCCTTATGACATTGATTTCATGGCTGAGTGATATTGCATTGTGCCAAGTACCACCATTTCTTTATCCATTTTTCTCTTTCCTGGGATATTGAAGGTGTACCGAAGCGGAGGTTCTTGGAAACAGAGCAGCCGTAAAGTTTGGGGTGCCTGTGTCTTGTTGATTTTTAGTTTTCCCAATTTATACGCCCATGAGTGGAAGTGCCCTATGCTCTCAACGCTGTGTTTATTACTTGTTTCAGGACACACCGTACTCATCTCCAGAGTGCCTGTTGGCAATTTACATCCCGCCCATCAGCGTAGCAAGGCTCCCATGTCTCCATGGCCTGTCCTGCTTTTCTGGTTTTTACACTTTGTTCAGCATGGCCCTTTTGACCGAGGGCAAGCGAGACTTCTTTGTAGCGCTGATTTGCCCTTCCGGCTTGCTTGGTTGGCCAAAAGGGGCGTATGCGTTTTTTCCGGAATGTATTCAGGAAAAAACGCATACGCCCCTTTTGGCCAAGGGCATCATTGTCAACCTTTTGCCGCTTTTCATGTGCTTTAAAGGCGAGTCGAATCTACCTCCTGAAATCTGTTCCCTGCAAATCTGCCTTGCTTTCAAATCCTCTTCGTTGCCTTCCCTCAATATATTTGTGGACGAGAGTTCTCATTTATAACTCTGCACGTTTGTGAATTGCAGTGCCCCTGAGCTCCATTTGGCTCCTCGCTTTTTTGGGAGCTGGCCGCAAAAGCGCAGGATTGCTTCAGGCCCTATTTTGGTTCTGGGGGCAGGCTGAGCCTGTGGTTCATTCTTCTTCCTGATGGGAAAATGGAGTGACCTATGCCTGTCCCAACACCTAGGGCTCGTCTCTCGTTGGTTCCCCGTCTTCACGTTCATCCTCAGGACAAATTGCAACCTGTACAATCAGGAGGTTAAAGGTGCTGATTCTCCAAGTAGGGAGATGGTTAGTCAAGCAGCTGGAATGGCGAACCCGAGCACAAGGAGAGGAGAAATGAGGTGCGTTTTAGAAACCTTTCCCGATCTCATGGCATACCATCTTCTGGGTTTCCCATGCATGTTTTGATGTAGGAAGATTCCCTTGTACCTGGAGATTTGAGACCCATGGGGTGGGTACCCCGCGGTATTACTTTAAAGTATCTGCATTTGCTCACCCAACCTCACCAATCCTCTCAGCCCCAAGAGTGTCCAGCCTTATGTCTCATCCAGCTGTGGGTCTAGATATGGTCAATCCAGGTTGCATCAGAGACCCTGAACGGATTTTGTAAGAATTTCTCTCTCTTTCACTGTCTTTGCTTTGTGGGTTTTTTAAAGTAATGTATGTTTAGAATGGGGTTTGGCTGCTATTCCCTGCTGTGTTTATGCCGGTTTACACCCTCTTGATTCACTTGCAGAGAGATATCAATACATAGGTTTTCAGATTCATACTAGTCAGATATATTCTTGTGCGGTGACTAGGGGGTGTTGAGTCCAGTTCACTGAGCAGGGAGTAGGCCTTGTCTATTACATATTTGGCTTATGGAGCGGTGTCTGAGCTAATTTCAAACCCTTGTTTTATGCATCACCCCACCTCACCTTTCCGGTTAAGCAGCCATAGTGTGTCTTCTAAAGGTGTGCCTCTGTTCTGTTTTGTAATTCAGTTCAAGTGTAGCGATTTTGACATTCCCTCTATAAGCGATATCTTAGGATAAGTGCCTTTTTCTGTGTGACTTATTTCACTTAGAATCATCGTACCTAAATCCACTCATCATGCTGCTAACTAGCCTTATGACATTGATTTCATGGCTGAGTGATATTGCATTGTGCCAAGTACCACCATTTCTTTATCCATTTTTCTCTTTCCTGGGATATTGAAGGTGTACCGAAGCGGAGGTTCTTGGAAACAGAGCAGCCGTAAAGTTTGGAGTGCCTGTGTCTTGTTGATTTTTAGTTTTCCCAATTTATACGCCCATGAGTGGAAGTGCCCTATGCTCTCAACGCTGTGTTTATTACTTGTTTCAGGACACACCGTACTCTTCTCCAGAGTGCCTGTTGGCAATTTACATCCCGCCCATCAGCGTAGTAAGGCTCCCATGTCTCCATGGCCTGTCCTGCTTTTCTGGTTTTTACACTTTGTTCAGCATGGCCCTTTTGACCGAGGGCAAGCGAGACTTCTTTGTAGCGTTGATTTGCACTTCCGGCTTGCTTGGTTGGTCAAAAAGGGCGTATGCGTTTTTTCCTGAATATATTCAGGAAAAAACGCATACGCCCTTTTTGGCCAAGGGCATCATTGTCAACGTTTTGCCGCTTTTCATGTGCTTTCAAGGCGAGTCGAATCTACCTCCTGAAATCTGTTTCCTGCAAATCTGCCTTGCTTTCAAATCCTCTTCGTTGCCTTCCCTCAATATATTTGTGGACGAGAGTTCTCATTTATAACTCTGCACGTTTGTGAATTGCAGTGCCCCTGAGCTCCATTTGTCTCCTCGCTTTTTTGGGAGCTGGCCGCAAAAGCGCAGGATTGCTTCAGGCCCTATTTTGGTTCTGGGGTGCAGGCTGAGCCTGTGGTTCATTCTTCTTCCTGATGGGAAAATGGAGTGACCTGTGCCTGTCCCAACACCTAGGGCTAGTCTTTCGTTGGTTCCCCGTCTTCCCGTTCATCCTCAGGACAAATTGCAACCTGGACGAAACAGGAGGTTAAAGGTGCTGATTATCCAAGTAGGGAGATGGTTAGTCAAGCAGCTGGAATGGCGAACCCGAGCACAAGGAGAGGAGAAATGAGGTGCGTTTTAGAAACCTTTCCCGATCTCATGGCATACCATCTTCTGGGTTTCCCATGCATGTTTTGATGTAGGAAGATTCCCTTGTACCTGGAGATTTGAGACCCATGGGGTGGGTACCCCGCGGTATTACTTTAAAGTATCTGCATTTGCTCACCCAACCTCACCAATCCTCTCAGCCCCAAGAGTGTCCAGCCTTATGTCTCATCCAGCTGTGGGTCTAGATATGGTCAATCCAGGTTGCATCAGAGACCCTGAACGGATTTTGTAAGAATTTCTCTCTCTTTCACTGTCTTTGCTTTGTGGGTTTTTTAAAGTAATGTATGTTTAGAATGGGGTTTGGCTGCTATTCCCTGCTGTGTTTATGCCGGTTTACACCCTCTTGATTCACTTGCAGAGAGATATCAATACATAGGTTTTCAGATTCATACTAGTCAGATATATTCTTGTGCGGTGACTAGGGGGTGTTGAGTCCAGTTCACTGAGCAGGGAATAGGCCTTGTCTATTACATATTTGGCTTATGGAGCGGTGTCTGAGCTAATTTCAAACCCTTGTTTTATGCATCACCCCACCTCACCTTTCCGGTTAAGCAGCCATAGTGTGTCTTCTAAAGGTGTGCCTCTGTTCTGTTTTGTAATTCAGTTCAAGTGTAGCGATTTTGACATTCCCTCTATAAGCGATATCTTAGGATAAGTGCCTTTTTCTGTGTGACTTATTTCACTTAGAATCATCGTACCTAAATCCACTCATCATGCTGCTAACTAGCCTTATGACATTGATTTCATGGCTGAGTGATATTGCATTGTGCCAAGTACCACCATTTCTTTATCCATTTTTCTCTTTCCTGGGATATTGAAGGTGTACCGAAGCGGAGGTTCTTGGAAACAGAGCAGCCGTAAAGTTTGGGGTGCCTGTGTCTTGTTGATTTTTAGTTTTCCCAATTTATACGCCCATGAGTGGAAGTGCCCTATGCTCTCTACGCTGTGTTTATTACTTGTTTCAGGACACACCGTACTCTTCTCCAGAGTGCCTGTTGGCAATTTACATCCCGCCCATCAGCGTAGCAAGGCTCCCATGTCTCCATGGCCTGTCCTGCTTTTCTGGTTTTTACACTTTGTTCAGCATGGCCCTTTTGACCGAGGGCAAGCGAGACTTCTTTGTAGCGCTGATTTGCCCTTCCGGCTTGCTTGGTTGGCCAAAAGGGGCGTATGCGTTTTTTCCTGAATGTATTCAGGAAAAAACGCATACGCCCCTTTTGGCCAAGGGCATCATTGTCAACGTTTTGCCGCTTTTCATGTGCTTTAAAGGCGAGTCGAATCTACCTCCTGAAATCTGTTTCCTGCAAATCTGCCTTGCTTTCAAATCCTCTTCGTTGCCTTCCCTCAATATATTTGTGGACGAGAGTTCTCATTTATAACTCTGCACGTTTGTGAATTGCAGTGCCCCTGAGCTCCATTTGTCTCCTCGCTTTTTTGGGAGCTGGCCGCAAAAGCGCAGGATTGCTTCAGGCCCTATTTTGGTTCTGGGGGCAGGCTGAGCCTGTGGTTCATTCTTCTTCCTGATGGGAAAATGGAGTGACCTATGCCTGTCCCAACACCTAGGGCTCGTCTCTCGTTGGTTCCCCGTCTTCACGTTCATCCTCAGGACAAATTGCAACCTGTACAATCAGGAGGTTAAAGGTGCTGATTCTCCAAGTAGGGAGATGGTTAGTCAAGCAGCTGGAATGGTGAACCCGAGCACAAGGAGAGGAGAAATGAGGTGCATTTTAGAAACCTTTCCCGATCTCATGGCATACCATCTTCTGGGTTTCCCATGCATGTTTTGATGTAGGAAGATGCCCTTGTACCTGGAGATTTGAGACCCATGGGGTGTGTTCCCCGCAGTGTTACCTTAAAGTATCTGCGTTTGCTCACCCAACCTCACCAATCCTCTCAGCCCCAAGAGTGTCCAGCCTTCTGTCTCATCCAGCTGTGGGTCTAGATATGGTCAATCCAGGTTGCATCAGAGACCCTGAACGGATTTTGTAAGAATTTCTCTCTCTTTCACTGTTTTTGCTTTGTGGGATTTTTAAAGTAATGTATGTTTAGAATGGGGTTTGGCTGCTATTCCCTGCTGTGTTTATGCCGGTTTACACCCTCTTGATTCACTTGCAGAGAGATATCAATACATAGGTTTTCAGATTCATACTAGTCAGATATATTCTTGTGCAGTGACTAGGGGGTGTTGAGTCCAGTTCACTGAGCAGGGAGTAGGCCTTGTCTATTACATATTTGGCTTATGGAGCGGTGTCTGAGCTAATTTCAAACCCTTGTTTTATGCATCACCCCACCTCACCTTTCCGGTTAAGCAGCCATAGTGTGTCTTCTAAAGGTGTGCCTCTGTTCTGTTTTGTAATTCAGTTCAAGTGTAGCGATTTTGACATTCCCTCTATAAGCGATATCTTAGGATAAGTGCCTTTTTCTGTGTGACTTATTTCACTTAGAATCATCGTACCTAAATCCACTCATCATGCTGCTAACTAGCCTTATGACATTGATTTCATGGCTGAGTGATATTGCATTGTGCCAAGTACCACCATTTCTTTATCCATTTTTCTCTTTCCTGGGATATTGAAGGTGTACCGAAGCGGAGGTTCTTGGAAACAGAGCAGCCGTAAAGTTTGGGGTGCCTGTGTCTTGTTGATTTTTAGTTTTCCCAATTTATACGCCCATGAGTGGAAGTGCCCTATGCTCTCAACGCTGTGTTTATTACTTGTTTCAGGACACACCGTACTCTTCTCCAGAGTGCCTGTTGGCAATTTACATCCCGCCCATCAGCGTAGTAAGGCTCCCATGTCTCCATGGCCTGTCCTGCTTTTCTGGTTTTTACACTTTGTTCAGCATGGCCCTTTTGACCGAGGGCAAGCGAGACTTCTTTGTAGCGTTGATTTGCACTTCCGGCTTGCTTGGTTGGCCAAAAAGGGCGTATGCGTTTTTTCCTGAATATATTCAGGAAAAAACGCATACGCCCTTTTTGGCCAAGGGCATCATTGTCAACGTTTTGCCGCTTTTCATGTGCTTTAAAGGCGAGTCGAATCTACCTCCTGAAATCTGTTTCCTGCAAATCTGCCTTGCTTTCAAATCCTCTTCGTTGCCTTCCTTCAATATATTTGTGGACGAGAGTTCTCATTTATAAATCTGCATGTTTGTGAATTGCAGTGCCCCTGAGCTCCATTTGGCTCCTCGCTTTTTTGGGAGCTGGCCGCAAAAGCGCAGGATTGCTTCAGGCCCTATTTTGGTTCTGGGGGGCAGGCTGAGCCTGTGGTTCATTCTTCTTCCTGATGGGAAAATGGAGTGACCTATGCCTGTCCCAACACCTAGGGCTCGTCTCTCGTTGGTTCCCCGTCTTCACGTTCATCCTCAGGACAAATTGCAACCTGTACAATCAGGAGGTTAAAGGTGCTGATTCTCCAAGTAGGGAGATGGTTATTCAAGCAGCTGGAATGGTGAAACCGAGCACAAGGAGAGGAGAAATGAGGTGCATTTTAGAAACCTTTCCCGATCTCATGGCATACCATCTTCTGGGTTTCCCATGCATGTTTTGATGTAGGAAGATGCCCTTGTACCTGGAGATTTGAGACCCATGGGGTTTGTTCCCCGCAGTGATACCTTAAAGTATCTGCGTTTGCTCACCAAACCTCACCAATCCTCTCAGCCCCAAGAGTGTCCAGCCTTATGTCTCATCCAGCTGTGGGTGTAGATATGGTCAATCCAGGTTGCATCAGAGACCATGAACGGATTTTGTAAGAATTTCTCTCTCTTTCACTGTCTTTGCTTTGTGGGTTTTTTAAAGTAATGTATGTTTAGAATGGGGTTTGGCTGCTATTCCCTGCTGTGTTTATGCCGGTTTACACCCTCTTGATTCACTTGCAGAGAGATATCAATACATAGGTTTTCAGATTCATACTAGTCAGATATATTCTTGTGCAGTGACTAGGGGGTGTTGAGTCCAGTTCACTGAGCAGGGAGTAGGCCTTGTCTATTACATATTTGGCTTATGGAGCGGTGTCTGAGCTAATTTCAAACCCTTGTTTTATGCATCACCCCACCTCACCTTTCCAGTTAAGCAGCCATAGTGTGTCTTCTAAAGGTGTGCCTCTGTTCTGTTTTGTAATTCAGTTCAAGTGTAGCGATTTTGACATTCCCTCTATAAGCGATATCTTAGGATAAGTGCCTTTTTCTGTGTGACTTATTTCACTTAGAATCATCGTACCTAAATCCACTCATCATGCTGCTAACTAGCCTTATGACATTGATTTCATGGCTGAGTGATATTCCATTGTGCCAAGTACCACCATTTCTTTATCCATTTTTCTCTTCCCTGGGATATTGAAGGTGTACCGAAGCGGAGGTTCTTGGAAACAGAGCAGCCGTAAAGTTTGGGGTGCCTGTGTCTTGTTGATTTTTAGTTTTCCCAATTTATACGCCCATGAGTGGAAGTGCCCTATGCTCTCAACGCTGTGTTTATTACTTGTTTCAGGACACACCGTACTCTTCTCCAGAGTGCCTGTTGGCAATTTACATCCCGCCC
Source organism: Eubalaena glacialis (assembly GCF_028564815.1). Classification (NCBI taxonomy): domain Eukaryota; kingdom Metazoa; phylum Chordata; class Mammalia; order Artiodactyla; family Balaenidae; genus Eubalaena; species Eubalaena glacialis. The sequence goes on from NW_026871426.1 coordinate 1,557,279, forward strand.
ATCAGCGTAGTAAGGCTCCCATGTCTCCATGGCCTGTCCTGCTTTTCTGGTTTTTACACTTTGTTCAGCATGGCCCTTTTGACCGAGGGCAAGCGAGACTTCTTTGTAGCGTTGATTTGCACTTCCGGCTTGCTTGGTTGGCCAAAAAGGGCGTATGCGTTTTTTCCTGAATATATTCAGGAAAAAACGCATACGCCCTTTTTGGCCAAGGGCATCATTGTCAACGTTTTGCTGCTTTTCATGTGCTTTCAAGGCGAGTCGAATCTACCTCCTGAAATCTGTTTCCTGCAAATCTGCCTTGCTTTGAAATCCTCTTCGTTGCCTTCCCTCAATATATTTGTGGACGAGAGTTCTCATTTATAACTCTGCACGTTTGTGAATTGCAGTGCCCCTGAGCTCCATTTGTCTCCTCGCTTTTTTGGGAGCTGGCCGCAAAAGCGCAGGATTGCTTCAGGCCCTATTTTGGTTCTGGGGTGCAGGCTAAGCCTGTGGTTCATTCTTCTTCCTCATGGGAAAATGGAGTGACCTGTGCCTGTCCCAACACCTAGGGCTAGTCTTTCGTTGGTTCCCCGTCTTCCCGTTCATCCTCAGGACAAATTGCAACCTGGACGAAACAGGAGGTTAAAGGAGCTGATTCTCCAAGTAGGGAGATGTTTAGCCAAGCAGCTGGAATGGCGAACCCGAGCACAAGGAGAGGAGAAATGAGGTGCGTTTTAGAAACCTTTCCCGATCTCATGGCATACCATCTTCTGGGTTTCCCATGCATGTTTTGATGTAGGAAGATGCCCTTGTACCTGGAGATTTGAGACCCATGGGGTGTGTTCCCCGCAGTGTTACCTTAAAGTATCTGCGTTTGCTCACCCAACCTCACCAATCCTCTCAGCCCCAAGAGTGTCCCGCCTTATGTCTCATTCAGCTGTGGGTGTAGATATGGTCAATCCAGGTTGCATCAGAGACCATGAACGGATTTTGTAAGAATTTCTCTCTCTTTCACTGTCTTTGTTTTGTGGGTTTTTTAAAGTAATGTATGTTTAGAATCGGGCTTGGCTGCTTTTCCCTGCTGTGTTGATGCCGCTTTACAACCTCTTGATTCACTTGCAGAGAGATATCAATACATAGGTTTTCAGATTCTTACTAGTCAGATATATTCTTGTGTGGTGACTAGGGTGTGTTGAGTCCAGTTCACTGAGCAGGGAGTAGGCCTTGTCTATTACATATTTGGCTTATGGAGCGGTCTCTGAGCTAATTTGAAACCCTTGTTTTATGCATCACCCCACCTCACCTTTCCCGTTAAGCAGCCATAGTGTGTCTTCTAAAGGTGTGCCTCTGTTCTGTTTTCTAATTCAGTTCAAGTGTAGCGATTTTGACATTCCCTCTATAAGCGATATCTTAGGATAAGTGTCTTTTTCTGTGTGACTTATTTCACTTAGAATCATCGTACCTAAATCCACTCATCATGCTGCTAACTAGCCTTATGACATTGATTTCATGGCTGAGTGATATTCCATTGTGCCAAGTACCACCATTTCTTTATCCATTTTTCTCTTTCCTGGGATATTGAAGGTGTACCGAAGCGGAGGTTCTTGGAAACAGAGCAGCCGTAAACTTTAGGGTGCCTGTGTCTTGTTGATTTTTAGTTTTCCCAATTTATACGCCCATGAGTGGAAGTGCCCTATGCTCTCTACGCTGTGTTTATTACTTGTTTCAGGACACACCGTACTCTTCTCCAGAGTGCCTGTTGGCAATTTACATCCCGCCCATCAGCGTAGTAAGGCTCCCATGTCTCCATGGCCTGTCCTGCTTTTCTGGTTTTTACACTTTGTTCAGCATGGCCCTTTTGACCGAGGGCAAGCGAGACTTCTTTGTAGCGTTGATTTGCACTTCCGGCTTGCTTGGTTGGCCAAAAAGGGCGTATGCGTTTTTTCCTGAATATATTCAGGAAAAAACGCATACGCCCTTTTTGGCCAAGGGCATCATTGTCAACCTTTTGCCGCTTTTCATGTGCTTTAAAGGCGAGTCGAATCTACCTCCTGAAATCTGTTTCCTGCAAATCTGCCTTGCTTTCAAATCCTCTTCGTTGCCTTCCCTCAATATATTTGTGGACGAGAGTTCTCATTTATAACTCTGCACGTTTGTGAATTGCAGTGCCCCTGAGCTCCATTTGTCTCCTCGCTTTTTTGGGAGCTGGCCGCAAAAGCGCAGGATTGCTTCAGGCCCTATTTTGGTTCTGGGGTGCAGGCTGATCCTGTGGTTCATTCTTCTTCCTGATGGGAAAATGGAGTGACCTGTGCCTGTCCCAACACCTAGGGCTAGTCTTTCGTTGGTTCCCCGTCTTCCCGTTCATCCTCAGGACAAATTGCAACCTGGACGAAACAGGAGGTTAAAGGTGCTGATTCTCCAAGTAGGGAGATGGTTAGTCAAGCAGCTGGAATGGCGAACCCGAGCACAAGGAGAGGAGAAATGAGGTGTGTTTTAGAAACCTTTCCCGATCTCACGGCATACCATCTTCTTGCTTTCCCATGCATGTTTTGATGTAGGAAGATGCCCTTGTACCTGGAGATTTGAGACCCATGGGGTGTGTTCCCCGCAGTGTTACTTTAAAGTATCTGCGTTTGCTCACCCAACCTCACCAATCCTCTCAGCCCCAAGAGTGTCCAGCCTTATGTCTCATCCAGCTGTGGGTCTAGATATGGTCAATCCAGGTTGCATCAGAGACCCTGAACGGATTTTGTAAGAATTTCTCTCTCTTTCACTTTCTTTGTTTTGTGGGTTTTTTAAAGTAATTTATGTTTAGAATCGGGCTTGGCTGCTTTTCCCTGCTGTGTTGATGCCGCTTTACACCCTCTTGATTCACTTGCAGAGAGATATCGATACATAGGTTTTCAGATTCTTACTAGTCAGATATATTCTTGTGTGGTGACTAGGGTGTGTTGAGTCCAGTTCACTGAGCAGGGAGTAGGCCTTGTCTATTACATATTTGGCTTATGGAGCGGTGTCTGAGCTAATTTCAAACCCTTGTTTTATGCATCACCCCACCTCACCTTTCCCGTTAAGCAGCCATAGTGTGTCTTCTAAAGGTGTGCCTCTGTTCTGTTTTGTAATTCAGTTTAAGTGTAGCGATTTTTACATTCCCTCTATAAGCGATATCTTAGGATAAGTGCCTTTTTCTGTGTGACTTATTTCACTTAGAATCATCGTACCTAAATCCACTCATCATGCTGCTAACTAGCCTTATGACATTGATTTCATGGCTGAGTGATATTCCATTGTGCCAAGTACCACCATTTCTTTATCCATTTTTCTCTTTCCTGGGATATTGAAGGTGTACCGAAGCGGAGGTTCTTGGAAACAGAGCAGCCGTAAAGTCTAGGGTGCCTGTGTCTTGTTGATTTTTAGTTTTCCCAATTTATACGCCCATGAGTGGAAGTGCCCTATGCTCTCAACGCTGTGTTTATTACTTGTTTCAGGACACACCGTACTCATCTCCAGAGTGCCTGTTGGCAATTTACATCCCGCCCATCAGCGTAGCAAGGCTCCCATGTCTCCATGGCCTGTCCTGCTTTTCTGGTTTTTACACTTTGTTCAGCATGGCCCATTTGACCGAGGGCAAGCAAGACTTCTTTGTAGCGCTGATTTGCCCTTCCGGCTTGCTTGGTTGGCCAAAAGGGGCGTATGCGTTTTTTCCTGAATGTATTCAGGAAAAAACGCATACGCCCCTTTTGGCCAAGGGCATCATTGTCAACGTTTTGCCGCTTTTCATGTGCTTTAAAGGCGAGTCAAATCTACCTCCTGAAATCTGTTTCCTGCAAATCTGCCTTGCTTTCAAATCCTCTTCGTTGCCTTCCCTCAATATATTTGTGGACGAGAGTTCTCATTTATAACTCTGCACGTTTGTGAATTGCAGTGCCCCTGAGCTCCATTTGGCTCCTCGCTTTTTTGGGAGCTGGCCGCAAAAGCGCAGGATTGCTTCAGGCCCTATTTTGGTACTGGGGGGCAGGCTGAGCCTGTGGTTCATTCTTCTTCCTGATGGGAAAATGGGGTGACCTATGCCTGTCCCAACACCTAGGGCTCGTCTCTCGTTGGTTCCCCGTCTTCACGTTCATCCTCAGGCCAAATTGCAACCTGTACAATCAGGAGGTTAAAGGTGCTGATTCTCCAAGTAGGGAGATGGTTAGTCAAGCAGCTGGAATGGTGAACCCGAGCACAAGGAGAGGAGAAATGAGGTGCATTTTAGAAACCTTTCCCGATCTCATGGCATACCATCTTCTGGGTTTCCCATGCATGTTTTGATGTAGGAAGATGCCCTTGTACCTGGAGATTTGAGACCCATGGGGTGTGTTCCCCGCAGTGTTACTTTAAAGTATCTGCGTTTGCTCACCCAACCTCACCAATCCTCCCAGCCCCAAGAGTGTCCAGCCTTATGTCTCATCCAGCTGTGGGTCTAGATATGGTCAATCCAGGTTGCATCATAGACCCTGAACGGATTTTGTAAGAATTTCTCTCTCTTTCACTGTCTTAGTTTTGTGGGCTTTTTAAAGTAATTTATGTTTAGAATCGGGCTTGGCTGCTTTTCCCTGCTGTGTTGATGCCGCTTTACACCCTCTTGATTCACTTGCAGAGAGATATCGATACATAGGTTTTCAGATTCTTACTAGTCAGATATATTCTTGTGTGGTGACTAGGGTGTGTTGAGTCCAGTTCACTGAGCAGGGAGTAGGCCTTGTCTATTAAATATTTGGCTTATGGAGCGGTCTCTGAGCTAATTTGAAACCCTTGTTTTATGCATCACCCCACCTCACCTTTCCCGTTAAGCAGCCATAGTGTGTCTTCTAAAGGTGTGACTCTGTTCTGTTTTGTAATTCAGTTCAAGTGTAGCGATTTTGACATTCCCTCTCTAAGCGATATCTTAGGATAAGTGTCTTTTTCTGTGTGACTTATTTCACTTAGAATCATCGTACCTAAATCCACTCATCATGCTGCTAACTAGCCTTATGACATTGATTTCATGGCTGAGTGATATTCCATTGTGCCAAGTACCACCATTTCTTTATCCATTTTTCTCTTTCCTGGGATATTGAAGGTGTACCGAAGTGGAGGTTCTTGGAAACAGAGCAGCCGTAAACTTTAGGGTGCCTGTGTCTTGTTGATTTTTAGTTTTCCCAATTTATACGCCCATGAGTGGAAGTGCCCTATGCTCTCTACGCTGTGTTTATTACTTGTTTCAGGACACACCGTACTCTTCTCCAGAGTGCCTGTTGGCAATTTACATCCCGCCCATCAGCGTAGTAAGGCTCCCATGTCTCCATGGCCTGTCCTGCTTTTCTGGTTTTTACACTTTGTTCAGCATGGCCCTTTTGACCGAGAGCAAGCGAGACTTCTTTGGAGCGTTGATTTGCACTTCCGGCTTGCTTGGTTGGCCAAAAAGGGCGTATGCGTTTTTTCCTGAATATATTCAGGAAAAAACGCATACGCCCTTTTTGGCCAAGGGCATCATTGTCAACGTTTTGCCGCTTTTCATATGCTTTAAAGGCGAGTCGAATCTACCTCCTGAAATCTGTTTCCTGCAAATCTGCCTTGCTTTCAAATCCTCTTCGTTGCCTTCCCTCAATATATTTGTGGACGAGAGTTCTCATTTATAACTCTGCACGTTTGTGAATTGCAGTGCCCCTGAGCTCCATTTGTCTCCTCGCTTTTTTGGGAGCTGGCCGCAAAAGCGCAGGATTTCTTCAGGCCATATTTTGGTTCTGGGGGGCAGGCTGAGCCTGTGGTTCATTCTTCTTCCTGATGGGAAAATGGAGTGAACTGTGCCTGTCCCAACACCTAGGGCTAGTCTTTCGTTGGTTCCCCGTCTTCCTGTTCATCCTCAGGACAAATTGCAACCTGGACGAAACAGGAGGTTAAAGGTGATGATTCTCCAAGTAGGGAGATGGTTAGTCAAGCAGCTGGAATGGCGAACCCGAGCACAAGGAGAGGAGAAATGAGGTGCGTTTTAGAAACCTTTCCCGATCTCATGGCATACCATCTTCTGGGTTTCCCATGCATGTTTTGATGTAGGAAGATGCCCTTGTACCTGGAGATTTGAGACCCATGGGGTGTGTTCCCCGCAGTGTTACTTTAAAGTATCTGCGTTTGCTCACCCAACCTCACCAATCCTCCCAGCCCCAAGAGTGTCCAGCCTTATGTCTCATCCAGCTGTGGGTCTAGATATGGTCAATCCAGGTTGCATCATAGACCCTGAACGGATTTTGTAAGAATTTCTCTCTCTTTCACTGTCTTTGTTTTGTGGGCTTTTTAAAGTAATTTATGTTTAGAATCGGGCTTGGCTGCTTTTCCCTGCTGTGTTGATGCCGCTTTACACCCTCTTGATTCACTTGCAGAGAGATATCAATACATAGGTTTTCAGATTCATACTAGTCAGATATATTCTTGTGCGGTGACTAGGGGGTGTTGAGTCCAGTTCACTGAGCAGGGAGTAGGCCTTGTCTATTACATATTTGGCTTATGGAGCGGTGTCTGAGCTAATTTCAAACCCTTGTTTTATGCATCACCCCACCTCACCTTTCCGGTTAAGCAGCCATAGTGTGTCTTCTAAAGGTGTGCCTCTGTTCTGTTTTGTAATTCAGTTCAAGTGTAGCGATTTTGACATTCCCTCTATAAGCGATATCTTAGGATAAGTGCCTTTTTCTGTGTGACTTATTTCACTTAGAATCATCGTACCTAAATCCACTCATCATGCTGCTAACTAGCCTTATGACATTGATTTCATGGCTGAGTGATATTGCATTGTGCCAAGTACCACCATTTCTTTATCCATTTTTCTCTTTCCTGGGATATTGAAGGTGTACCGAAGCGGAGGTTCTTGGCAACAGAGCAGCCGTAAAGTTTGGGGTGCCTGTGTCTTGTTGATTTTTAGTTTTCCCAATTTATACGCCCATGAGTGGAAGTGCCCTATGCTCTCAACGCTGTGTTTATTACTTGTTTCAGGACACACCGTACTCATCTCCAGAGTGCCTGTTGGCAATTTACATCCCGCCCATCAGCGTAGCAAGGCTCCCATGTCTCCATGGCCTGTCCTGCTTTTCTGGTTTTTACACTTTGTTCAGCATGGCCCTTTTGACCGAGGGCAAGCGAGACCTCTTTGTAGCGCTGATTTGCCCTTCCGGCTTGCTTGGTTGGCCAAAAAGGGCGTATGCGTTTTTTCCTGAATATATTCAGGAAAAAACGCATACGCCCTTTTTGGCCAAGGGCATCATTGTCAACGTTTTGCCACTTTTCATGTGCTTTAAAGGCGAGTCGAATCTACCTCCTGAAATCTGTTTCCTGCAAATCTGCCTTGCTTTCAAATCCTCTTCGTTGCCTTCCCTCAATATATTTGTGGACGAGAGTTCTCATTTATAACTCTGCACGTTTGTGAATTGCAGTGCCCCTGAGCTCCATTTGTCTCCTCGCTTTTTTGGGAGCTGGCCGCAAAAGCGCAGGATTGCTTCAGGCCCTATTTTGGTTCTGGGGGGCAGGCTGAGCCTGTGGTTCATTCTTCTTCCTGATGGGAAAATGGAGTGACCTGTGCCTGTCCCAACACCTAGGGCTAGTCTCTCGTTGGTTCCCCGTCTTCCCGTTCATCCTCAGGACAAATTGCAACCTGGACGAAACAGGAGGTTAAAGGTGCTGATTCTCCAAGTAGGGAGATGGTTAGTCAAGCGGCTGGAATGGCGAACCCGAGCACAAGGAGAGGAGAAATGAGGTGAGTTTTAGAAACCTTTCCCAATCTCACGGCATACCATCTTCTGGGTTTCCCATGCCTGTTTTGATGTAGGAAGATTCCCTTGTACCTGGAGATTTGAGACCCATGGGGTGGGTACCCCGCGGTATTACTTTAAAGTATCTGCATTTGCTCACCCAACCTCACCAATCCTCTCAGCCCCAAGAGTGTCCAGCCTTATGTCTCATCCAGCTGTGGGTCTAGATATGGTCGAACCAGGTGGCATCAGAGCCCCTGAACTGATTTTGTAAGAATTTCTCTCTCTTTCACTGTCTTTGCTTTGTGGGTTTTTTAAAGTAATGTATGTTTAGAATGGGGTTTGGCTGCTTTTCCCTGCTGTGTTTATGCCGCTTTACACCCTCTTGATTCACTTGCAGAGAGATATCAATACATAGGTTTTCAGATTCATACTAGTCAGATATATTCTTGTGCGGTGACTAGGGTGTGTTGAGTCCAGTTCACTGAGCAGGGAGTAGGCCTTGTCTATTACATATTTGGCTTATGGAGCGGTGTCTGAGCTAATTTCAAACCCTTGTTTTATGCATCACCCCACCTCACCTTTCCGGTTAAGCAGCCATAGTGTGTCTTCTAAAGGTGTGCCTCTGTTCTGTTTTGTAATTCAGTTCAAGTGTAGCGATTTTCACATTCCCTCTATAAGCGATATCTTAGGATAAGTGCCTTTTTCTGTGTGACTTATTTCACTTAGAATCATCGTACCTAAATCCACTCATCATGCTGCTAACTAGCCTTATGACATTGATTTCATGGCTGAGTGATATTGCATTGTGCCAAGTACCACCATTTCTTTATCCATTTTTCTCTTTCCTGGGATATTGAAGGTGTACCGAAGCGGAGGTTCTTGGCAACAGAGCAGCCGTAAAGTTTGGGGTGCCTGTGTCTTGTTGATTTTTAGTTTTCCCAATTTATACGCCCATGAGTGGAAGTGCCCTATGCTCTCTACGCTGTGTTTATTACTTGTTTCAGGACACCCCGTACTCTTCTCCAGAGTGCCTGTTGGCAATTTACATCCCGCCCATCAGCGTAGCAAGGCTCCCATGTCTCCATGGCCTGTCCTGCTTTTCTGGTTTTTACACTTTGTTCAGCATGGCCCTTTTGACCGAGGGCAAGCGAGACTTCTTTGTAGCGCTGATTTGCCCTTCCGGCTTGCTTGGTTGGCCAAAAAGGGCGTATGCGTTTTTTCCTGAATATATTCAGGAAAAAACGCATACGCCCTTTTTGGCCAAGGGCATCATTGTCAACGTTTTGCCGCTTTTCATGTGCTTTAAAGGCGAGTCGAATCTACCTCCTGAAATCTGTTTCCTGCAAATCTGCCTTGCTTTCAAATCCTCTTCGTTGCCTTCCCTCAATATATTTGTGGACGAGAGTTCTCATTTATAACTCTGCACGTTTGTGAATTGCAGTGCCCCTGAGCTCCATTTGTCTCCTCGCTTTTTTGGGAGCTGGCCGCAAAAGCGCAGGATTGCTTCAGGCCCTATTTTGGTTCTGGGGGGCAGGCTGAGCCTGTGGTTCATTCTTCTTCCTGATGGGAAAATGGAGTGACCTGTGCCTGTCCCAACACCTAGGGCTAGTCTTTCGTTGGTTCCCCGTCTTCCCGTTCATCCTCAGGACAAATTGCAACCTGGACGAAACAGTAGGTTAAAGGTGCTGATTCTCCAAGTAGGGAGATGGTTAGTCAAGCGGCTGGAATGGCGAACCCGAGCACAAGGAGAGGAGAAATGAGGTGCGTTTTAGAAACCTTTCCCGATCTCACGGCATACCATCTTCTGGGTTTCCCATGCATGTTTTGATGTAGGAAGATTCCCTTGTACCTGGAGATTTGAGACCCATGGGGTGGGTACCCCGCGGTATTACTTTAAAGTATCTGCATTTGCTCACCCAACCTCACCAATCCTCTCAGCCCCAAGAGTGTCCAGCCTTATGTCTCATCCAGCTGTGGGTCTAGATATGGTCAATCCAGGTTGCATCATAGACCCTGAACGGATTTTGTAAGAATTTCTCTCTCTTTCACTGTCTTTGTTTTGTGGGTTTTTTAAAGTAATTTATGTTTAGAATCGGGCTTGGCTGCTTTTCCCTGCTGTGTTGATGCCGCTTTACACCCTCTTGATTCACTTGCAGAGAGATATCGATACATAGGTTTTCAGATTCTTACTAGTCAGATATATTCTTGTGTGGTGACTAGGGTGTGTTGAGTCCAGTTCACTGAGCAGGGAGTAGGCCTTGTCTATTAAATATTTGGCTTATGGAGTGGTCTCTGAGCTAATTTCAAACCCTTGTTTTATGCATCACCCCACCTCACCTTTCCCGTTAAGCAGCCATAGTGTGTCTTCTAAAGGTGTGACTCTGTTCTGTTTTGTAATTCAGTTCAAGTGTAGCGATTTTGACATTCCCTCTATAAGCGATATCTTAGGATAAGTGTCTTTTTCTGTGTGACTTATTTCACTTAGAATCATCGTACCTAAATCCACTCATCATGCTGCTAACTAGCCTTATGACATTGATTTCATGGCTGAGTGATATTCCATTGTGCCAAGTACCACCATTTCTTTATCCATTTTTCTCTTTCCTGGGATATTGAAGGTGTACCGAAGTGGAGGTTCTTGGAAACAGAGCAGCCGTAAACTTTAGGGTGCCTGTGTCTTGTTGATTTTTAGTTTTCCCAATTTATACGCCCATGAGTGGAAGTGCCCTATGCTCTCTACGCTGTGTTTATTACTTGTTTCAGGACACACCGTACTCTTCTCCAGAGTGCCTGTTGGCAATTTACATCCCGCCCATCAGCGTAGTAAGGCTCCCATGTCTCCATGGCCTGTCCTGCTTTTCTGGTTTTTACACTTTGTTCAGCATGGCCCTTTTGACCGAGAGCAAGCGAGACTTCTTTGTAGCGTTGATTTGCACTTCCGGCTTGCTTGGTTGGCCAAAAAGGGCGTATGCGTTTTTTCCTGAATATATTCAGGAAAAAACGCATACGCCCTTTTTGGCCAAGGGCATCATTGTCAACGTTTTGCCGCTTTTCATATGCTTTAAAGGCGAGTCGAATCTACCTCCTGAAATCTGTTTCCTGCAAATCTGCCTTGCTTTCAAATCCTCTTCGTTGCCTTCCCTCAATATATTTGTGGACGAGAGTTCTCATTTATAACTCTGCACGTTTGTGAATTGCAGTGCCCCTGAGCTCCATTTGGCTCCTCGCTTTTTTGGGAGCTGGCCGCAAAAGCGCAGGATTTCTTCAGGCCCTATTTTGGTGCTGGGGTGCAGGCTGAGCCTGTGGTTCATTCTTCTTCCTGATGGGAAAATGGAGTGACCTGTGCCTGTCCCAACACCTAGGGCTAGTCTCTCGTTGGTTCCCCGTCTTCCCGTTCATCCTCAGGACAAATTGCAACCTGGACGAAACAGGAGGTTAAAGGTGCTGATTCTCCAAGTAGGGAGATGGTTAGTCAAGCGGCTGGAATGGCGAACCCGAGCACAAGGAGAGGAGAAATGAGGTGCGTTTTAGAAACCTTTCCCGATCTCACGGCATACCATCTTCTGGGTTTCCCATGCCTGTTTTGATGTAGGAAGATTCCCTTGTACCTGGAGATTTGAGACCCATGGGGTGGGTACCCCGCGGTATTACTTTAAAGTATCTGCATTTGCTCACCCAACCTCACCAATCCTCTCAGCCCCAAGAGTGTCCAGCCTTATGTCTCATCCAGCTGTGGGTCTAGATATGGTCAATCCAGGTTGCATCAGAGACCCTGATCGGATTTTGTAAGAATTTCTCTCTCTTTCACTGTCCTTGCTTTGTGGGTTTATTAAAGTAATGTATGTTTAGAATGGGGTTTGGCTGCTTTTCCCTGCTGTGTTTATGCTGATTTACACCCTCTTGATTCACTTGCAGAGAGATATCAATACATAGGTTTTCAGATTCATACTAGTCAGATATATTCTTGTGCGGTGACTAGGGGGTGTTGAGTCCAGTTCACTGAGCAGGGAGTAGGCCTTGTCTATTACATATTTGGCTTATGGAGCGGTGTCTGAGCTAATTTCAAACCCTTGTTTTATGCATCACCCCACCTCACCTTTCCGGTTAAGCAGCCATAGTGTGTCTTCTAAAGGTGTGCCTCTGTTCTGTCTTGTAATTCAGTTCAAGTGTAGCGATTTTGATATTCCCTCTATAAGTGATATCTTAGGATAAGTGTCTTTTTCTGTGTGACTTATTTCACTTAGAATCATCGTACCTAAATCTACTCATCATGCTGCTAAGTAGCCTTATGACATTGATTTCATGGCTGAGTGATATTCCATTGTGCCAAGTACCACCATTTCTTTATCCATTTTTCTCTTTCCTGGGATATTGAAGGTGTACCGAAGCGGAGGTTCTTGGAAACAGAGCAGCCGTAAACTTTAGGGTGCCTGTGTCTTGTTGATTTTTAGTTTTCCCAATTTATACGCCCATGAGTGGAAGTGCCCTATGCTCTCTACGCTGTGTTTATTACTTGTTTCAGGACACACCGTACTCTTCTCCAGAGTGCCTGTTGGCAATTTACATCCCGCCCATCAGCGTAGCAAGGCTCCCATGTCTCCATGGCCTGTCCTGCTTTTCTGGTTTTTACACTTTGTTCAGCATAGCCCTTTTGACCGAGGGCAAGCGAGACTTCTTTGTAGCGCTGATTTGCCCTTCCGGCTTGCTTGGTTGGCCAAAAAGGGCGTATGCGTTTTTTCCTGAATATATTCAGGAAAAAACGCATACGCCCTTTTTGGCCAAGGGCATCATTGTCAACGTTTTGCCACTTTTCATGTGCTTTAAAGGCGAGTCGAATCTACCTCCTGAAATCTGTTTCCTGCAAATCTGCCTTGCTTTCAAATCCTCTTCGTTGCCTTCCCTCAATATATTTGTGGACGAGAGTTCTCATTTATAACTCTGCACGTTTGTGAATTGCAGTGCCCCTGAGCTCCATTTGTCTCCTCGCTTTTTTGGGAGCTGGCCGCAAAAGCGCAGGATTGCTTCAGGCCCTATTTTGGTTCTGGGGGGCAGGCTGAGCCTGTGGTTCATTCTTCTTCCTGATGGGAAAATGGAGTGACCTGTGCCTGTCCCAACACCTAGGGCTAGTCTCTCGTTGGTTCCCCGTCTTCCCGTTCATCCTCAGGACAAATTGCAACCTGGACGAAACAGGAGGTTAAAGGTGCTGATTCTCCAAGTAGGGAGATGGTTAGTCAAGCGGCTGGAATGGCGAACCCGAGCACAAGGAGAGGAGAAATGAGGTGAGTTTTAGAAACCTTTCCCAATCTCACGGCATACCATCTTCTGGGTTTCCCATGCCTGTTTTGATGTAGGAAGATTCCCTTGTACCTGGAGATTTGAGACCCATGGGGTGGGTACCCCGCGGTATTACTTTAAAGTATCTGCATTTGCTCACCCAACCTCACCAATCCTCTCAGCCCCAAGAGTGTCCAGCCTTATGTCTCATCCAGCTGTGGGTCTAGATATGGTCGAACCAGGTGGCATCAGAGCCCCTGAACTGATTTTGTAAGAATTTCTCTCTCTTTCACTGTCTTTGCTTTGTGGGTTTTTTAAAGTAATGTATGTTTAGAATGGGGTTTGGCTGCTTTTCCCTGCTGTGTTTATGCCGCTTTACACCCTCTTGATTCACTTGCAGAGAGATATCAATACATAGGTTTTCAGATTCATACTAGTCAGATATATTCTTGTGCGGTGACTAGGGGGTGTTGAGTCCAGTTCACTGAGCAGGGAGTAGGCCTTGTCTATTACATATTTGGCTTATGGAGCGGTGTCTGAGCTAATTTCAAACCCTTGTTTTATGCATCACCCCACCTCACCTTTCCGGTTAAGCAGCCATAGTGTGTCTTCTAAAGGTGTGCCTCTGTTCTGTTTTGTAATTCAGTTCAAGTGTAGCGATTTTCACATTCCCTCTATAAGCGATATCTTAGGATAAGTGCCTTTTTCTGTGTGACTTATTTCACTTAGAATCATCGTACCTAAATCCACTCATCATGCTGCTAACTAGCCTTATGACATTGATTTCATGGCTGAGTGATATTGCATTGTGCCAAGTACCACCATTTCTTTATCCATTTTTCTCTTTCCTGGGATATTGAAGGTGTACCGAAGCGGAGGTTCTTGGCAACAGAGCAGCCGTAAAGTTTGGGGTGCCTGTGTCTTGTTGATTTTTAGTTTTCCCAATTTATACGCCCATGAGTGGAAGTGCCCTATGCTCTCTACGCTGTGTTTATTACTTGTTTCAGGACACACCGTACTCTTCTCCAGAGTGCCTGTTGGCAATTTACATCCCGCCCATCAGCGTAGCAAGGCTCCCATGTCTCCATGGCCTGTCCTGCTTTTCTGGTTTTTACACTTTGTTCAGCATGGCCCTTTTGACCGAGGGCAAGCGAGACTTCTTTGTAGCGCTGATTTGCCCTTCCGGCTTGCTTGGTTGGCCAAAAAGGGCGTATGCGTTTTTTCCTGAATATATTCAGGAAAAAACGCATACGCCCTTTTTGGCCAAGGGCATCATTGTCAACGTTTTGCCGCTTTTCATGTGCTTTAAAGGCGAGTCGAATCTACCTCCTGAAATCTGTTTCCTGCAAATCTGCCTTGCTTTCAAATCCTCTTCGTTGCCTTCCCTCAATATATTTGTGGACGAGAGTTCTCATTTATAACTCTGCACGTTTGTGAATTGCAGTGCCCCTGAGCTCCATTTGTCTCCTCGCTTTTTTGGGAGCTGGCCGCAAAAGCGCAGGATTGCTTCAGGCCCTATTTTGGTTCTGGGGGGCAGGCTGAGCCTGTGGTTCATTCTTCTTCCTGATGGGAAAATGGAGTGACCTGTGCCTGTCCCAACACCTAGGGCTAGTCTTTCGTTGGTTCCCCGTCTTCCCGTTCATCCTCAGGACAAATTGCAACCTGGACGAAACAGTAGGTTAAAGGTGCTGATTCTCCAAGTAGGGAGATGGTTAGTCAAGCGGCTGGAATGGCGAACCCGAGCACAAGGAGAGGAGAAATGAGGTGCGTTTTAGAAACCTTTCCCGATCTCACGGCATACCATCTTCTGGGTTTCCCATGCATGTTTTGATGTAGGAAGATTCCCTTGTACCTGGAGATTTGAGACCCATGGGGTGGGTACCCCGCGGTATTACTTTAAAGTATCTGCATTTGCTCACCCAACCTCACCAATCCTCTCAGCCCCAAGAGTGTCCAGCCTTATGTCTCATCCAGCTGTGGGTCTAGATATGGTCAATCCAGGTTGCATCATAGACCCTGAACGGATTTTGTAAGAATTTCTCTCTCTTTCACTGTCTTTGTTTTGTGGGTTTTTTAAAGTAATTTATGTTTAGAATCGGGCTTGGCTGCTTTTCCCTGCTGTGTTGATGCCGCTTTACACCCTCTTGATTCACTTGCAGAGAGATATCGATACATAGGTTTTCAGATTCTTACTAGTCAGATATATTCTTGTGTGGTGACTAGGGTGTGTTGAGTCCAGTTCACTGAGCAGGGAGTAGGCCTTGTCTATTAAATATTTGGCTTATGGAGTGGTCTCTGAGCTAATTTCAAACCCTTGTTTTATGCATCACCCCACCTCACATTTCCCGTTAAGCAGCCATAGTGTGTCTTCTAAAGGTGTGACTCTGTTCTGTTTTGTAATTCAGTTCAAGTGTAGCGATTTTGACATTCCCTCTATAAGCGATATCTTAGGATAAGTGTCTTTTTCTGTGTGACTTATTTCACTTAGAATCATCGTACCTAAATCCACTCATCATGCTGCTAACTAGCCTTATGACATTGATTTCATGGCTGAGTGATATTCCATTGTGCCAAGTACCACCATTTCTTTATCCATTTTTCTCTTTCCTGGGATATTGAAGGTGTACCGAAGTGGAGGTTCTTGGAAACAGAGCAGCCGTAAACTTTAGGGTGCCTGTGTCTTGTTGATTTTTAGTTTTCCCAATTTATACGCCCATGAGTGGAAGTGCCCTATGCTCTCTACGCTGTGTTTATTACTTGTTTCAGGACACACCGTACTCTTCTCCAGAGTGCCTGTTGGCAATTTACATCCCGCCCATCAGCGTAGTAAGGCTCCCATGTCTCCATGGCCTGTCCTGCTTTTCTGGTTTTTACACTTTGTTCAGCATGGCCCTTTTGACCGAGAGCAAGCGAGACTTCTTTGTAGCGTTGATTTGCACTTCCGGCTTGCTTGGTTGGCCAAAAAGGGCGTATGCGTTTTTTCCTGAATATATTCAGGAAAAAACGCATACGCCCTTTTTGGCCAAGGGCATCATTGTCAACGTTTTGCCGCTTTTCATATGCTTTAAAGGCGAGTCGAATCTACCTCCTGAAATCTGTTTCCTGCAAATCTGCCTTGCTTTCAAATCCTCTTCGTTGCCTTCCCTCAATATATTTGTGGACGAGAGTTCTCATTTATAACTCTGCACGTTTGTGAATTGCAGTGCCCCTGAGCTCCATTTGTCTCCTCGCTTTTTTGGGAGCTGGCCGCAAAAGCGCAGGATTTCTTCAGGCCCTATTTTGGTGCTGGGGTGCAGGCTGAGCCTGTGGTTCATTCTTCTTCCTGATGGGAAAATGGAGTGACCTGTGCCTGTCCCAACACCTAGGGCTAGTCTCTCGTTGGTTCCCCGTCTTCCCGTTCATCCTCAGGACAAATTGCAACCTGGACGAAACAGGAGGTTAAAGGTGCTGATTCTCCAAGTAGGGAGATGGTTAGTCAAGCGGCTGGAATGGCGAACCCGAGCACAAGGAGAGGAGAAATGAGGTGCGTTTTAGAAACCTTTCCCGATCTCACGGCATACCATCTTCTGGGTTTCCCATGCCTGTTTTGATGTAGGAAGATTCCCTTGTACCTGGAGATTTGAGACCCATGGGGTGGGTACCCCGCGGTATTACTTTAAAGTATCTGCATTTGCTCACCCAACCTCACCAATCCTCTCAGCCCCAAGAGTGTCCAGCCTTATGTCTCATCCAGCTGTGGGTCTAGATATGGTCAATCCAGGTTGCATCAGAGACCCTGATCGGATTTTGTAAGAATTTCTCTCTCTTTCACTGTCCTTGCTTTGTGGGTTTATTAAAGTAATGTATGTTTAGAATGGGGTTTGGCTGCTTTTCCCTGCTGTGTTTATGCTGGTTTACACCCTCTTGATTCACTTGCAGAGAGATATCAATACATAGGTTTTCAGATTCATACTAGTCAGATATATTCTTGTGCGGTGACTAGGGGGTGTTGAGTCCAGTTCACTGAGCAGGGAGTAGGCCTTGTCTATTACATATTTGGCTTATGGAGCGGTGTCTGAGCTAATTTCAAACCCTTGTTTTATGCATCACCCCACCTCACCTTTCCGGTTAAGCAGCCATAGTGTGTCTTCTAAAGGTGTGCCTCTGTTCTGTCTTGTAATTCAGTTCAAGTGTAGCGATTTTGATACTCCCTCTATAAGTGATATCTTAGGATAAGTGTCTTTTTCTGTGTGACTTATTTCACTTAGAATCATCGTACCTAAATCTACTCATCATGCTGCTAAGTAGCCTTATGACATTGATTTCATGGCTGAGTGATATTCCATTGTGCCAAGTACCACCATTTCTTTATCCATTTTTCTCTTTCCTGGGATATTGAAGGTGTACCGAAGCGGAGGTTCTTGGAAACAGAGCAGCCGTAAACTTTAGGGTGCCTGTGTCTTGTTGATTTTTAGTTTTCCCAATTTATACGCCCATGAGTGGAAGTGCCCTATGCTCTCTACGCTGTGTTTATTACTTGTTTCAGGACACACCGTACTCTTCTCCAGAGTGCCTGTTGGCAATTTACATCCCGCCCATCAGCGTAGCAAGGCTCCCATGTCTCCATGGCCTGTCCTGCTTTTCTGGTTTTTACACTTTGTTCAGCATGGCCCTTTTGACCGAGGGCAAGCGAGACTTCTTTGTAGCGCTGATTTGCCCTTCCGGCTTGCTTGGTTGGCCAAAAAGGGCGTATGCCTTTTTTCCTGAATATATTCAGGAAAAAACGCATACGCCCTTTTTGGCCAAGGGCATCATTGTCAACGTTTTGCCGCTTTTCATATGCTTTAAAGGCGAGTCGAATCTACCTCCTGAAATCTGTTTCCTGCAAATCTGCCTTGCTTTCAAATCCTCTTCGTTGCCTTCCTTCAATATATTTGTGGACGAGAGTTCTCATTTATAACTCTGCACGTTTGTGAATTGCAGTGCCCCTGAGCTCCATTTGTCTCCTCGCTTTTTTGGGAGCTGGCCGCAAAAGCGCAGGATTGCTTCAGGCCCTATTTTGGTTCTGGGGGGCAGGCTGAGCCTGTGGTTCATTCTTCTTCCTGATGGGAAAATGGAGTGACCTATGCCTGTCCCAACACCTAGGGCTCGTCTCTCGTTGGTTCCCCGTCTTCACGTTCATCCTCAGGACAAATTGCAACCTGTACAATCAGGAGGTTAAAGGTGCTGATTCTCCAAGTAGGCAGATGGTTAGTCAAGCAGCTGGAATGGTGAACCCGAGCACAAGGAGAGGAGAAATGAGGTGCATTTTAGAAACCTTTCCCGATCTCATGGCATACCATCTTCTTGCTTTCCCATGCATGTTTTGATGTAGGAAGATGCCCTTGTACCTGGAGATTTGAGACCCATGGGGTGTGTTCCCCGCAGTGTTACTTTAAAGTATCTGCGTTTGCTCACCCAACCTCACCAATCCTCTCAGCCCCAAGAGTGTCCAGCCTTCTGTCTCATCCAGCTGTGGGTCTAGATATGGTCAATCCAGGTTGCATCATAGACCCTGAACGGATTTTGTAAGAATTTCTCTCTCTTTCACTGTCTTTGTTTTGTGGGTTTTTTAAAGTAATTTATGTTTAGAATCGGGCTTGGCTGCTTTTCCCTGCTGTGTTGATGCCGCTTTACACCCTCTTGATTCACTTGCAGAGAGATATCGATACATAGGTTTTCAGATTCTTACTAGTCAGATATATTCTTGTGTGGTGACTAGGGTGTGTTGAGTCCAGTTCACTGAGCAGGGAGTAGGCCTTGTCTATTAAATATTTGGCTTATGGAGCGGTCTCTGAGCTAATTTGAAACCCTTGTTTTATGCATCACCCCACCTCACCTTTCCCGTTAAGCAGCCATAGTGTGTCTTCTAAAGGTGTGACTCTGTTCTGTTTTGTAATTCAGTTCAAGTGTAGCGATTTTGACATTCCCTCTCTAAGCGATATCTTAGGATAAGTGTCTTTTTCTGTGTGACTTATTTCACTTAGAATCATCGTACCTAAATCCACTCATCATGCTGCTAACTAGCCTTATGACATTGATTTCATGGCTGAGTGATATTCCATTGTGCCAAGTACCACCATTTCTTTATCCATTTTTCTCTTTCCTGGGATATTGAAGGTGTACCGAAGTGGAGGTTCTTGGAAACAGAGCAGCCGTAAACTTTAGGGTGCCTGTGTCTTGTTGATTTTTAGTTTTCCCAATTTATACGCCCATGAGTGGAAGTGCCCTATGCTCTCTACGCTGTGTTTATTACTTGTTTCAGGACACACCGTACTCTTCTCCAGAGTGCCTGTTGGCAATTTACATCCCGCCCATCAGCGTAGTAAGGCTCCCATGTCTCCATGGCCTGTCCTGCTTTTCTGGTTTTTACACTTTGTTCAGCATGGCCCTTTTGACCGAGAGCAAGCGAGACTTCTTTGTAGCGTTGATTTGCACTTCCGGCTTGCTTGGTTGGCCAAAAAGGGCGTATGCGTTTTTTCCTGAATATATTCAGGAAAAAACGCATACGCCCTTTTTGGCCAAGGGCATCATTGTCAACGTTTTGCCGCTTTTCATATGCTTTAAAAGTGAGTCGAATCTACCTCCTGAAATCTGTTTCCTGCAAATCTGCCTTGCTTTCAAATCCTCTTCGTTGCCTTCCCTCAATATATTTGTGGACGAGAGTTCTCATTTATAACTCTGCACGTTTGTGAATTGCAGTGCCCCTGAGCTCCATTTGTCTCCTCGCTTTTTTGGGAGCTGGCCGCAAAAGCGCAGGATTTCTTCAGGCCATATTTTGGTTCTGGGGGGCAGGCTGAGCCTGTGGTTCATTCTTCTTCCTGATGGGAAAATGGAGTGAACTGTGCCTGTCCCAACACCTAGGGCTAGTCTTTCGTTGGTTCCCCATCTTCCTGTTCATCCTCAGGACAAATTGCAACCTGGACGAAACAGGAGGTTAAAGGTGATGATTCTCCAAGTAGGGAGATGGTTAGTCAAGCAGCTGGAATGGCGAACCCGAGCACAAGGAGAGGAGAAATGAGGTGCGTTTTAGAAACCTTTCCCGATCTCATGGCATACCATCTTCTGGGTTTCCCATGCATGTTTTGATGTAGGAAGATTCCCTTGTACCTGGAGATTTGAGACCCATGGGGTGGGTACCCCGCGGTATTACTTTAAAGTATCTGCATTTGCTCACCCAACCTCACCAATCCTCTCAGCCCCAAGAGTGTCCAGCCTTATGTCTCATCCAGCTGTGGGTCTAGATATGGTCAATCCAGGTTGCATCAGAGACCCTGAACGGATTTTGTAAGAATTTCTCTCTCTTTCACTGTCTTTGTTTTGTGGGTTTTTTAAAGTAATTTATGTTTAGAATCGGGCTTGGCTGCTTTTCCCTGCTGTGTTGATGCCGCTTTACACCCTCTTGATTCACTTGCAGAGAGATATCGATACATAGGTTTTCAGATTCTTACTAGTCAGATATATTCTTGTGTGGTGACTAGGGTGTGTTGAGTCCAGTTCACTGAGCAGGGAGTAGGCCTTGTCTATTACATATTTGGCTTATGGAGCGGTCTCTGAGCTAATTTCAAACCCTTGTTTTATGCATCACCCCACCTCACCTTTCCCGTTAAGCAGCCATAGTGTGTCTTTTAAAGGTGTGACTCTGTTCTGTTTTGTAATTCAGTTCAAGTGTAGCGATTTTGACATTCCCTCTATAAGCGATATCTTAGGATAAGTGTCTTTTTCTGTGTGACTTATTTCACTTAGAATCATCGGACCTAAATCCACTCATCATGCTGCTAACTAGCCTTATGACATTGAATTCATGGCTGAGTGATATTGCATTGTGCCAAGTACCACCATTTCTTTATCCATTTTTCTCTTTCCTGGGATATTGAAGGTGTACCGAAGCGGAGGTTCTTGGAAACAGAGCAGCCGTAAAGTTTAGGGTGCCTGTGTCTTGTTGATTTTTAGTTTTCCCAATTTATACGCCCATGAGTGGAAGTGCCCTATGCTCTCAACGCTGTGTTTATTACTTGTTTCAGGACACACCGTACTCATCTCCAGAGTGCCTGTTGGCAATTTACATCCCGCCCATCAGCGTAGCAAGGCTCCCATGTCTCCATGGCCTGTCCTGCTTTTCTGGTTTTTACACTTTGTTCAGCATGGCCCTTTTGACCGAGGGCAAGCGAGACTTCTTTGTAGCGCTGATTTGCCCTTCCGGCTTGCTTGGTTGGCCAAAAGGGGCGTATGCGTTTTTTCCTGAATATATTCAGGAAAAAAAGCATACGCCCCTTTTGGCCAAGGGCATCATTGTCAACGTTTTGCCGCTTTTCATGTGCTTTAAAGGCGAGTCGATTCTACCTCCTGAAATCTGTTTCCTGCAAATCTGCCTTGCTTTCAAATCCTCTTCGTTGCCTTCCCTCAATATATTTGTGGACGAGAGTTCTCATTTATAACTCTGCACGTTTGTGAATTGCAGTGCCCCTGAGCTCCATTTGGCTCCTCGCTTTTTTGGGAGCTGGCCGCAAAAGCGCAGGATTGCTTCAGGCCCTATTTTGGTTCTGGGGGGCAGGCTGAGCCTGTGGTTCATTCTTCTTCCTGATGGGAAAATGGAGTGACCTATGCCTGTCCCAACACCTAGGGCTCGTCTCTCGTTGGTTCCCCGTCTTCCCGTTCATCCTCAGGACAAATTGCAACCTGTACATTCAGGAGGTTAAAGGTGCTGATTCTCCAAGTAGGGAGATGGTTAGTCAAGCAGCTGGAATGGTGAACCCGAGCACAAGGAGAGGAGAAATGAGGTGCGTTTTAGAAACCTTTCCCGATCTCATGGCATACCATCTTCTGGGTTTCCCATGCATGTTTTGATGTAGGAAGATTCCCTTGTACCTGGAGATTTGAGACCCATGGGGTGTGTTCCCCGCAGTGTTACTTTAAAGTATCTGCGTTTGCTCACCCAACCTCACCAATCCTCCCAGCCCCAAGAGTGTCCAGCCTTATGTCTCATCCAGCTGTGGGTCTAGATATGGTCAATCCAGGTTGCATCATAGACCCTGAACAGATTTTGTAAGAATTTCTCTCTCTTTCACTGTCTTTGTTTTGTGGGCTTTTTAAAGTAATTTATGTTTAGAATCGGGCTTGGCTGCTTTTCCCTGCTGTGTTGATGCCGCTTTACACCCTCTTGATTCACTTGCAGAGAGATATCAATACATAGGTTTTCAGATTCATACTAGTCAGATATATTCTTGTGCGGTGACTAGGGGGTGTTGAGTCCAGTTCACTGAGCAGGGAGTAGGCCTTGTCTATTACATATTTGGCTTATGGAGCGGTGTCTGAGCTAATTTCAAACCCTTGTTTTATGCATCACCCCACCTCACCTTTCCGGTTAAGCAGCCATAGTGTGTCTTCTAAAGGTGTGCCTCTGTTCTGTTTTGTAATTCAGTTCAAGTGTAGCGATTTTGACATTCCCTCTATAAGCGATATCTTAGGATAAGTGCCTTTTTCTGTGTGACTTATTTCACTTAGAATCATCGTACCTAAATCCACTCATCATGCTGCTAACTAGCCTTATGACATTGATTTCATGGTTGAGTGATATTGCATTGTGCCAAGTACCACCATTTCTTTATCCATTTTTCTCTTTCCTGGGATATTGAAGGTGTACCGAAGCGGAGGTTCTTGGCAACAGAGCAGCCGTAAAGTTTGGGGTGCCTGTGTCTTGTTGATTTTTAGTTTTCCCAATTTATACGCCCATGAGTGGAAGTGCCCTATGCTCTCAACGCTGTGTTTATTACTTGTTTCAGGACACACCGTACTCATCTCCAGAGTGCCTGTTGGCAATTTACATCCCGCCCATCAGCGTAGCAAGGCTCCCATGTCTCCATGGCCTGTCCTGCTTTTCTGGTTTTTA
Organism: Eubalaena glacialis; assembly: GCF_028564815.1. NCBI lineage: Eukaryota > Metazoa > Chordata > Mammalia > Artiodactyla > Balaenidae > Eubalaena > Eubalaena glacialis. The sequence goes on from NW_026871426.1 coordinate 1,580,199, forward strand.
CACTTTGTTCAGCATGGCCCTTTTGACCGAGGGCAAGCGAGACTTCTTTGTAGCGCTGATTTGCCCTTCCGGCTTGCTTGGTTGGCCAAAAAGGGCGTATGCGTTTTTTCCTGAATATATTCAGGAAAAAACGCATACGCCCTTTTTGGCCAAGGGCATCATTGTCAACGTTTTGCCACTTTTCATGTGCTTTAAAGGCGAGTCGAATCTACCTCCTGAAATCTGTTTCCTGCAAATCTGCCTTGCTTTCAAATCCTCTTCGTTGCCTTCCCTCAATATATTTTTGGACGAGAGTTCTCATTTATAACTCTGCACGTTTGTGAATTGCAGTGCCCCTGAGCTCCATTTGTCTCCTCGCTTTTTTGGGAGCTGGCCGCAAAAGCGCAGGATTGCTTCAGGCCCTATTTTGGTTCTGGGGGGCAGGCTGAGCCTGTGGTTCATTCTTCTTCCTGATGGGAAAATGGAGTGACCTGTGCCTGTCCCAACACCTAGGGCTAGTCTCTCGTTGGTTCCCCGTCTTCCCGTTCATCCTCAGGACAAATTGCAACCTGGATGAAACAGGAGGTTAAAGGTGCTGATTCTCCAAGTAGGGAGATGGTTAGTCAAGCGGCTGGAATGGCGAACCCGAGCACAAGGAGAGGAGAAATGAGGTGCGTTTTAGAAACCTTTCCCAATCTCACGGCATACCATCTTCTGGGTTTCCCATGCCTGTTTTGATGTAGGAAGATTCCCTTGTACCTGGAGATTTGAGACCCATGGGGTGGGTACCCCGCGGTATTACTTTAAAGTATCTGCATTTGCTCACCCAACCTCACCAATCCTCTCAGCCCCAAGAGTGTCCAGCCTTATGTCTCATCCAGCTGTGGGTCTAGATATGGTCGAACCAGGTGGCATCAGAGCCCCTGAACTGATTTTGTAAGAATTTCTCTCTCTTTCACTGTCTTTGCTTTGTGGGATTTTTAAAGTAATGTATGTTTAGAATGGGGTTTGGCTGCTTTTCCCTGCTGTGTTTATGCCGCTTTACACCCTCTTGATTCACTTGCAGAGAGATATCGATACATAGGTTTTCAGATTCATACTAGTCAGATATATTCTTGTGCGGTGACTAGGGGGTGTTGAGTCCAGTTCACTGAGCAGGGAGTAGGCCTTGTCTATTACATATTTGGCTTATGGAGCGGTGTCTGAGCTAATTTCAAACCCTTGTTTTATGCATCACCCCACCTCACCTTTCCGGTTAAGCAGCCATAGTGTGTCTTCTAAAGGTGTGCCTCTGTTCTGTTTTGTAATTCAGTTCAAGTGTAGCGATTTTGATATTCCATCTATAAGTGATATCTTAGGATAAGTGTCTTTTTCTGTGTGACTTATTTCACTTAGAATCATCGTACCTAAATCTACTCATCATGCTGCTAAGTAGCCTTATGACATTGATTTCATGGCTGAGTGATATTCCATTGTGCCAAGTACCACCATTTCTTTATCCATTTTTCTCTTTCCTGGGATATTGAAGGTGTACCGAAGCGGAGGTTCTTGGAAACAGAGCAGCCGTAAACTTTAGGGTGCCTGTGTCTTGTTGATTTTTAGTTTTCCCAATTTATACGCCCATGAGTGGAAGTGCCCTATGCTCTCTACGCTGTGTTTATTACTTGTTTCAGGACACACCGTACTCTTCTCCAGAGTGCCTGTTGGCAATTTACATCCCGCCCATCAGCGTAGCAAGGCTCCCATGTCTCCATGGCCTGTCCTGCTTTTCTGGTTTTTACACTTTGTTCAGCATGGCCCTTTTGACCGAGGGCAAGCGAGACTTCTTTGTAGCGCTGATTTGCCCTTCCGGCTTGCTTGGTTGGCCAAAAAGGGCGTATGCCTTTTTTCCTGAATATATTCAGGAAAAAACGCATACGCCCTTTTTGGCCAAGGGCATCATTGTCAACGTTTTGCCGCTTTTCATGTGCTTTAAAGGCGAGTCGAATCTACCTCCTGAAATCTGTTTCCTGCAAATCTGCCTTGCTTTCAAATCCTCTTCGTTGCCTTCCTTCAATATATTTGTGGACGAGAGTTCTCATTTATAACTCTGCATGTTTGTGAATTGCAGTGCCCCTGAGCTCCATTTGTCTCCTCGCTTTTTTGGGAGCTGGCCGCAAAAGCGCAGGATTGCTTCAGGCCCTATTTTGGTTCTGGGGGGCAGGCTGAGCCTGTGGTTCATTCTTCTTCCTGATGGGAAAATGGAGTGACCTATGCCTGTCCCAACACCTAGGGCTCGTCTCTCGTTGGTTCCCCGTCTTCACGTTCATCCTCAGGACAAATTGCAACCTGTACAATCAGGAGGTTAAAGGTGCTGATTCTCCAAGTAGGCAGATGGTTAGTCAAGCAGCTGGAATGGTGAACCCGAGCACAAGGAGAGGAGAAATGAGGTGCATTTTAGAAACCTTTCCCGATCTCATGGCATACCATCTTCTTGGTTTCCCATGCATGTTTTGATGTAGGAAGATGCCCTTGTACCTGGAGATTTGAGACCCATGGGGTGTGTTTCCCGCAGTGTTACTTTAAAGTATCTGCGTTTGCTCACCCAACCTCACCAATCCTCTCAGCCCCAAGAGTGTCCAGCCTTCTGTCTCATCCAGCTGTGGGTCTAGATATGGTCAATCCAGGTTGCATCATAGACCCTGAACGGATTTTGTAAGAATTTCTCTCTCTTTCACTGTCTTTGTTTTGTGGGTTTTTTAAAGTAATTTATGTTTAGAATCGGGCTTGGCTGCTTTTCCCTGCTGTGTTGATGCCGCTTTACACCCTCTTGATTCACTTGCAGAGAGATATCGATACATAGGTTTTCAGATTCTTACTAGTCAGATATATTCTTGTGTGGTGACTAGGGTGTGTTGAGTCCAGTTCACTGAGCAGGGAGTAGGCCTTGTCTATTAAATATTTGGCTTATGGAGCGGTCTCTGAGCTAATTTCAAACCCTTGTTTTATGCATCACCCCACCTCACCTTTCCCGTTAAGCAGCCATAGTGTGTCTTCTAAAGGTGTGACTCTGTTCTGTTTTGTAATTCAGTTCAAGTGTAGCGATTTTGACATTCCCTCTCTAAGCGATATGTTAGGATAAGTGCCTTTTTCTGTGTGACTTATTTCACTTAGAATCATCGTACCTAAATCCACTCATCATGCTGCTAACTAGCCTTATGACATTGATTTCATGGCTGAGTGATATTGCATTGTGCCAAGTACCACCATTTCTTTATCCATTTTTCTCTTTCCTGGGATATTGAAGGTGTACCGAAGCGGAGGTTCTTGGAAACAGAGCAGCCGGAAAGTTTGGGGTGCCTGTGTCTTGTTGATTTTCAGTTTTCCCAATTTATACGCCCATGAGTGGAAGTGCCCTATGCTCTCAACGCTGGGTTTATTACTTGTTTCTGGACACACCGTACTCATCTCCAGAGTGCCTGTTGGCAATTTACATCCCGCCCATCAGCGTAGCAAGGCTCCCATGTCTCCATGGCCTGTCCTGCTTTTCTGGTTTTTACACTTTGTTCAGCATGGCCCTTTTGACCGAGGGCAAGCGAGACTTCTTTGTAGCGCTGATTTGCCCTTCCGGCTTGCTTGGTTGGCCAAAAAGGGCGTATGCGTTTTTTCCTGAATATATTCAGGAAAAAACGCATACGCGCTTTTTGGCCAAGGGCATCATTGTCAACGTTTTGCCGCTTTTCATGTGCTTTAAAGGCGAGGCGAATCTACCTCCTGAAATCTGTTTCCTGCAAATCTGCCTTGCTTTCAAATCCTCTTCGTTGCCTTCCCTCAATATATTTTTGGACGAGAGTTCTCATTTATAACTCTGCACGTTTGTGAATTGCAGTGCCCCTGAGCTCCATTTGGCTCCTCGCTTTTTTGGGAGCTGGCCGCAAAAGCGCAGGATTGCTTCAGGCCCTATTTTGGTTCTGGGGGGCAGGCTGAGCCTGTGGTTCATTCTTCTTCCTGATGGGAAAATGGAGTGACCTGTGCCTGTCCCAACACCTAGGGCTCGTCTCTCGTTGGTTCCCCGTCTTCACGTTCATGCTCAGGACAAATTGCAACCTGTACAATCAGGAGGTTAAAGGTGCTGATTCTCCAAGTAGGGAGATGGTTAGTCAAGCAGCTGGAATGGTGAACCCGAGCACAAGGAGAGGAGAAATGAGGTGCGTTTTAGAAACCTTTCCCGATCTCATGGCATACCATCTTCTGGGTTTCCCATGCATGTTTTGATGTAGGAAGATGCCCTTGTACCTGGAGATTTGAGACCCATGGGGTGTGTTCCCCGCAGTGTTACTTTAAAGTATCTGCGTTTGCTCACCCAACCTCACCAATCCTCTCAGCCCCAAGAGTGTCCAGCCTTCTGTCTCATCCAGCTGTGGGTCTAGATATGGTCAATCCAGGTTGCATCATAGACCCTGAACGGATTTTGTAAGAATTTCTCTCTCTTTCACTGTCTTTGTTTTGTGGGTTTTTTAAAGTAATGTATGTTTAGAATCGGGGTTGGCTGCTTTTCCCTGCTGTGTTGATGCAGCTTTACACCCTCTTGATTCACTTGCAGAGAGATATCGATACATAGGTTTTCAGATTCTTACCAGTCAGACATATTCTTGTGTGGTGACTAGGGTGTGTTGAGTCCAGTTTACTGAGCAGGGAGTAGGCCTTGTCTATTACATATTTGGCTTATGGAGCGGTCTCTGAGCTAATTTCAAACCCTTGTTTTATGCATCACCCCACCTCACCTTTCCGGTTAAGCAGCCATAGTGTGTCTTCTAAAGGTGTGCCTCTGTTCTGTTTTGTAATTCAGTTCAAGTGTAGCGATTTTGACATTCCCTCTATAAGCGATATCTTAGGATAAGTGCCTTTTTCTGTGTGACTTATTTCACTTAGAATCATCGTACCTAAATCCACTCATCATGCTGCTAACTAGCCTTATGACATTGATTTCATGGCTGAGTGATATTGCATTGTGCCAAGTACCACCATTTCTTTATCCATTATTCTCTTTCCTGGGATATTGAAGATGTACCGAAGCGGAGGTTCTTGGCAACAGAGCAGCCGTAAAGTTTGGGGTGCCTGTGTCTTGTTGATTTTTAGTTTTCCCAATTTATACGCCCATGAGTGGAAGTGCCCTATGCTCTCAACGCTGTGTTTATTACTTGTTTCAGGACACACCGTACTCATCTCCAGAGTGCCTGTTGGCAATTTACATCCCGCCCATCAGCGTAGCAAGGCTCCCATGTCTCCATGGCCTGTCCTGCTTTTCTGGTTTTTACACTTTGTTCAGCATGGCCCTTTTGACCGAGGGCAAGCGAGACTTCTTTGTAGCGCTGATTTGCCCTTCCGGCTTGCTTGGTTGGCCAAAAAGGGCGTATGCGTTTTTTCCTGAATATATTCAGGAAAAAACGCATACGCCCTTTTTGACCAAGGGCATCATTGTCAACCTTTTGCCGCTTTTCATGTGCTTTAAAGGCGAGTCGAATCTACCTCCTGAAATCTGTTTCCTGCAAATCTGCCTTGCTTTCAAATCCTCTTCGTTGCCTTCCCTCAATATATTTTTGGACGAGAGTTCTCATTGATAACTCTGCACGTTTGTGAATTGCAGTGCCCCTGAGCTCCATTTGTCTCCTCGCTTTTTTGGGAGCTGGCCGCAAAAGCGCAGGATTGCTTCAGGCCCTATTATGGTTCTGGGGGGCAGGCTGAGCCTGTGGTTCATTCTTCTTCCTGATGGGAAAATGGAGTGATCTGTGCCTGTCCCAACACCTAGGGCTAGTCTCTCGTTGGTTCCCCGTCTTCCCGTTCATCCTCAGGACAAATTGCAACCTGGACGAAACAGGAGGTTAAAGGTGATGATTCTCCAAGTAGGGAGATGTTTAGTCAAGCGGCTGGAATGGCGAACCCGAGCACAAGGAGAGGAGAAATGAGGTGCGTTTTAGAAACCTTTCCCAATCTCACGGCATACCATCTTCTGGGTTTCCCATGCCTGTTTTGATGTAGGAAGATTCCCTTGTACCTGGAGATTTGAGACCCATGGGGTGGGTACCCCGCGGTATTACTTTAAAGTATCTGCATTTGCTCACCCAACCTCACCAATCCTCTCAGCCCCAAGAGTGTCCAGCCTTATTTCTCATCCAGCTGTGGGTCTAGATATGGTCGAACCAGGTGGCATCAGAGCCCCTGAACGGATTTTGTAAGAATTTCTCTCTCTTTCACTGTCTTTGCTTTGTGGGTTTTTTAAAGTAATGTATGTTTAGAATGGTGTTTGGCTGCTTTTCCCTGCTGTGTTTATGCCGCTTTACACCCTCTTGATTCACTTGCAGAGAGATATCAATACATAGGTTTTCAGATTCATACTAGTCAGATATATTCTTGTGCGGTGACTAGGGGGTGTTGAGTCCAGTTCACTGAGCAGGGAGTAGGCCTTGTCTATTTCATATTTGGCTTATGGAGCGGTCTCTGAGCTAATTTCAAACCCTTGTTTTATGCATCACCCCACCTCACCTTTCCCGTTAAGCAGCCATAGTGTGTCTTCTAAAGGTGTGACTCTGTTCTGTTTTGTAATTCAGTTCAAGTGTAGCGATTTTGATATTCCCTCTCTAAGCGATATCTTAGGATAAGTGTCTTTTTCTGTGTGACTTATTTCACTTAGAATCATCGTACCTAAATCCACTCATCATGCTGCTAACTAGCCTTATGACATTGATTTCATGGCTGAGTGATATTCCATTGTGCCAAGTCCCACCATTTCTTTATCCATTTTTCTCTTTCCTGGGATATTGAAGGTGTACCGAAGCGGAGGTTCTTGGAAACAGAGCAGCCGTAAACTTTAGGGTGCCTGTGTCTTGTTGATTTTCAGTTTTCCCAATTTATACGCCCATGAGTGGAAGTGCCCTATGCTCTCAACGCTGTGTTTATTACTTGTTTCAGGACACACCGTACTCATCTCCAGAGTGCCTGTTGGCAATTTACATCCCGCCCATCAGCGTAGCAAGGCTCCCATGTCTCCATGGCCTGTCCTGCTTTTCTGGGTTTTACACTTTGTTCAGCATGGCCCTTTTGACCGAGGGCAAGCGAGACTTCTTTGTAGCGCTGATTTGCCCTTCCGGCTTGCTTGGTTGGCCAAAAAGGGCGTATGCGTTTTTTCCTGAATATATTCAGGAAAAAACGCATACGCCCTTTTTGGCCAAGGGCATCATTGTCAACGTTTTGCCGCTTTTCATGTGCTTTAAAGGCGAGGCGAATCTACCTCCTGAAATCTGTTTCCTGCAAATCTGCCTTGCTTTCAAATCCTCTTCGTTGCCTTCCCTCAATATATTTTTGGACGAGAGTTCTCATTTATAACTCTGCACGTTTGTGAATTGCAGTGCCCCTGAGCTCCATTTGGCTCCTCGCTTTTTTGGGAGCTGGCCGCAAAAGCGCAGGATTGCTTCAGGCCCTATTTTGGTTCTGGGGGGCAGGCTGAGCCTGTGGTTCATTCTTCTTCCTGATGGGAAAATGGAGTGACCTATGCCTGTCCCAACACCTAGGGCTCGTCTCTCGTTGGTTCCCCGTCTTTACGTTCATCCTCAGGACAAATTGCAACCTGTACAATCAGGAGGTTAAAGGTGCTGATTCTCCAAGTAGGGAGATGGTTAGTCAAGCAGCTGGAATGGTGAACCCGAGCACAAGGAGAGGAGAAATGAGGTGCATTTTAGAAACCTTTCCCGATCTCATGGCATACCATCTTCTGGGTTTCCCATGCATGTTTTGATGTAGGAAGATGCCCTTGTACCTGGAGATTTGAGACCCATGGGGTGTGTTCCCCGCAGTGTTACTTTAAAGTATCTGCGTTTGCTCACCCAACCTCACCAATCCTCTCAGCCCCAAGAGTGTCCAGCCTTCTGTCTCATCCAGCTGTGGGTCTAGATATGGTCAATCCAGGTTGCATCATAGACCCTGAACGGATTTTGTAAGAATTTCTCTCTCTTTCACTGTCTTTGTTTTGTGGGTTTTTTAAAGTAATTTATGTTTAGAATCGGGCTTGGCTGCTTTTCCCTGCTGTGTTGATGCCGCTTTACACCCTCTTGATTAACTTGCAGAGAGATATCGATACATAGGTTTTCAGATTCTTACTAGTCAGATATATTCTTGTGTGGTGACTAGGGTTTGTTGAGTCCAGTTCACTGAGCAGGGAGTAGGCCTTGTCTGTTTCATATTTGGCTTATGGAGCGGTCTCTGAGCTAATTTCAAACCCTTGTTTTATGCATCACCCCACCTCACCTTTCCCGTTAAGCAGCCATAGTGTGTCTTCCAAAGGTGTGCCTCTGTTCTCTTTTGTAATTCAGTTCAAGTGTAGCGATTTTGACATTCCCTCTATAAGCGATATCTTAGGATAAGTGCCTTTTTCTGTGTGACTTATTTCACTTAGAATCATCGTACCTAAATCCACTCATCATGCTGCTAACTAGCCTTATGACATTGATTTCATGGCTGAGTGATATTGCATTGTGCCAAGTCCCACCATTTCTTTATCCATTTTTCTCTTTCCTGGGATATTGAAGGTGTACCGAAGCGGAGGTTCTTGGAAACAGAGCAGCCGTAAAGTTTGGGGTGCCTGTGTCTTGTTGATTTTCAGTTTTCCCGATTTATACGCCCATGAGTGGAAGTGCCCTATGCTCTCAACGCTGTGTTTATTACTTGTTTCAGGACACACCGTACTCATCTCCAGAGTGCCTGTTGGCAATTTACATCCCGCCCATCAGCGTAGCAAGGCTCCCATGTCTCCATGGCCTGTCCTGCTTTTCTGGTTTTTACACTTTGTTCAGCATGGCCCTTTTGACCGAGGGCAAGCGAGACTTCTTTGTAGCGCTGATTTGCCCTTCCGGCTTGCTTGGTTGGCCAAAAAGGGCGTATGCCTTTTTTCCTGAATATATTCAGGAAAAAACGCATACGCCCTTTTTGGCCAAGGGCATCATTGTCAACGTTTTGCCGCTTTTCATGTGCTTTAAAGGCGAGGCGAATCTACCTCCTGAAATCTGTTTCCTGCAAATCTGCCTTGCTTTCAAATCCTCTTCGTTGCCTTCCCTCAATATATTTGTGGACGAGAGTTCTCATTGATAACTCTGCACGTTTGTGAATTGCAGTGCCCCTGAGCTCCATTTGTCTCCTCGCTTTTTTGGGAGCTGGCCGCAAAAGCGCAGGATTGCTTCAGGCCCTATTATGGTTCTGGGGGGCAGGCTGAGCCTGTGGTTCATTCTTCTTCCTGATGGGAAAATGGAGTGATCTGTGCCTGTCCCAACACCTAGGGCTAGTCTCTCGTTGGTTCCCCGTCTTCCCGTTCATCCTCAGGACAAATTGCAACCTGGACGAAACAGGAGGTTAAAGGTGATGATTCTCCAAGTAGGGAGATGTTTAGTCAAGCGGCTGGAATGGCGAACCCGAGCACAAGGAGAGGAGAAATGAGGTGCGTTTTAGAAACCTTTCCCAATCTCACGGCATACCATCTTCTGGGTTTCCCATGCCTGTTTTGATGTAGGAAGATTCCCTTGTACCTGGAGATTTGAGACCCATGGGGTGGGTACCCCGCGGTATTACTTTAAAGTATCTGCATTTGCTCACCCAACCTCACCAATCCTCTCAGCCCCAAGAGTGTCCAGCCTTATTTCTCATCCAGCTGTGGGTCTAGATATGGTCGAACCAGGTGGCATCAGAGCCCCTGAACGGATTTTGTAAGAATTTCTCTCTCTTTCACTGTCTTTGCTTTGTGGGTTTTTTAAAGTAATGTATGTTTAGAATGGTGTTTGGCTGCTTTTCCCTGCTGTGTTTATGCCGCTTTACACCCTCTTGATTCACTTGCAGAGAGATATCAATACATAGGTTTTCAGATTCATACTAGTCAGATATATTCTTGTGCGGTGACTAGGGGGTGTTGAGTCCAGTTCACTGAGCAGGGAGTAGGCCTTGTCTATTTCATATTTGGCTTATGGAGCGGTCTCTGAGCTAATTTCAAACCCTTGTTTTATGCATCACCCCACCTCACCTTTCCCGTTAAGCAGCCATAGTGTGTCTTCTAAAGGTGTGACTCTGTTCTGTTTTGTAATTCAGTTCAAGTGTAGCGATTTTGATATTCCCTCTCTAAGCGATATCTTAGGATAAGTGTCTTTTTCTGTGTGACTTATTTCACTTAGAATCATCGTACCTAAATCCACTCATCATGCTGCTAACTAGCCTTATGACATTGATTTCATGGCTGAGTGATATTCCATTGTGCCAAGTCCCACCATTTCTTTATCCATTTTTCTCTTTCCTGGGATATTGAAGGTGTACCGAAGCGGAGGTTCTTGGAAACAGAGCAGCCGTAAACTTTAGGGTGCCTGTGTCTTGTTGATTTTCAGTTTTCCCAATTTATACGCCCATGAGTGGAAGTGCCCTATGCTCTCAACGCTGTGTTTATTACTTGTTTCAGGACACACCGTACTCATCTCCAGAGTGCCTGTTGGCAATTTACATCCCGCCCATCAGCGTAGCAAGGCTCCCATGTCTCCATGGCCTGTCCTGCTTTTCTGGGTTTTACACTTTGTTCAGCATGGCCCTTTTGACCGAGGGCAAGCGAGACTTCTTTGTAGCGCTGATTTGCCCTTCCGGCTTGCTTGGTTGGCCAAAAAGGGCGTATGCGTTTTTTCCTGAATATATTCAGGAAAAAACGCATACGCCCTTTTTGGCCAAGGGCATCATTGTCAACGTTTTGCCGCTTTTCATGTGCTTTAAAGGCGAGGCGAATCTACCTCCTGAAATCTGTTTCCTGCAAATCTGCCTTGCTTTCAAATCCTCTTCGTTGCCTTCCCTCAATATATTTTTGGACGAGAGTTCTCATTTATAACTCTGCACGTTTGCGAATTGCAGTGCCCCTGAGCTCCATTTGGCTCCTCGCTTTTTTGGGAGCTGGCCGCAAAAGCGCAGGATTGCTTCAGGCCCTATTTTGGTTCTGGGGGGCAGGCTGAGCCTGTGGTTCATTCTTCTTCCTGATGGGAAAATGGAGTGACCTATGCCTGTCCCAACACCTAGGGCTCGTCTCTCGTTGGTTCCCCGTCTTCACGTTCATCCTCAGGACAAATTGCAACCTGTACAATCAGGAGGTTAAAGGTGCTGATTCTCCAAGTAGGGAGATGGTTAGTCAAGCAGCTGGAATGGTGAACCCGAGCACAAGGAGAGGAGAAATGAGGTGCATTTTAGAAACCTTTCCCGATCTCATGGCATACCGTCTTCTGGGTTTCCCATGCATGTTTTGATGTAGGAAGATGCCCTTGTACCTGGAGATTTGAGACCCATGGGGTGTGTTCCCCGCAGTGTTACTTTAAAGTATCTGCGTTTGCTCACCCAACCTCACCAATCCTCTCAGCCCCAAGAGTGTCCAGCCTTCTGTCTCATCCAGCTGTGGGTCTAGATATGGTCAATCCAGGTTGCATCATAGACCCTGAACGGATTTTGTAAGAATTTCTCTCTCTTTCACTGTCTTTGTTTTGTGGGTTTTTTAAAGTAATTTATGTTTAGAATCGGGCTTGGCTGCTTTTCCCTGCTGTGTTGATGCCGCTTTACACCCTCTTGATTCACTTGCAGAGAGATATCGATACATAGGTTTTCAGATTCTTACTAGTCAGATATATTCTTGTGTGGTGACTAGGGTTTGTTGAGTCCAGTTCACTGAGCAGGGAGTAGGCCTTGTCTATTTCATATTTGGCTTATGGAGCGGTCTCTGAGCTAATTTCAAACCCTTGTTTTATGCATCACCCCACCTCACCTTTCCCGTTAAGCAGCCATAGTGTGTCTTCCAAAGGTGTGCCTCTGTTCTCTTTTGTAATTCTGTTCAAGTGTAGCGATTTTGACATTCCCTCTATAAGCGATATCTTAGGATAAGTGCCTTTTTCTGTGTGACTTATTTCACTTAGAATCATCGTACCTAAATCCACTCATCATGCTGCTAACTAGCCTTATGACATTGATTTCATGGCTGAGTGATATTGCATTGTGCCAAGTCCCACCATTTCTTTATCCATTTTTCTCTTTCCTGGGATATTGAAGGTGTACCGAAGTGGAGGTTCTTGGAAACAGAGCAGCCGTAAAGTTTGGGGTGCCTGTGTCTTGTTGATTTTCAGTTTTCCCGATATATACGCCCATGAGTGGAAGTGCCCTATGCTCTCAACGCTGTGTTTATTACTTGTTTCAGGACACACCGTACTCATCTCCAGAGTGCCTGTTGGCAATTTACATCCCGCCCATCAGCGTAGCAAGGCTCCCATGTCTCCATGGCCTGTCCTGCTTTTCTGGTTTTTACACTTTGTTCAGCATGGCCCTTTTGACTGAGGGCAAGCGAGACTTCTTTGTAGCGCTGATTTGCCCTTCCGGCTTGCTTGGTTGGCCAAAAAGGGCGTATGCGTTTTTTCCTGAATATATTCAGGAAAAAACGCATACGCCCTTTTTGGCCAAGGGCATCATTGTCAACGTTTTGCCGCTTTTCATGTGCTTTAAAGGCGAGGCGAATCTACCTCCTGAAATCTGTTTCCTGCAAATCTGCCTTGCTTTCAAATCCTCTTCGTTGCCTTCCCTCAATATATTTTTGGACGAGAGTTCTCATTTATAACTCTGCACGTTTGTGAATTGCAGTGCCCCTGAGCTCCATTTGGCTCCTCGCTTTTTTGGGAGCTGGCCGCAAAAGCGCAGGATTGCTTCAGGCCCTATTTTGGTTCTGGGGGGCAGGCTGAGCCTGTGGTTCATTCTTCTTCCTGATGGGAAAATGGAGTGACCTATGCCTGTCCCAACACCTAGGGCTCGTCTCTCGTTGGTTCCCCGTCTTCACGTTCATCCTCAGGACAAATTGCAACCTGTACAATCAGGAGGTTAAAGGTGCTGATTCTCCAAGTAGGGAGATGGTTAGTCAAGCAGCTGGAATGGTGAACCCGAGCACAAGGAGAGGAGAAATGAGGTGCATTTTAGAAACCTTTCCCGATCTCATGGCATACCATCTTCTGGGTTTCCCATGCATGTTTTGATGTAGGAAGATGCCCTTGTACCTGGAGATTTGAGACCCATGGGGTGTGTTCCCCGCAGTGTTACTTTAAAGTATCTGCGTTTGCTCACCCAACCTCACCAATCCTCTCAGCCCCAAGAGTGTCCAGCCTTCTGTCTCATCCAGCTGTGGGTCTAGATATGGTCAATCCAGGTTGCATCATAGACCCTGAACGGATTTTGTAAGAATTTCTCTCTCTTTCACTGTCTTTGTTTTGTGGGTTTTTTAAAGTAATTTATGTTTAGAATCGGGCTTGGCTGCTTTTCCCTGCTGTGTTGATGCCGCTTTACACCCTCTTGATTCACTTGCAGAGAGATATCGATACATAGGTTTTCAGATTCTTACTAGTCAGATATATTCTTGTGTGGTGACTAGGGTGTGTTGAGTCCTGTTCACTGAGCAGGGAGTAGGCCTTGTCTATTTCATATTTGGCTTATGGAGCGGTCTCTGAGCTAATTTCAAACCCTTGTTTTATGCATCACCCCACCTCACCTTTCCCGTTAAGCAGCCATAGTGTGTCTTCCAAAGGTGTGCCTCTGTTCTCTTTTGTAATTCTGTTCAAGTGTAGCGATTTTGACATTCCCTCTATAAGCGATATCTTAGGATAAGTGCCTTTTTCTGTGTGACTTATTTCACTTAGAATCATCGTACCTAAATCCACTCATCATGCTGCTAACTAGCCTTATGACATTGATTTCATGGCTGAGTGATATTGCATTGTGCCAAGTCCCACCATTTCTTTATCCATTTTTCTCTTTCCTGGGATATTGAAGGTGTACCGAAGTGGAGGTTCTTGGAAACAGAGCAGCCGTAAAGTTTGGGGTGCCTGTGTCTTGTTGATTTTCAGTTTTCCCGATATATACGCCCATGAGTGGAAGTGCCCTATGCTCTCAACGCTGTGTTTATTACTTGTTTCAGGACACACCGTACTCATCTCCAGAGTGCCTGTTGGCAATTTACATCCCGCCCATCAGCGTAGCAAGGCTCCCATGTCTCCATGGCCTGTCCTGCTTTTCTGGTTTTTACACTTTGTTCAGCATGGCCCTTTTGACTGAGGGCAAGCGAGACTTCTTTGTAGCGCTGATTTGCCCTTCCGGCTTGCTTGGTTGGCCAAAAAGGGCGTATGCGTTTTTTCCTGAATATATTCAGGAAAAAACGCATACGCCCTTTTTGGCCAAGGGCATCATTGTCAACGTTTTGCCGCTTTTCATGTGCTTTAAAGGCGAGGCGAATCTACCTCCTGAAATCTGTTTCCTGCAAATCTGCCTTGCTTTCAAATCCTCTTCGTTGCCTTCCCTCAATATATTTTTGGACGAGAGTTCTCATTTATAACTCTGCACGTTTGTGAATTGCAGTGCCCCTGAGCTCCATTTGGCTCCTCGCTTTTTTGGGAGCTGGCCGCAAAAGCGCAGGATTGCTTCAGGCCCTATTTTGGTTCTGGGGGGCAGGCTGAGCCTGTGGTTCATTCTTCTTCCTGATGGGAAAATGGAGTGACCTATGCCTGTCCCAACACCTAGGGCTCGTCTCTCGTTGGTTCCCCGTCTTCACGTTCATCCTCAGGACAAATTGCAACCTGTACAATCAGGAGGTTAAAGGTGCTGATTCTCCAAGTAGGGAGATGGTTAGTCAAGCAGCTGGAATGGTGAACCCGAGCACAAGGAGAGGAGAAATGAGGTGCATTTTAGAAACCTTTCCCGATCTCATGGCATACCATCTTCTGGGTTTCCCATGCATGTTTTGATGTAGGAAGATGCCCTTGTACCTGGAGATTTGAGACCCATGGGGTGTGTTCCCCGCAGTGTTACTTTAAAGTATCTGCGTTTGCTCACCCAACCTCACCAATCCTCTCAGCCCCAAGAGTGTCCAGCCTTCTGTCTCATCCAGCTGTGGGTCTAGATATGGTCAATCCAGGTTGCATCATAGACCCTGAACGGATTTTGTAAGAATTTCTCTCTCTTTCACTGTCTTTGTTTTGTGGGTTTTTTAAAGTAATTTATGTTTAGAATCGGGCTTGGCTGCTTTTCCCTGCTGTGTTGATGCCGCTTTACACCCTCTTGATTCACTTGCAGAGAGATATCGATACATAGGTTTTCAGATTCTTACTAGTCAGATATATTCTTGTGTGGTGACTAGGGTGTGTTGAGTCCTGTTCACTGAGCAGGGAGTAGGCCTTGTCTATTTCATATTTGGCTTATGGAGCGGTCTCTGAGCTAATTTCAAACCCTTGTTTTATGCATCACCCCACCTCACCTTTCCCGTTAAGCAGCCATAGTGTGTCTTCTAAAGGTGTGCCTCTGTTCTGTTTTGTAATTCAGTTCAAGTGTAGCGATTTTGACATTCCCTCTATAAGCGATATCTTAGGATAAGTGCCTTTTTCTGTGTGACTTATTTCACTTAGAATCATCGGACCTAAATCCACTCATCATGCTGCTAACTAGCCTTATGACATTGATTTCATGGCTGAGTGATATTGCATTGTGCCAAGTACCACCATTTCTTTATCCATTTTTCTCTTTCCTGGGATATTGAAGGTGTACCGAAGCGGAGGTACTTGGCAACAGAGCAGCCGTAAAGTTTGGGGTGCCTGTGTCTTGTTGATATTTAGTTTTCCCAATTTATACGCCCATGAGTGGAAGTGCCCTATGCTCTCAACGCTGTGTTTATTACTTGTTTCAGGACACACCGTACTCATCTCCAGAGTGCCTGTTCGCAATTTACATCCCGCCCATCAGCGTAGCAAGGCTCCCATGTCTCCATGGCCTGTCCTGCTTTTCTGGTTTTTACACTTTGTTCAGCATGGCCCTTTTGACCGAGGGCAAGCGAGACTTCTTTGTAGCGCTGATTTGCCCTTCCGGCTTGCTTGGTTGGCCAAAAAGGGCGTATGCGTTTTTTCCTGAATATATTCAGGAAAAAAAGGATACGCCCTTTTTGGCCAAGGGCATCATTGTCAACGTTTTGCCGCTTTTCATATGCTTTAAAGGCGAGTCGAATCTACCTCCTGAAATCTGTTTCCTGCAAATCTGCCTTGCTTTCAAATCCTCTTCGTTGCCTTCCCTCAATATATTTGTGGACGAGAGTTCTCATTTATAACTCTGCACGTTTGTGAATTGCAGTGCCCCTGAGCTCCATTTGTCTCCTCGCTTTTTTGGGAGCTGGCCGCAAAAGCGCAGGATTGCTTCAGGCCCTATTTTGGTTCTGGGGGGCAGGCTGAGCCTGTGGTTCATTCTTCTTCCTGATGGGAAAATGGAGTGACCTATGCCTGTCCCAACACCTAGGGCTCGTCTCTCGTTGGTTCCGTGTCTTCCCGTTCATCCTCAGGACAAATTGCAACCTGTACAATCAGGAGGTTAAAGGTGCTGATTCTCCAAATAGGGAGATGGTTAGTCAAGCAGCTGGAATGGTGAACCCGAGCACAATGAGAGGAGAAATGAGGTGCGTTTTAGAAACCTTTCCCGATCTCATGGCATACCATCTTCTGGGTTTCCCATGCATGTTTTGATGTAGGAAGATGCCCTTGTACCTGGAGATTTGATACCAATGGGGTGTGTTCCCCGCAGTGTTACTTTAAAGTATCTGCGTTTGCTCACCCAACCTCACCAATCCTCTCAGCCCCAAGAGTGTCCAGCCTTCTGTCTCATCCAGCTGTGGGTCTAGATATGGTCAATCCAGGTTGCATCATAGACCCTGAACGGATTTTGTAAGAATTTCTCTCTCTTTCACTGTCTTTGTTTTGTGGGTTTTTTAAAGTAATTTATGTTTAGAATCGGGCTTGGCTGCTTTTCCCTGCTGTGTTGATGCCGCTTTACACCCTCTTGATTCACTTGCAGAGAGATATCGATACATAGGTTTTCAGATTCTTACTAGTCAGATATATTCTTGTGTGGTGACTAGGGTGTGTTGAGTCCAGTTCACTGAGCAGGGAGTAGGCCTTGTCTATTACATATTTGGCTTATGGAGCGGTCTCTGAGCTAATTTCAAACCCTTGTTTTATGCATCACCCCACCTCACCTTTCCCGTTAAGCAGCCATAGTGTGCCTTCTAAAGTTGTGACTCTGTTCTGTTTTGTAATTCAGTTCAAGTGTAGCGATTTTGACATTCCCTCTATAAGTGAAATCTTAGGATAAATGTCTTTTTCTGTGTGACTTATTTCACTTAGAATCATCGTATCTAAATCCACTCATCATGCTGCTAACTAGCCTTATGACATTGATTTCATGGCTGAGTGATATTCCATTGTGCCAAGTACTACCATTTCTTTATCCATTTTTCTCTTTCCTGGGATATTGAAGGTGTACCGAAGCGGAGGTTCTTGGAAACAGAGCAGCCGTAAACTTTAGGGTGCCTGTGTCTTGTTGATTTTTAGTTTTCCCAATTTATACGCCCATGAGTGGAAGTGCCCTATGCTCTGTACGCTGTGTTTATTACTTGTTTCAGGACACACCGTACTCTTCTCCAGAGTGCCTGTTGGCAATTTACATCCCGCCCATCAGCGTAGCAAGGCTCCCATGTCTCCATGGCCTGTCCTGCTTTTCTGGTTTTTACACTTTGTTCAGCATGGCCCTTTTGACCGAGGGCAAGCGAGACTTCTTTGTAGCGCTGATTTTCCCTTCCGTCTTGCTTGGTTGGCCAAAAAGGGCTTATGCGTTTTTTCCTGAATATATTCAGGAAAAAACGCATAAGCCCTTTTTGGCCAAGGGCATCATTGTCAACGTTTTGCCGCTTTTCATGTGCTTTAACGGCGAGTCGAATCTACCTCCTGAAATCTGTTTCCTGCAAATCTGCCTTGCTTTCAAATCCTCTTCGTTGCCTTCCCTCAATATATTTGTGGACGAGAGTTCTCATTTATACCTCTGCTCGTTTGTGAATTGCAGTGCCCCTGAGCTCCATTTGTCTCCTCGCTTTTTTGGGAGCTGGCCGCAAAAGCGCAGGATTGCTTCAGGCACTATTTTGGTTCTGGGGGGTAGGCTGAGCCTGTGGTTCATTCTTCTTCCTGATGGGAAAATGGAGTGACCTATGCCTGTCCCAACACTTAGGGCTAGTCTCTCGTTGGTTCCCCGTCTTCCCGTTCATCCTCAGGACAAATTGCAACCTGGACGAAACAGGAGGTTAAAGGTGCTGATTCTCCAAGTAGAGAGATGGTTAGTCAAGCGGCTGGAATGGCGAACCCGAGCAAAAGGAGAGGAGAAATGAGGTGCGCTTTAGAAACCTTTCCCGATCTCACGGCATACCATCTTCTGGGTTTCCCATGCATGTTTTGATGTAGGAAGATTCCCTTGTACCTGGAGATTTGAGACCCATGGGGTGGGTACCCCGCGGTATTACTTTAAAGTATCTGCATTTGCTCACCCAACCTCACCAATCCTCTCAGCCCCAAGAGTGTCCAGCCTTATGTCTCATCCAGCTGTGGGTCTAGATATGGTCAATCCAGGTTGCATCAGAGACCCTGAACGGATTTTGTAAGAATTTCTCTCTCTTTCACTGTCTTTGCTTTGTGGGTTTTTTAAAGTAATGTATGTTTAGAATGGGGTTTGGCTGCTTTTCCCTGCTGTGTTTATGCCGCTTTACACCCTCTTGATTCACTTGCAGAGAGATATCGATACATAGGTTTTCAGATTCATACTAGTCAGATATATTCCTGTGCGGTGACTAGGGGGTGTTGAGTCCAGTTCACTGAGCAGGGAGTAGGCCTTGTCTATTACATATTTGGCTTATGGAGCGGTCTCTGAGCTAATTTCAAACCCTTGTTTTATGCATCACCCCACCTCACCTTTCCCGTTAAGCAGCCATAGTGTGTCTTCTAAAGGTGTGACTCTGTTCTGTTTTGTAATTCAGTTCAAGTGTAGCGATTTTGACATTCCCTCTATAAGCGATATCTTAGGATAAGTGTCTTTTTCTGTGTGACTTATTTCACTTAGAATCATCGTACCTAAATCCACTCATCATGCTGCTAACTAGCCTTATGACATTGATTTCATGGCTGAGTGATATTCCATTGTGCCAAGTACCACCATTTCTTTATCCATTTTTCTCTTTCCTGGGATATTGAAGGTGTACCGAAGCGGAGGTTCTTGGAAACAGAGCAGCCGTAAACTTTAGGGTGCCTGTGTCTTGTTGATTTTTAGTTTTCCCAATTTATACGCCCATGAGTGGAAGTGCCCTATGCTCTCTACGCTGTGTTTATTACTTGTTTCAGGACACACCGTACTCTTCTCCAGAGTGCCTGTTGGCAATTTACATCCCGCCCATCAGCGTAGTAAGGCTGCCATGTCTCCATGGCCTGTCCTGCTTTTCTGGTTTTTACACTTTGTTCAGCATGGCCCTTTTGACCGAGGGCAAGCGAGACTTCTTTGTAGCGTTGATTTGCACTTCCGGCTTGCTTGGTTGGCCAAAAAGGGCGTATGCGTGTTTTCCTGAATATATTCAGGAAAACACGCATACGCCCTTTTTGGCCAAGGGCATCATTGTCAACGTTTTGCCGCTTTTCATATGCTTTAAAGGCGTGTCGAAACTACCTCCTGAAATCTGTTTCCTGCAAATCTGCCTTGCTTTCAAATCCTCTTCGTTGCCTTCCCTCAATATATTTGTGGACGAGAGTTCTCATTTATAACTCTGCACGTTTGTGAATTGCAGTGCCCCTGAGCTCCATTTGTCTCCTCGCTTTTTTGGGAGCTGGCCGCAAAAGCGCAGGATTGCTTCAGGCCCTATTTTGGTTCTGGGGGGCAGGCTGAGCCTGTGGTTCATTCTTCTTCCTGATGGGAAAATGGAGTGACCTATGCCTGTCCCAACACCTAGGGCTCGTCTCTCGTTGGTTCCGCGTCTTCCCGTTCATCCTCAGGACAAATTGCAACCTGTACAATCAGGAGGTTAAAGGTGCTGATTCTCCAAATAGGGAGATGGTTAGTCAAGCAGCTGGAATGGTGAACCCGAGCACAATGAGAGGAGAAATGAGGTGCGTTTTAGAAACCTTTCCCGATCTCATGGCATACCATCTTCTGGGTTTCCCATGCATGTTTTGATGTAGGAAGATGCCCTTGTACCTGGAGATTTGAGACCCATGGGGTGTGTTCCCCGCAGTGTTACTTTAAAGTATCTGCATTTGCTCACCCAACCTCACCAATCCTCTCAGCCCCAAGAGTGTCCAGCCTTCTGTCTCATCCAGCTGTGGGTCTATATATGGTCAATCCAGGTTGCATCACAGACCCTGAACGGATTTTGTAAGAATTTCTCTCTCTTTCACTGTCTTTGTTTTGTGGGTTTTTTAAAGTAATTTATGTTTAGAATCGGGCTTGGCTGCTTTTCCCTGCTGTGTTGATGCCGCTTTACACCCTCTTGATTCACTTGCAGAGAGATATCGATACATAGGTTTTCAGATTCTTACTAGTCAGATATATTCTTGTGTGGTGACTAGGGTGTGTTGAGTCCAGTTCACTGAGCAGGGAGTAGGCCTTGTCTATTACATATTTGGCTTATGGAGCGGTCTCTGAGCTAATTTCAAACCCTTGTTTTATGCATCACCCCACCTCACCTTTCCCGTTAAGCAGCCATAGTGTGTCTTCTAAAGGTGTGACTCTGTTCTGTTTTGTAATTCAGTTCAAGTGTAGCGATTTTGACATTCCCTCTATAAGCGATATCTTAGGATAAGTGTCTTTTTCTGTGTGACTTATTTCACTTAGAATCATCGTATCTAAATCCACTCATCATGCTGCTAACTAGCCTTATGACATTGATTTCATGGCTGAGTGATATTCCATTGTGCCAAGTACTACCATTTCTTTATCCATTTTTCTCTTTCCTGGGATATTGAAGGTGTACCGAAGCGGAGGTTCTTGGAAACAGAGCAGCCGTAAACTTTAGGGTGCCTGTGTCTTGTTGATTTTTAGTTTTCCCAATTTATACGCCCATGAGTGGAAGTGCCCTATGCTCTCTACGCTGTGTTTATTACTTGTTTCAGGACACACCGTACTCTTCTCCAGAGTGCCTGTTGGCAATTTACATCCCGCCCATCAGCGTAGCAAGGCTCCCATGTCTCCATGGCCTGTCCTGCTTTTCTGGTTTTTACACTTTGTTCAGCATGGCCCTTTTGACCGAGGGCAAGCGAGACTTCTTTGTAGCGCTGATTTTCCCTTCCGTCTTGCTTGGTTGGCCAAAAAGGGCTTATGCGTTTTTTCCTGAATATATTCAGGAAAAAACGCATAAGCCCTTTTTGGCCAAGGGCATCATTGTCAACGTTTTGCCGCTTTTCATGTGCTTTAACGGCGAGTCGAATCTACCTCCTGAAATCTGTTTCCTGCAAATCTGCCTTGCTTTCAAATCCTCTTCGTTGCCTTCCCTCAATATATTTGTGGACGAGAGTTCTCATTTATAACTCTGCACGTTTGTGAATTGCAGTGCCCCTGAGCTCCATTTGTCTCCTCGCTTTTTTGGGAGCTGGCCGCAAAAGCGCAGGATTGCTTCAGGCCCTATTTTGGTTCTGGGGGGTAGGCTGAGCCTGTGGTTCATTCTTCTTCCTGATGGGAAAATGGAGTGACCTGTGCCTGTCCCAAAACCTAGGGCTAGTCTCTCGTTGGTTCCCCGTCTTCCCGTTCATCCTCAGGACAAATTGCAACCTGGACGAAACAGGAGGTTAAAGGTGCTGATTCTCCAAGTAGAGAGATGGTTAGTCAAGCGGCTGGAATGGCGAACCCGAGCAAAAGGAGAGGAGAAATGAGGTGCGCTTTAGAAACCTTTCCCGATCTCACGGCATACCATCTTCTGGGTTTCCCATGCATGCTTTGATGTAGGAAGATTCCCTTGTACCTGGAGATTTGAGACCCATGGGGTGGGTACCCCGCGGTATTACTTTAAAGTATCTGCATTTTCTCACCCAACCTCACCAATCCTCTCAGCCCCAAGAGTGTCCAGCCTTATGTCTCATCCAGCTGTGGGTCTAGATATGGTCGAACCAGGTGGCATCAGAGCCCCTGAACTGATTTTGTAAGAATTTCTCTCTCTTTCACTGTCTTTGTTTTATGGGTTTTTTAAAGTAATTCATGTTTAGAATGGGGCTTTGCTGCTTTTCCCTGCTGTGTTTATGCCGCTTTACACCCTCTTGATTCACTTGCAGAGAGATATCGATACATAGGTTTTCAGATTCTTACTAGTCAGATATATTCTTGTGCGGTGACTAGGGGGTGTTGAGTCCAGTTCACTGAGCAGGGAGTAGGCCTTGTCTATTACATATTTGGCTTATGGAGCGGTCTCTGAGCTAATTTCATACCCTTGTTTTATGCATCACCCCACCTCACCTTTCCCGTTAAGCAGCCATAGTGTGTCTTCTAAAGGTGTGACTCTGTTCTGTTTTGTAATTCAGTTCAAGTGTAGTGATTTTGACATTCCCTCTATAAGTGATATCTTAGGATAAGTGTCTTTTTCTGTGTGACTTATTTCACTTAGAATTATCGTCGCTAAATCCACTCATCATGCTGCTAACTAGCCTTATGACATTGATTTCATGGCTGTGTGATATTCCATTGTGCCAAGTACCACCATTTGTTTATCCATTTTTCTCTTTCCTGGGATATTGAAGGTGTACCGAAGTGGAGGTTCTTGGAAACAGAGCAGCCGTAAACTTTAGGGTGCCTGTGTCTTGTTGATTTTTAGTTTTCCCAATTTATACGCCCATGAGTAGAAGTGCCCTATGCTCTCTAAGCTGTGTTTATTACTTGTTTCAGGACACACCGTACACTTCTCCAGAGTGCCTGTTGGCAATTTACATCCCGCCCATCAGCGTAGCAAGGCTCCCATGTCTCCATGGCCTGTCCTGCTTTTCTGGTTTTTACACTTTGTTCAGCATGGCCCTTTTAACCGAGGGCAAGCAAGACTTCTTTGTAGCGCTGATTTGCCCTTCCGGCTTGCTTGGTTGGCCAAAAAGGGCGTATGCGTTTTTTCCTGAATATATTCAGGAAAAAACGCATATGCCCTTCTTGGCCAAGGGCATCATTGTCAACGTTTTGCCACTTTTCATGTGCTTTAAAGGCGAGTCGAATCTACCTCCTGAAATCTGTTTCCTGCAAATCTGCCTTGCTTTCAAATCCTCTTCGTTGCCTTCCCTCAATATATTTGTGGACGAGAGTTCTCATTTATAACTCTGCACGTTTGTGAATTGCAGTGCCCCTGAGCTCCATTTGTCTCCTCGCTTTTTTGGGAGCTGGCCGCAAAAGCGCAGGATTGCTTCAGGCCCTATTTTGGTTCTGGGGGGCAGGCTGAGCCTGTGGTTCATTCTTCTTCCTGATGGGAAAATGGAGTGACCTGTGCCTGTCCCAACACCTAGGGCTAGTCTCTCGTTGGTTCCCCGTCTTCCCGTTCATCCTCAGGACAAATTGCAACCTGTACGAAACAGGAGGTTAAAGGTGCTGATTCTCCAAGTAGGGAGATGGTTAGTCAAGCGGCTAGAATGGTGAACCCGAGCACAAGGAGAGGAGAAATGAAGTGCGTTTTAGAAGCCTTTCCCGATCTCACGGCATACAAACCTCTGGGTTTCCCATGCATGTTTTGATGTAGGAAGATGCCCTTGTACCTGGAGATTTGAGACCCATGGGGTGGGTACCCCGTGGAGTTACTTTAAAGTATCTGCGTTTGCTCACCCAACCTCACCAATTCTCTCAGCCCCAAGAGTGTCCAGCCTTATGTCTCATCCAGCTGTGGGTCTAGATATGGTCGAACCAGGTGGCATCAGAGCCCCTGAACTGATTTTGTAATAATTTCTCTCTCTTTCACTGTCTTTGTTTTGTGGGTTTTTTTAAGTAATTTATGTTTAGAATAGGGCTTTGCTGCTTTTCCCTGCTGTGTTTATGCAGCTTTACACCCTCTTGATTCACTTGCAGAGAGATATCGATACATAGGTTTTCAGATTCTTACTAGTCAGATATATTCTTGTGCGGTGACAAGGGGGTGCTGAGTCCAGTTCACTGAGCAGGGAGTAGGCCTTGTCTATTACATATTTGGCTTATGGAGCAGTCTCTGAGCTAATTTCAAACCGTTGTTTTATGCATCACCCCACCTCACCTTTCCCGTTAAGCAGCCATAGTGTGTCTTCTAAAGGTGTGACTCTGTTCTGTTTTGTAATTCAGTTCAAGTGTAGCGATTTTGACATTCCCTCTATAAGCGATATCTTAGGATAAGTGTCTTTTTTTGTGACTTATTTCACTTAGAATCATCGTCACTACATCCACTCATCATGCTGCTAACTAGCCTTATGACATTGATTTCATGGCTGAGTGATATTCCATTGTGCCAAGTACCACCATTTGTTTATCCATTTTTCTCTTTCCAGGGATTTTGAAGGTGTACCGAAGTGGAGGTGCTTGGAAACAGAGCAGCCGTAAAGTTTGGGGTGCCTGTGTCTTGTTGATTTTTAGTTTTCCCAATTTATACGCCCATGAGTGGAAGTGCCCTATGCTCTCTAAGCTGTGTTTATTACTTGTTTCAGGACACACCGTACACTTCTCCAGAGTGCCTGTTGGCAATTTACATCCCGCCCATCAGCGTAGCAAGGCTCCCATGTCTCCATGGCCTGTCCTGCTTTTCTGGTTTTTACACTTTTTTCAGCATGGCCTTTTTGACCCAGGGCAAGCGAGACTTCTTTGTAGCACTGATTTGCCCTTCCGGCTTGCTTGGTTGGCCAAAAAGGGCATCATTTTCAACGTTTTGCCGCTTTTCATGTACTTTAAAGGCGAGTCGAATCTACCTCCTGAAATCTGTTTCCTGCAAATCTGCCTTGCTTTCAAATCCTCTTCGTTGCCTTCCCTCAATATATTTGTGGACGAGAGTTCTCATTTATAACTCTGCACGTTTGTGAATTGCAGTGCCCCTGAGCTCCATTTGTCTACTCGCTTTTTTGGGAGCTGGCCGCAAAAGCGCAGGATTGTTTCAGGCCCTATTCGGCTTCCAGGGGGCAGTCGGAGACTGTGGTTCATTCTTCTTCCTGATGGGAAAATGGAGTGACCTGTGTCTGTCCCAACACCTAGGGTTTGTCTCTCGTTGGTTCCCCGTTTTCCCATTCATCCTCAGGACAAATTACAACCTGTACGAAACAGGGGGTTAAAGGTGCTGATTCTCCAAGTAGGGAGATGGTTAGTCAAGCGGCTGGAATGGCGAACCCGAGAACAAGGAGAGGAGAAATGAGGTGCGTTTTAGAAACCTTTCCCGATCTCATGGCATACCATCTTCTGTGTTTCCCATGCATGTTTTGATGTAGGAAGATGCCCTTGTACCTGGAGATTTGAGACCCATGGGGTGTGTAACCCGTGGAGTTACTTTAAAGTATCTGCGTTTGCTCACCCAACCTCACCAATCCTCTCAGCCCCAAGAGTGTCTAGCCTTATGTCTCATCCAGCTGTGGGTCTAGATATGGTCGAACCAGGTGGCATCAGAGCCCCTGAACTGATTTTGTAAGAATTTCTCTCTCTTTCACTTTCTTTGTTTTCTGGGTTTTTTTAAGTAATTTATGTTTAGAATGGGGCTTTGCTGCTTTTCCCTGCTGTGTTTATGCCGCTTTACACCCTCTTGATTCACTTGCAGAGAGATATCGATACATAGGTTTTCAGATTCTTACTAGTCAGATATATTCTTGTGCGGTGACTAGGGGGTGTTGAGTCCAGTTCACTGAGCAGGGAGTAGGCCTTGTCTATTACATATTTGGCTTATGGAGCGGTCTCTGAGCTAATTTCAAACCCTTGTTTTATGCATCACCCCACCTCACCTTTCCCGTTAAGCAGCCATAGTGTGTCTTCTAAAGGTGTGACTCTGTTCTGTTTTGTAATTCAGTTCAAGTGTAGCGATTTTGACATTCCCTCTATAAGCGATATCTTAGGATAAGTGTCTTTTTCTGTGTGACTTATTTCACTTAGAATCATCGTCGCTAAATCCACTCATCATGCTGCTAACTAGCCTTATGACATTGATTTCATGGCTGAGTGATATTCCATTGTGCCAAGTACCACCATTTCTTTATCCATTTTTCTCTTTCCTGGGATATTGAAGGTGTACCGAAGTGGAGGTTCTTGGAAACAGAGCAGCCGTAAAGTTTGGGGTGCCTGTGTCTTGTTGATTTTTAGTTTTCCCAATTTATACGCCCATGAGTGGAAGTGCCCTATGCTCTCTAAGCTGTGTTTATTACTTGTTTCAGTACACACCGTACACTTCTCCAGAGTGCCTGTTGGCAATTTACATCCCGCCCATCAGTGTAGCAAGGCTCCCATGTCTCCATGGCCTGTCCTGCTTTTCTGGTTTTTACACTTTTTTCAGCATGGCCCTTTTGACCGAGGGCAAGCAAGACTTCTTTGTAGCGCTGATTTGCCCTTCCGGCTTGCTTGGTTGGCCAAAAAGGGCGTATGCGTTTTTTCCTGAATATATTCAGGAAAAAACGCATACGCCCTTTTTGGCGAAGGGCATCATTGTCAACGTTTTGCCGCTTTTCATGTGCTTTAAAGGCGAGTCGAATATACCTCCTGAAATCTGTTTCCTGCAAATCTGCCTTGCTTTCAAATCCTCTTCGTTGCCTTCCCTCAATATATTTGTGGACGAGAGTTCTCATTTATAACTCTGCACGTTTGTGAATTGCAGTGCCCCTGAGCTCCATTTGTCTACTCGCTTTTTTGGGAGCTGGCCGCAAAAGCGCAGGATTGTTTCAGGCCCTATTTGGCTTCCAGGGGACAGGCGGAACCTGTGGTTCATTCTTCTTCCTGATGGGAAAATGGAGTGACCTGTGCCTGTCCCAACACCTAGGGCTAGTCTCTCGTTGGTTCCCCGTCTTCCCGTTCATCCTCAGGACAAATTACAACCTGTACGAAACAGGAGGTTAAAGGTGCTGATTCTCCAAGTAGGGAGATGGTTAGTCAAGCGGCTGGAATGGCGAACCCGAGCACAAGGAGAGGAGAAATGAGGTGCATTTTAGAAACCTTTCCCGATCTCATGGCATACCATCTTCTGTGTTTCCCATGCATGTTTTGATGTAGGAAGATGCCCTTGTACCTGGAGATTTGAGACACATGGGGTGGGTACCCAGTGGAGTTACTTTAAAGTATCTGCGTTTGCTCACCCAACCTCACCAATTCTCTCAGCCCCAAGAGTGTCCAGCCTTATGTCTCATCCAGCTGTGGGTCTAGATATGGTCGAACCAGGTGGCATCAGAGCCCCTGAACTGATTTTGTAAGAATTTCTCTCTCTTTCACTGTCTTTGTTTTGTGGGTTTTTTTAAGTAATTTATGTTTAGAATGGGGCTTTGCTGCTTTTCCCTGCTGTGTTTATGCCGCTTTACACCCTCTTGATTCACTTGCAGAGAGATATCGATACATAGGTTTTCAGATTCTTACTAGTCAGATATATTCTTGTGCGGTGACTAGGGGGTGTTGAGTCCAGTTCACTGAGCAGGGAGTAGGCCTTGTCTATTACATATTTGGCTTATGGAGCGGTCTCTGAGCTAATTTCAAACCCTTGTTTTATGCATCACCCCACCTCACCTTTCCCGTTAAGCAGCCATAGTGTGTCTTCTAAAGGTGTGACTCTGTTCTGTTTTTTAATTCAGTTCAAGTGTAGCGATTTTGACATTCCCTCTATAAGCGATATCTTAGGATAAGTGTCTTTTTCTGTGTGACTTATTTCACTTAGAATCATCGTCGCTAAATCCACTCATCATGCCGCTAACTAGCCTTATGACATTAATTTCATGGCTGAGTGATATTCCATAGTGCCAAGTAGCACTATTTGTTTATCCATTTTTCTCTTTCCTGGGATATTTAAGGTGTACCGAACTGGAGGTTCTTGGAAACAGAGCAGCCGTAAAGTTTGGGGTGCCTGTGTCTTGTTGATTTTTAGTTTTCCCAATTTATATGCCCATGAGTGGAAGTGCCCTATGCTCTCTAAGCTGTGTTTATTACTTGTTTCAGGACACACCGTACACTTCTCCAGAGTGCCTGTTGGCAATTTACATCCTACCCATCAGCGTACCAAGGCTCCCATATCTCCATGGCCTGTCCTGCTTTTCTGGTTTTTACAATTTTTTCAGCATGGCCCTTTTGACCGAGGGCAAGCGAGACTTCTTTGTAGCGCTGATTTGCCCTTCCGGCTTGCTTGGTTGGCCAAAAAGGCCGTATGCGTTTTTTCCTGAATATATTCAGGAAAAAACGCATACGGCCTTTTTGGCCAAGGGCATCATTGTCAACGTTTAGCCGCTTTTCATGTGCTTTAAAGGCGAGTCGAATCTACCTCCTGAAATCTGTTTCCTGCAAATCTGCCTTGCTTTCAAATCCTCTTCGTTGCCTTCCCTCAATATATTTGTGGACGACAGTTATCATTTATAACTCTGCAAGTTTCTGAATTGCAGTGCCCCTGAGCTCCATTTGTCTACTCGCTTTTTTGGGAGCTGGCCGCAAAAGCGCAGGATTGCTTCAGGCCCTATTTTGGTTCTGGGGGGCAGGCTGAGCCTGTGGTTCATTCTTCTTCCTGATGGGAAAATGGAGTGACCTGTGCCTGTCCCAACACCTAGGGCTAGTCTCTCGTTGGTTCCCCGTCTTCCCGTTCATCCTCAGGACAAATTGCAACCTGTACGAACCAGGAGGTTAAAGGTGCTGATTCTCCAAGTAGGGAGATGGTTAGTCAAGCGGCTGGAATGGCGAACCCGAGCACAAGGAGAGGAGAAATGAGGTGCGTTTTAGAAACCTTTCCCGATCTCACGGCATACCATCTTCTGGGTTTCCCAAGCATGTTTTGATGTAGAAAGATGCCCTTGTACCTGGAGATTTGAGACCCATGGGGTGTGTACACCGAGGTTTTATTTTAAGTATCTGCGTTTTCTCACCCAACCTCACCGATCCTCTCAGCCCCAAGAGTGTCCAGCCTTATGTGTCATCCAGCTGTGGGTCTAGATATGGTCAATCCAGGTTGCATCAGAGACCCTGAACGGATTTTGTAAGAATTTCTCTCTCTTTCACTGTCTTTGTTTTGTGGGTTTTTTAAAGTAATTTATGTTTCGAATGGGTCTTGGCTGCTTTTCCCTGCTGCGTTTACGCCGCTTTACACCCTCTTGATTCACTTGCAGAGAGATATCGATACATAGGTTTTCAGATTCTTACTAGTCAGATATATTCTTGTGCGGTGACTAGGGGGTGTTGAGTCCAGTTCACTGAGCAGGGAGTAGGCCTTGTCAATTACATATTTGGGTTATGGAGCGGTCTCTGAGCTTATTTCAAACCCTTGTTTTATGCATCACCCCACCTCACCTTTCCCGTTAAGCAGCCATCGTGTGTCTTCTAAAGGTGTGACTCTGTTCTGTTTTGTAATTAAGTTCAAGTGCAGCGATTTTGACATTCCCTCTATAAGCGATATCTTAGGATAAGTGTCTTTTTCTGTGTGACTTATTTCACTTAGAATCATCGTCGCTAAATCCACTCATCATGCTGCTAACTAGCCTTATGACATTGATTTCATGGCTGAGTGATATTCCATTGTGCCAAGTACCACCATTTGTTTATCCATTTTTCTCTTTCCTGGGATATTGAAGGTGTACCGAAGTGGAGGTTCTTGGAAACAGAGCAGCCGTAAAGTTTGGGGTGCCTGTGTCTTGTTGACTTTTAGTTTTCCCAATTTATACGCCCATGAGTGGAAGTGCCCTATGCTCTTTAAGCTGTGTTTATTAGTTGTTTCAGGACACACCGTACACTTCTCCAGAGTGCCTGTTGGCAGTTTACATCCCGCCCATCAGCATAGCAAGGCTCCCATGTCTCCATGGCCTGTCCTGCTTTTCTGGTTTTTACACTTTTTTCAGCATGGCCCTTTTGACCGAGGGCAAGCGATACTTCTTTGTAGCGCTGATTTGCCCTTTCCGGCTTGCTTGGTTGGCCAAAAAGGGCGTATGCGTTTTTTCCTGAATATATTCAGGAAAAAACGCATACGCCCTTTTTGGCCAAGGGCATCATTGTCAACGTTTTGCCGCTTTTCATGTGCTTTAAAGGCGAGTCGAATCTACCTCCTGAAATCTGTTTCCTGCAAATCTGCCTTGCTTTCAAATCCTCTTCGTTGCCTTCCCTCAATATATTTGTGGACGAGAGTTCTCATTTATAACTCTGCACGTTTGTGAATTGCAGTGCCCCTGAGCTCCATTTGTCTACTCGCTTTTTTGGGAGCTGGCCGCAAAAGCACAGGATTGCTTCAGGCCCTATTTTGGTTCTGGGGGGCAGGCTGAGCCTGTGGTTCATTCTTCTTCCTGATGGGAAAATGGAGTGACCTGTGCCTGTCCCAACACCTAGGGCTAGTCTCTCGTTGGTTCCCCGTCTTCCCGTTCATCCTCAGGACAAATTGCAACCTGTACGAAACAGGAGGTTAAAGGTGCTGATTCTCCAAGTAGGGAGATGGTTAGTCAAGCGGCTGGAATGGCGAACCCGAGCACAAGGAGAGGAGAAATGAGGTGCGTTTTAGAAACCTTTCCCGATCTCACGGCATACCATCTTCTGGGTTTCCCATGCATGTTTTGATGTAGAAAGATGCCCTTGTACCTGGAGATTTGAGACCCATGGGGTGTGTACACCGAGGTTTTATTTTAAGTATCTGCGTTTTCTCACCCAACCTCACCAATCCTCTCAGCCCCAAGAGTGTCCAGCCTTATGTCTCATCCAGCTGTGGGTCTAGATATGGTCAATCCAGGTTGCATCAGAAACCCTGAACGGATTTTGTAAGAATTTCTCTCTCTTTCACTGTCTTTGTTTTGTGGGTTTTTTAAAGTAATTTATGTTTCGAATGGGTCTTGGCTGCTTTTCCCTGCTGCGTTTACGCCGCTTTACACCCTCTTGATTCACTTGCAGAGAGATATCGATACATAGGTTTTCAGATTGTTACTAGTCAGATATATTCTTGTGCGGTGACTAGGGGGTGTTGAGTCCAGTTCACTGAGCAGGGAGTAGGCCTTGTCAATTACATATTTGGCTTATGGAGCGGTCTCTGAGCTTATTTCAAACCCTTGTTTTATGCATCACCCCACCTCACCTTTCCCGTTAAGCAGCCATCGTGTGTCTTCTAAAGGTGTGACTCTGTTCTGTTTTGTAATTCAGTTCAAGTGTAGCGATTTTGACATTCCCTCTATAAGCGATATCTTAGGATAAGTGCCTTTTTCTGTGTGACTTATTTCACTTAGAATCATCGTACCTAAATCCACTCATCATGCTGCTAACTAGCCTTATGACATTGATTTCATGGCTGAGTGATATTCCATTGTGCCAAGTACCACCATTTGTTTATCCATTTTTCTCTTTCCTGGGATATTGAAGGTGTACCGAAGCGGAGGTTCTTGGCAACAGAGCAGCCATAAAGTTTGGGGGGCCTGTGTCTTGTTGAGTTTTAGTTTTTCCAATTTATACGCCCATGAGTGGAAGTGCCCTATGCTCTTTAAGCTGTGTTTATTACTTGTTTCAGGACACACCGTACACTTCTCCAGAGTGCCTGTTGGCAATTTACATCCCGCCCATCAGCGTAGCAAGGCTCCCATGTCTCCATGGCCTGTCCTGCTTTTCTGGTTTTTACACATTTTTCAGCATGGCCCTTTTGACCGAGTGCAAGCGAGACTTCTTTGTAGCACTGATTTGCCCTTCCGGCTTGCTTGGTTGGCTAAAAAGGGCGTATGCGTTTTTTCCTGAATATATTCAGGAAAAAACGCATACGCCCTTTTTGGCCAAGGGCATCATTGTCAACGTTTTGCCGCTTTTCATGTGCTTTAAAGGCGAGTCGAATCTACCTCCTGAAATCTGTTTCCTGCAAATCTGCCTTGCTTTCAAATCCTCTTCGTTGCCTTCCCTCAATATATTTGTGGACCAGAGTTCTCATTTATAACTCTGCACGTTTGTGAATTGCAGTGCCCCTGAGCTCCATTTGTCTCCTCGCTTTTTTGGGAGCTGGCCGCAAAAGCGCAGGATTGCTTCAGGCGCTATTCGGCTTCCATGGGGCCGGCGGAGCCTGTGGTTCATTCTTCTTCCTGATGGGAAAATGGAGTGACCTGTGCCTGTCCCAACACCTAGGGCTAGTCTCTCGTTGGTTCCCCATCTTCCCGTTTTTCCTCAGGAAAAATTGCAACCTGTACGAAACAGGAGGTTAAAGGTGCTGATTCTCCAAGTAGGGAGATGGTTAGTCAAGCGGCTGGAATGGCGAACCCGAGCACAAGGAGAGGAGAAATGAGGTGCGTTTTAGAAACCTTTCCCGATCTCACGGCATACCATCTTCTGGGTTTCCCTTGCATGTTTTGATGTAGGAAGATGCCCTTGTACCTGGAGATTTGAGACCCATGGGGTGTGTACCCCGCGGTTTTACTTTAAAGTATCTGCATTTTCTCACCCAACCTCACCAATCCTCTCAGCCCCAAGAGTGTCCAGCCTTATGTCTCATCCAGCTGTGGGTCTAGATATGGTCAATCCAGGTTGTATCAGAGACCTTGAACGGATTTTGTAAGAATTTCTCTCTCTTTCACTGTCTTTGTTTTGTGGGATTTGTAAAGTAATTTATGTTTAGAATGGGTCTTGACTGCTTTTCCCTGCTGTGTTTATGCCGCTTTACACCCTCTTGATTCACTTGCAGAGAGATATCGATACATAGGTTTTCAGATTCTTACTAGTCAGATATATTCTTGTGCGGTGACTAGGGGGTGTTGTGTCCAGTTCACTGAGCAGGGAGTAGGCCTTGTCTATTACATATTTGGCTTATGGAGCGGTCTCTGAGCTAATTTCAAACCCTTGTTTTATGCATCACCCCACCTCACCTTTCCCGTTAAGCAGCCATAGTGTGTCTTCTAATGGTGTGACTCTGTTCTGTTTTGTAATTCAGTTCAAGTGTAGCGATTTTGACATTCCCTCTATAAGCGATATCTTAGGATAAGTGCCTTTTTCTGTGTGACTTATTTCACTTAGAATCATCGTATCTAAATCCACTCATCATGCTGCTAACTAGCCTTATGACATTGATTTCATGGCTGAGTGATATTCCATTGTGCCAAGTACCACCATTTGTTTATCCATTTTTCTCTTTCCTGGGATATTGAAGGTGTACCGAAGTGGAGGTTCTTGGCAACAGAGCAGCCGTAAAGTTTGGGGGGCCTGTGTCTTGTTGAGTTTTAGTTTTTCCAATTTATACGCCCATGAGTAGAAGTGCCCTATGCTCTTTAAGCTGTGTTTATTACTTGTTTCAGGACACACCGTACACGTCTCCAGAGTGCCTGTTGGCAATTTACATCCCGCCCATCAGCGTAGCAAGGCTCCCATGTCTCCATGGCCTGTCCTGCTTTTCTGGTTTTTACACTTTTTTCAGCATGGCCCTTTTGACCAAGGGAAGCAAGACTTCTTTGTAGCGCTGATTTGCCCTTCCGGCTTGCTTGGTTGGCCAAAAAGGGCGTATGCGTTTTTTCCTGAATATATTCAGGAAAAAACGCATACGCCCTTTTTCGCCAAGGGCATCATTGTCAACGTTTTGCTGCTTTTCATGTGCTTTAAAGGCGAGTCGAATCTACCTCCTGAAATCTGTTTCCTGCAAATCTGCCTTGCTTTCAAATCTTCTTCGTTGCCTTCCCTCAATATATTTGTGGACGAGAGTTCTCATTTATAACTCTGCACGTTTGTGAATTTTAGTGCCCCTGAGCTCCATTTGTCTACTCGCTTTTTTGGGAGCTGGCCGCAAAAGCGCAGGATTGCTTCAGGCCCTATTTTGGTTCTGGGGGGCAGGCTGAGCCTGTGGTTCATTCTTCTTCCTGATGGGAAAATGGAGTGACCTGTGCCTGTCCCAACACCAAGGGCTAGTCTCTCGTTGGTTCCCCGTCTTCCCGTTCATCCTCAGGACAAATTGCAACCTGTACGAAACAGGAGGTTAAAGGTGCTGATTCTACAAGTAGGGAGATGTTTAGTCAAGCGCCTAGAATGGCGAACCCGAGCACAAGGAGAGGAGAAATGAGGTGCGTTTTAGAAGCCTTTCCTGATCTCACGGCATACAATTCTCTGGGTTTCCCATGCATGTTTGGATGTAGGAAGATGCCCTTGTACCTGGAGATTTAAGACCCATGGGGTGGGTACCCCGCAGTATTACTTTAAAGTATCTGCGTTTGCTCACCCAACCTCACCAATCCTCTCAGCCCCAAGAGTGTCCAGCCTTATGTCTCATCCAGCTGTGGGTCTAGATATGGTCAATCCAGGTTGCATCAGAGACCCTGAACGGATTTTGTAAGAATTTCTCTCTCTTGCACTGTCTTTGTTTTGTGGGTTTTTTTAAGTTATTTATGTTTAGAATGGAGCTTGGCTGCTTTTCCCTGCTGTGTTTATGCCGCTTTACACCCTCTTGATTCACTTGCAGAGAGATATCGATACATAGGTTTTCAGATTCTTACTAGTCAGATATATTCTTGTGCGGTGACTAGGGGGTGTTGAGTCCAGTTCACTGAGCAGGGAGTAGGCCTTGTCTATTATATATTTGGCTTATGGAGTGGTCTCTGAGCTAATTTCAAACCCCTGTTTTATGTATCACCCCACCTCACCTTTTCCGTTAAGCAGCCATAGTGTGACTCTGTTCTGTTTTGTAATTCAGTTCAAGTGTAGCGATTTTGACATTCCCTCTATAAGCGATATCTTAGGATAAGTGTCTTTTTCTGTGTGACTTATTTCACTTAGAATCATCGTCGCTAAATCCACTCATCATGGTGCTAACTAGCCTGATGACACTGATTTCATGGCTGAGTGATATTCCATTGTGCCAAGTACCACCATTTGTTTATCCATTTTTCTCTTTCCTGGGATATTGAAGGCGTGACAAAGTGTAGGTTCTTGGAAACAGAGCAGCCGTAAAGTTCGGGGTGCCTGTGTCTTGTTGATTTTTAGTTTTCCCAATTTATATGCCCATGAGTGGAAGTGCGCTATGCTCTCTAAGCTGTGTTTATTACTTTTTTCAGGACACACCGTACACTTCTCCAGAGTGCCTGTTGGCAATTTACGTCCCGCCCATCAGCTTAGCAAGGCTTCCATGTCTCCATGACCTGTCCTGCTTTTCTGGTTTTTAAACTTTTTCAGCATGGCCCTTTTGACCGAGGGCAAGCGAGACTTCTTTGTAGCACTGATTTGCCCTTCCGGCTTGCTTGGTTGGCTAAAAAGGGCGTATGCGTTTTTTCCTGAATATATTCAGGAAAAAACGTATACGCCCTTTTTGGCCAAGGGCATCATTGTCAACGTTTTGCCGTTTTTCATGTGCTTTAAAGGCGAGTCGAATCTACCTCCTGAAATCTGTTTCCTGCAAATCTGCCTTGCTTTCAAATCCTCTTCGTTGCCTTCCCTCAATATATTTGTGGACGAGAGTTCTCATTTATAACCCTGCACGTTTGTGAATTGCAGTGCCCCTGAGCTCCATTTGTCTACTCGCTTTTTTGGGAGCTGGCCGCAAAAGCGCAGGATTGCTTCAGGCCCTATTTGGGTTCTGGGGGGCAGGCTGAGCCTGTGGTTCATTCTTCTTCCTGATGGGAAAATGGAGTGACCTGTGCCTGTCCCAACACCTAGGGCTAGTCTCTAGTTGGTTCCCCGTCTTCCCGTTCATCCTCAGGACAAATTGCAACCTGTACGAAACAGGAGGTTAAAGGTGCTGATTCTCCAAGTAGGGAGATGTTTAGTCAAGCGGCTAGAATGGTGAACCCGAGCACAAGGAGAGGAGAAATGAGGTGCGTTTTAGAAGCCTTTCCCAATCTCACGGCATACAAACCTCTGGGTTTCCCATGCATGTTTTGATGTAGGAAGATGCCCTTGTACCTGGAGATTTGAGACCCATGGGGTGGGTACCCCGCGGTATTACTTTAAAGTATCTGCGTTTGCTCACCCAACCTCACCAATCCTCTCAGCCCCAAGAGTGTCCAGCCTTATGTCTCATCCAGCTGTGGCTCTAGATATGGTCGAACCAGGTGGCATCAGAGCCCCTGAACTGATTTTGTAAGAATTTCTCTCTCTTTCACTGTCTTTGTTTTGTGGGATTTTAAGTAATTTATGTTTAGAATGGGGCTTTGCTGCTTTTCCTTGCTGTGTTTATGCCGCTTTACACCCTCTTGATTCACTTGCAGAGAGATATCGATACATAGGTTTTCAGATTCTTAGTAGTCAGATATATTTTTGTGCGTTGACTAGGGGGTGTTGAGTCCAGTTCACTGAGCAGGGGGTAGGCCTTGTCTATTACATATTTGGCTTATGGAGCGGTCTCTGAGCTAATTTCAAACCCTTGTTTTATGCATCACCCCACCTCACCTTTCCCGTTAAGCAGCCATAGTGTGTCTTCTAAAGGTGTGACTCTGTTCTGTTTTGTAATTCAGTTCAAGCGTAGCGATTTTGACATTCCCTCTATAAGCAATATCTTAGGATAAGTGTCTTTTTCTGAGTGACTTATTTCACTTAGAATCATCGTCGCTAAATCCACTCATCATGCTGCTAACTAGCCTTAGGACATTGATTTCATGGCTGAGTGATATTCCATTGTGCCAAGTACCACCATTTGTTTATCCATTTTTCTCTTTCCTGGGATATTGAAGGTGTACTGAAGTGGAGGTTCTTGGAAACAGAGCAGCCGTAAAGTTTGGGGTGCCTGTGTCTTGTTGATTTTTAGTTTTCCAATTTATACACCCATGAGTGGAAGTGCCCTATGCTCTCTAAGCTGTGTTTATTACTTGTTTCAGGACACACCGTACACTTCTCCAGAGTGCCTGTTGGCAATTTACATCCCGCCCATCAGCGTAGCAAGGCTCCCATGTCTCCATGGCCTGTCCTGCTTTTCTGGTTTTTACACTTTTTTCAGCATGGCATTTTTGACCGAGGGTAAGCGAGACTTCTTTGTAGCACTGATTTGCCCTTCCGGCTTGCTTGGTTGGCCAAAAAGGGCGTATGCGATTTTTCCTGAATATATTCAGGAAAAAACGCATACGACCTTTTTGGCCAAGGGCATTATTGTCAACGTTTTGCCGCTTTTCATGTGCTTTAAATGCGAGTCGAATCTACCTCCTGAAATCTATTTCCTGCAAATCTGCCTTGCTTTCAAATCCTCTTCGTTGCCTTCCCTCAATATATTTGTGGACGAGAGTTCTCATTTATAACTCTGCACGTTTGTGAATTGCAGTGCCCCTGAGCTCCATTTGTCTACTCGCTTTTTTGGGAGCTGGCCGCAAAAGCGCAGGATTGTTTCAGGCCCTATTCGGCTTCCAGGGGGCAGGCGGAGCCTGTGGTTCATTCTTCTTCCTGATGGGAAAATGGAGTGACCTGTGCCTGTCCCAACACCTAGGGTTTGTCTCTCGTTGGTTCCCCGTCTTCCCGTTCATCCTCAGGACAAATTACAACCTGTACGAAACAGGAGGTTAAAGGTGCTGATTCTCCAAGTAGGGAGATGTTTAGTCAAGCGGCTAGAATGGTGAACCCGAGCACAAGGAGAGGAGAAATGAGGTGCGTTTTAGAAACCTTTCCCGATCTCATGGCATACCATCTTCTGTGTTTCCCATGCATGTTTTGATGTAGGAAGATGCCCTTGTACCTGGAGATTTGAGACCCATGGGGTGTGTACCCCGCGGTTTTACTTTAAAGTATATGCATTTTCTCACCCAACCTCACCAATCCTCTCAGCCCAAAGAGTGTCCAGCCTTATGTCTCATCCAGCTGTGGGTCTAGATATGGTCAATCCAGGTTGTATCAGAGACCTTGAACGGATTTTGTAAGAATTTCTCTCTCTTTCACTGTCTTTGTTTTGTGGGATTTGTAAAGTAATTTATGTTTAGAATGGGTCTTGGCTGCTTTTCCCTGCTGTGTTTATGCCGCTTTACACCCTCTTGATTCACTTGCAGAGAGATATCGATACATAGGTTTTCAGATTCTTACTAGTCAGATATATTCTTGTGCGGTGACTAGCGGGTGTTGAGTCCAGTTCACTGAGCAGGTAGTAGGCCTTGTCTATTACATATTTGGCTTATGGAGCGGTCTCTGAGCTAATTTCAAACCCTTGTTTTATGCATCACCCCACCTCACCTTTCCTGTTAAGCAGCCATAGTGTGTCTTCTAATGGTGTGACTCTGTTCTGTTTTGTAATTCAGTTCAAGTGTAGCGATTTTGACATTCCCTCTATAAGCGATATCTTAGGATAAGTGCCTTTTTCTGTGTGACTTATTTCACTTAGAATCATCGTACCTAAATCCACTCATCATGCTGCTAACTAGCCTTATGACATTGATTTCATGGCTGAGTGATATTCCATTGTGCCAAGTACCACCATTTGTTTATCCATTTTTCTCTTTCCTGGGATATTGAAGGTGTACCGAAGCGGAGGTTCTTGGCAACAGAGCAGCCGTAAAGTTTGGGGGGCCTGTGTCTTGTTGAGTTTTAGTTTTTCCAATTTATACGCCCATGAGTGGAAGTGCCCTATGCTCTTTAAGCTGTGTTTATTACTTGTTTCAGGACACACCGTACACTTCTCCAGAGTGCCTGTTGGCAATTTACATCCCTCCCATCAGCGTAGCAAGGCTCCCATGTCTCCATGGCCTGTCCTGCTTTTCTGGTTTTTACACTTTGTTCAGCATGGCCCTTTAGACCGAGGGCAAGCGAGACTTCTTTGTAGCGTTGATTTGCACTTCCGGCTTGCTTGGTTGGCCAAAAAGGGCGTATGCGTTTTTTCCTGAATATATTCAGGAAAAAACGCATACGCCCTTTTTGGCCAAGGGCATCATTGTCAACCTTTTGCCGCTTTTCATGTGCTTTAAAGGCGAGTCGAATCTACCTCCTGAAATCTGTTTCCTGCAAATCTGCCTTGCTTTCAAATCCTCTTCGTTGCCTTCCCTCAATATATTTGTGGACGAGAGTTCTCATTTATAACTCTGCACGTTTGTGAATTGCAGTGCCCCTGAGCTCCATTTGTCTCCTCGCTTTTTTGGGAGCTGGCCGCAAAAGCGCAGGATTGCTTCAGGCCCTATTTTGGTTCTGGGGGGCAGGCTGAGCCTGTGGTTCATTCTTCTTCCTGATGGGAAAATGGAGTGACCTGTGCCTGTCCCAACACCTAGGGCTAGTCTCTCGTTGGTTCCCCATCTTCCCGTTCATCCTCAGGACAAATTGCAACCTGTACGAAACAGGAGGTTAAAGGTGTTGATTCTCCAAGTAGGGAGATGGTTAGTCAAGCGGCTGGAATGGCGAACCCGAGCACAAGGAGAGGAGAAATGAGGTGCGTTTTAGAAACCTTTCCCGATCTCACGGCATACCATCTTCTGGGTTTCCCTTGCATGTTTTGATGTAGGAAGATGCCCTTGTACCTGCAGATTTGAGACCCATGGGGTGTGTACCCCGCGGTTTTAATTTAAAGTATCTGCATTTTCTCACCCAACCTCACCAATCCTCTCAGCCGCAAGAGTGTCCAGCCTTATGTCTCATCCAGCTGTGGGTCTAGATATGGTCAATCCAGGTTGCATCAGAGACCTTGAACGGATTTTGTAAGAATTTCTCTCTCTTTCACTGTCTTTGTTTTGTGGGTTTTTTTAAGTTATTTATGTTTAGAATGGGGCTTTGCTGCTTTTCCCTGCTGTGTTTATGCCGCTTTACACCCTCTTGATTCACTTGCAGAGAGATATGGATACATAGGTTTTCAGATTCTTACTAGTCAGATATATTTTTGTGCGGTGACTAGGGTGTGTTGAGTCCAGTTCACTGAGCAGGGGGTAGGCCTTGTCTATTACATATTTGGCTTATGGAGCGGTCTCTGAGCTAATTTCAAACCCTTGTTTTATGCATCACCCCACCTCACCTTTCCCGTTAAGCAGCCATAGTGTGTCTTCTAAAGGTGTGACTCTGTTCTGTTTTGTAATTCAGTTCAAGCGTAGCAATTTTGACATTCCCTCTATAAGCGATATCTTAGGATAAGTGTCTTTTTCTGAGTGACTTATTTCACTTAGAATCATCGTCGCTAAATCCACTCATCATGCTGCTAACTAGCCTTAGGACATTGATTTCATGGCTGAGTGATATTCCATTGTGCCAAGTACCACCATTTGTTTATCCATTTTTCTCTTTCCTGGGATATTGAAGGTGTACTGAAGTGGAGGTTCTTGGAAACAGAGCAGCCGTAAAGTTTGGGGTGCCTGTGTCTTGTTGATTTTTAGTTTTCCCAATTTATACACCCATGAGTGGAAGTGCCCTATGCTCTCTAAGCTGTGTTTATTACTTGTTTCAGGACACACCGTACACTTCTCCAGAGTGCCTGTTGGCAATTTACATCCCGCCCATCAGCGTAGCAAGGCTCCCATGTCTCCATGGCCTGTCCTGCTTTTCTGGTTTTTACACTTTTTTCAGCATGGCCCTTTTGACCGAGGGCAAGCAAGACTTCTTTGTAGCGCTGATTTGCCCTTCCGGCTTGCTTGGTTGGCCAAAAAGGGCGTATGCGTTTTTTCCTGAATATATTCAGGAAAAAACGCATACGCCCTTTTTGGCCAAGGGCATTATTGTCAACGTTTTGCCGCTTTTCATGTGCTTTAAAGGCGAGTCGAATCTACCTCCTGAAATCTGTTTCCTGCAAATCGGCCTTGCT
Organism: Eubalaena glacialis; assembly: GCF_028564815.1. Lineage (NCBI taxonomy): Eukaryota > Metazoa > Chordata > Mammalia > Artiodactyla > Balaenidae > Eubalaena > Eubalaena glacialis. The sequence goes on from NW_026871426.1 coordinate 1,620,811, forward strand.
TTCAAATCCTCTTCGTTGCCTTCCCTCAATATATTTGTGGACGAGAGTTCTCATTTATAACTCTGCACGTTTGTGAATTGCAGTGCCCCTGAGCTCCATTTGTCTACTCGCTTTTTTGGGAGCTGGCCGCAAAAGCGCAGGATTGTTTCAGGCCCTATTCGGCTTCCAGGGGGCAGGCGGAGCCTGTGGTTCATTCTTCTTCCTGATGGGAAAATGGAGTGACCTGTGCCTGTCCCAACACCTAGGGTTTGTCTCTCGTTGGTTCCCCGTCTTCCCGTTCATCCTCAGGACAAATTGCAACCTGGACGAAACAGGAGGTTAAAGGTGCTGATTCTCCAAGTAGGGAGATGGTTAGTCAAGCGGCTGGAATGGCGAACCCGAGCACAAGGAGAGGAGAAATGAGGTGCGTTTTAGAAACCTTTCCCGATCTCACGGCATACCATCTTCTGGGTTTCCCATGCATGTTTTGATGTAGAAAGATGCCCTTGTACCTGGAGATTTGAGACCCATGGGGTGTGTACACCGAGGTTTTATTTTAAGTATCTGCGTTTTCTCACCCAACCTCACCAATCCTCTCAGCCCCAAGAGTGTCCAGCCTTATGTCTCATCCAGCTGTGGGTCTAGATATGGTCAATCCAGGTTGCATCAGAGACCCTGAACGGATTTTGTAAGAATTTCTCTCTCTTTCACTGTCTTTGTTTTGTGGGTTTTTTAAAGTAATTTATGTTTCGAATGGGTCTTGGCTGCTTTTCCCTGCTGCGTTTACGCCGCTTTACACCCTCTTGATTCACTTGCAGAGAGATATCGATACATAGGTTTTCAGATTCTTACTAGTCAGATATATTCTTGTGCGGTGACTAGGGGGTGTTGAGTCCAGTTCACTGAGCAGGGAGTAGGCCTTGTCAATTACATATTTGGCTTATGGAGCGGTCTCTGAGCTTATTTCAAACCCTTGTTTTATGCATCACCCCACCTCACCTTTCCCGTTAAGCAGCCTTCGTGTGTCTTCTAAAGGTGTGACTCTGTTCTGTTTTGTAATTCAGTTCAAGTGTAGCGATTTTGACATTCCCTCTATAAGCGATATCTTAGGATATGTGTCTTTTTCTGTGTGACTTATTTCACTTAGAATCATCGTCGCTAAATCCACTCATCATGCTGCTAACTAGCCTTATGACATTGATTTCATGGCTGAGTGATATTGCATTGTGCCAAGTACCACCATTTCTTTATCCATTTTTCTCTTTCCTGGGATATTGAAAGTGTACCAAAGTGGAGGTTCTTGGAAACAGAGCAGCCGTAAAGTTTGGGGTGCCTGTGTCTTCTTGAGTTTTAGTTTTCCCGTTTTATACGCCCATGAGTGGAAGTGCCCTATGCTCTCTAATCTGTGTTTATTACTTGTTTCAGGACACACCGTACACTTCTCCAGAGTGCCTGTTGGCAATTTACATCCCGCCCATCAGCGTAGCAAGGCTCCCATGTCTCCATGGCCTGTCCTGCTTTTCTGGTTTTTACACTTTGTTCAGCATGGCCCTTTTGACCGAGGGCAAGCGAGACTTCTTTGTAGCGCTGATTTGCCCTTCCGGCTTGCTTGGTTGGCCAAAAAGGGCGTATGCGTTTTTTCCTGAATATATTCAGGAAAAAACGCATACGCCCTTTTTGGCCAAGGGCATCATTGTCAACGTTTTGCCGCTTTTCATGTGCTTTAACGGCGAGTCGAATCTACCTCCTGAAATCTGTTTCCTGCAAATCTGCCTTGCTTTCAAATCCTCTTCGTTGCCTTCCCTCAATATATTTGTGGACGAGAGTTCTCATTTATAACTCTGCACGTTTGTGAATTGCAGTGCCGCTGAGCTCCATTTGTCTCCTCGCTTTTTTGGGAGCTGGCCGCAAAAGCGCAGGATTGCTTCAGGCCCTATTTTGGTTCTGGGGGGCAGGCCGAGCCTGTGGTTCATTCTTCTTCCTGATGGGAAAATGGAGTGACCTGTGCCTGTCCCAACACCTAGGGCTAGTCTCTCATTGGTTCCCCGTCTTCCCGTTCATCCTCAGGACAAATTGCAACCTGGACGAAACAGGAGGTTAAAGGTGCTGATTCTCCAAGTAGGGAGATGGTTAGTCAAGCGGCTGGAATGGCGAACCCGAGCACAAGGAGAGGAGAAATGAGGTGCGTTTTAGAAACCTTTCCCGATCTCACGGCATACCATCTTCTGGGTTTCCCTTGCATGTTTTGATGTAGGAAGATGCCCTTGTACCTGGAGATTTGAGACCCATGGGGTGTGTACCCCGTGGTTTTACTTTAAAGTATCTGCATTTTCTCACCCAACCTCACCAATCCTCTCAGCCCCAAGAGTGTCCAGCCTTATGTCTCATCCAGCTGTGGGTCTAGATATGGTCAATCCAGGTTGTATCAGAGACCTTGAACTGATTTTGTAAGAATTTCTCTCTCTTTCACTGTCTTTGTTTTGTGGGATTTGTAAAGTAATTTATGTTTAGAATGGGTCTTGACTGCTTTTCCCTGCTGTGTTTATGCCGCTTTACACCCTCTTGATTCACTTGCAGAGAGATATCGATACATAGGTTTTCAGATTCTTACTAGTCAGATATATTCTTGTGCGGTGACTAGGGGGTGTTGTGTCCAGTTCACTGAGCAGGGAGTAGGCCTTGTCTATTACATATTTGGCTTATGGAGCGGTCTCTGAGCTAATTTCAAACCCTTGTTTTATGCATCACCCCACCTCACCTTTCCCGTTAAGCAGCCATAGTGTGTCTTCTAATGGTGTGACTCTGTTCTGTTTTGTAATTCAGTTCAAGTGTAGCGATTTTGACATTCCCTCTATAAGCGATATCTTAGGATAAGTGCCTTTTTCTGTGTGACTTATTTCACTTAGAATCATCGTACCTAAATCCACTCATCATGCTGCTAACTAGCCTTATGACATTGATTTCATGGCTGAGTGATATTCCATTGTGCCAAGTACCACCATTTCTTTATCCATTTTTCTCTTTCCTGGGATATTGAAGGTGTACCGAAGCGGAGGTTCTTGGCAACAGAGCAGCCGTAAAGTTTGGGGGGCCTGTGTCTTGTTGAGTTTTAGTTTTTCCAATTTATACGCCCATGAGTGGAAGTGCCCTATGCTCTTTAAGCTGTGTTTATTACTTGTTTCAGGACACACCGTACACTTCTCCAGAGTGCCTGTTGGCAATTTACATCCCGCCCATCAGCGTAGCAAGGCTCCCATGTCTCCATGGCCTGTCCTGCTTTTCTGGTTTTTACACTTTTTTCAGCATGGCCCTTTTGACCGAGGGCAAGCAAGACTTCTTTGTAGCGCTGATTTGCCCTTCTGGCTTGCTTGGTTGGCCAAAAAGGGCGTATGCGTTTTTTCCTGAATATATTCAGGAAAAAACGCATACGCCCTTTTTCGCCAAGGGCATCATTGTCAACGTTTTGCTGCTTTTCATGTGCTTTAAAGGCGAGTCGAATCTACCTCCTGAAATCTGTTTCCTGCAAATCTGCCTTGTTTTCAAATCTTCTTCGTTGCCTTCCCTCAATATATTTGTGGACGAGAGTTCTCATTTATAACTCTGCACGTTTGTGAATTTTAGTGCCCCTGAGCTCCATTTGTCTACTCGCTTTTTTGGGAGCTGGCCGCAAAAGCGCAGGATTGCTTCAGGCCCTATTTTGGTTCTGGGGGGCAGGCTGAGCCTGTGGTTCATTCTTCTTCCTGATGGGAAAATGGAGTGACCTGTGCCTGTCCCAACACCTAGGGCTAGTCTCTCGTTGGTTCCCCGTCTTCCCGTTCATCCTCAGGACAAATTGCAACCTGTACGAAACAGGAGGTTAAAGGTGCTGATTCTACAAGTAGGGAGATGTTTAGTCAAGCGCCTAGAATGGCGAACCCGAGCACAAGGAGAGGAGAAATGAGGTGCGTTTTAGAAGCCTTTCCCGATCTCACGGCATACAATTCTCTGGGTTTCCCATGCATGTTTGGATGTAGGAAGATGCCCTTGTACCTGGAGATTTAAGACCCATGGGGTGGGTACCCCGCAGTATTACTTTAAAGTATCTGCGTTTGCTCACCCAACCTCACCAATCCTCTCAGCCCCAAGAGTGTCCAGCCTTGTGTCTCATCCAGCTGTGGGTCTAGATATGGTCAATCCAGGTTGCATCAGAGACCCTGAACGGATTTTGTAAGAATTTCTCTCTCTTTCACTGTCTTTGTTTTGTGGGTTTTTTTAAGTTATTTATGTTTAGAATGGAGCTTGGCTGCTTTTCCCTGCTGTGTTTATGCCGCTTTACACCCTCTTGATTCACTTGCAGAGAGATATCGATACATAGGTTTTCAGATTCTTACTAGTCAGATATATTCTTGTGCGGTGACTAGGGGGTGTTGTGTCCAGTTCACTGAGCAGGGAGTAGGCCTTGTCTATTACATATTTGGCTTATGGAGCGGTCTCTGAGCTAATTTCAAACCCTTGTTTTATGCATCACCCCACCTCACCTTTCCCGTTAAGCAGCCATAGTGTGTCTTCTAATGGTGTGACTCTGTTCTGTTTTGTAATTCAGTTCAAGTGTAGCGATTTTGACATTCCCTCTATAAGCGATATCTTAGGATAAGTGCCTTTTTCTGTGTGACTTATTTCACTTAGAATCATCGTACCTAAATCCACTCATCATGCTGCTAACTAGCCTTATGACATTGATTTCATGGCTGAGTGATATTCCATTGTGCCAAGTACCACCATTTCTTTATCCATTTTTCTCTTTCCTGGGATATTGAAGGTGTACCGAAGCGGAGGTTCTTGGCAACAGAGCAGCCGTAAAGTTTGGGGGGCCTGTGTCTTGTTGAGTTTTAGTTTTTCCAATTTATACGCCCATGAGTGGAAGTGCCCTATGCTCTTTAAGCTGTGTTTATTACTTGTTTCAGGACACACCGTACACTTCTCCAGAGTGCCTGTTGGCAATTTACATCCCGCCCATCAGCGTAGCAAGGCTCCCATGTCTCCATGGCCTGTCCTGCTTTTCTGGTTTTTACACTTTTTTCAGCATGGCCCTTTTGACCGAGGGCAAGCAAGACTTCTTTGTAGCGCTGATTTGCCCTTCTGGCTTGCTTGGTTGGCCAAAAAGGGCGTATGCGTTTTTTCCTGAATATATTCAGGAAAAAACGCATACGCCCTTTTTCGCCAAGGGCATCATTGTCAACGTTTTGCTGCTTTTCATGTGCTTTAAAGGCGAGTCGAATCTACCTCCTGAAATCTGTTTCCTGCAAATCTGCCTTGTTTTCAAATCTTCTTCGTTGCCTTCCCTCAATATATTTGTGGACGAGAGTTCTCATTTATAACTCTGCACGTTTGTGAATTTTAGTGCCCCTGAGCTCCATTTGTCTACTCGCTTTTTTGGGAGCTGGCCGCAAAAGCGCAGGATTGCTTCAGGCCCTATTTTGGTTCTGGGGGGCAGGCTGAGCCTGTGGTTCATTCTTCTTCCTGATGGGAAAATGGAGTGACCTGTGCCTGTCCCAACACCTAGGGCTAGTCTCTCGTTGGTTCCCCGTCTTCCCGTTCATCCTCAGGACAAATTGCAACCTGTACGAAACAGGAGGTTAAAGGTGCTGATTCTACAAGTAGGGAGATGTTTAGTCAAGCGCCTAGAATGGCGAACCCGAGCACAAGGAGAGGAGAAATGAGGTGCGTTTTAGAAGCCTTTCCCGATCTCACGGCATACAATTCTCTGGGTTTCCCATGCATGTTTGGATGTAGGAAGATGCCCTTGTACCTGGAGATTTAAGACCCATGGGGTGGGTACCCCGCAGTATTACTTTAAAGTATCTGCGTTTGCTCACCCAACCTCACCAATCCTCTCAGCCCCAAGAGTGTCCAGCCTTGTGTCTCATCCAGCTGTGGGTCTAGATATGGTCAATCCAGGTTGCATCAGAGACCCTGAACGGATTTTGTAAGAATTTCTCTCTCTTTCACTGTCTTTGTTTTGTGGGTTTTTTTAAGTTATTTATGTTTAGAATGGAGCTTGGCTGCTTTTCCCTGCTGTGTTTATGCCGCTTTACACCCTCTTGATTCACTTGCAGAGAGATATCGATACATAGGTTTTCAGATTCTTACTAGTCAGATATATTCTTGTGCGGTGACTAGGGGGTGTTGAGTCCAGTTCACTGAGCAGGGAGTAGGCCTTGTCTATTATATATTTGGCTTATGGAGTGGTCTCTGAGCTAATTTCAAACCCCTGTTTTATGTATCACCCCACCTCACCTTTTCCGTTAAGCAGCCATAGTGTGACTCTGTTCTGTTTTGTAATTCAGTTCAAGTGTAGCGATTTTGACATTCCCTCTATAAGCGATATCTTAGGATAAGTGTCTTTTTCTGTGTGACTTATTTCACTTAGAATCATCGTCGCTAAATCCACTCATCATGGTGCTAACTAGCCTGATGACACTGATTTCATGGCTGAGTGATATTCCATTGTGCCAAGTACCACCATTTGTTTATCCATTTTTCTCTTTCCTGGGATATTGAAGGCGTGACAAAGTGGAGGTTCTTGGAAACAGAGCAGCCGTAAAGTTCGGGGTGCCTGTGTCTTGTTGATTTTTAGTTTTCCCAATTTATATGCCCATGAGTGGAAGTGCGCTATGCTCTCTAAGCTGTGTTTATTACTTTTTTCAGGACACACCGTACACTTCTCCAGAGTGCCTGTTGGCAATTTACGTCCCGCCCATCAGCTTAGCAAGGCTTCCATGTCTCCATGGCCTGTCCTGCTTTTCTGGTTTTTAAACTTTTTCAGCATGGCCCTTTTGACCGAGGGCAAGCGAGACTTCTTTGTAGCACTGATTTGCCCTTCCGGCTTGCTTGGTTGGCTAAAAAGGGCGTATGCGTTTTTTCCTGAATATATTCAGGAAAAAACGCATACGCCCTTTTTGGCCAAGGGCATCATTGTCAACGTTTTGCCGTTTTTCATGTGCTTTAAAGGCGAGTCGAATCTACCTCCTGAAATCTGTTTCCTGCAAATCTGCCTTGCTTTCAAATCCTCTTCGTTGCCTTCCCTCAATATATTTGTGGACGAGAGTTCTCATTGATAACTCTGCACGTTTGTGAATTGCAGTGCCCCTGAGCTCCATTTGTCTACTCGCTTTTTTGGGAGCTGTCCGCAAAAGCGCAGGATTGCTTCAGGCCCTATTTTGGTTCTGGGGGGCAGGCTGAGCCTGTGGTTCATTCTTCTTCCTGATGGGAAAATGGAGTGACCTGTGCCTGTCCCAACAACTAGGGCTAGTCTCTAGTTGGTTCCCCGTCTTCCCGTTCATCCTCAGGACAAATTGCAACCTGTACGAAACAGGAGGTTAAAGGTGCTGATTCTCCAAGTAGGGAGATGTTTAGTCAAGCGGCTAGAATGGTGAACCCGAGCACAAGGAGAGGAGAAATGAGGTGCGTTTTAGAAGCCTTTCCCGAGCTCACGGCATACAAACCTCTGGGTTTCCCATGCATGTTTTGATGTAGGAAGATGCCCTTGTACCTGGAGATTTGAGACCCATGGGGTGGGTACCCCGCGGTATTACTTTAAAGTATCTGCGTTTGCTCACCCAACCTCACCAATCCTCTCAGCCCCAAGAGTGTCCAGCCTTATGTCTCATCCAGCTGTGGCTCTAGATATGGTCGAACCAGGTGGCATCAGAGCCCCTGAACTGGTTTTGTAAGAATTTCTCTCTCTTTCACTGTCTTTGTTTTGTGGGATTTTTAAGTAATTTATGTTTAGAATGGGGCTTTGCTGCTTTTCCCTGCTGTGTTTATGCCGCTTTACACCCTCTTGATTCACTTGCAGAGAGATATCGATACATAGGTTTTCAGATTCTTACTAGTCAGATATATTCTTGTGCGGTGACTAGGGGGTGTTGAGTCCAGTTCACTGAGCAGGGAGTAGGCCTTGTCTATTACATATTTGGCTTATGGAGCGGTCTCTGAGCTAATTTCAAACCCTTGTTTTATGCATCACCCCACCTCACCTTTCCCGTTAAGAAGCCATAGTGTGTCTTCTAAAGGTGTGACTCTGTTCTGTTTTGTAATTCAGTTCAAGCGTAGCGATTTTGACATTCCCTCTATAAGCGATATCTTAGGATAAGTGTCTTTTTCTGAGTGACTTATTTCACTTAGAATCATCGTCGCTAAATCCACTCATCATGCTGCTAACTAGCCTTAGGACATTGATTTCATGTCTGAGTGATATTCCATTGTGCCAAGTACCACCATTTGTTTATCCATTTTTCTCTTTCCTGGGATATTGAAGGTGTACTGAAGTGGAGGTTCTTGGAAACAGAGCAGCCGTAAAGTTTGGGGTGCCTGTGTCTTGTTGATTTTTAGTTTTCCCAATTTATACACCCATGAGTAGAAGTGCCCTATGCTCTCTAAGCTGTGTTTATTACTTGTTTCAGGACACACCGTACACTTCTCCAGAGTGCCTGTTGGCAATTTACATCCCGCCCATCAGCGTAGCAAGGCTCCCATGTCTCCATGGCCTGTCCTGCTTTTCTGGTTTTTACACTTTTTTCAGCATGGCATTTTTGACCGAGGGCAAGCGAGACTTCTTTGTAGCACTGATTTGCCCTTCCGGCTTGCTTGGTTGGCCAAAAAGGGCGTATGCGATTTTTCCTGAATATATTCAGGAAAAAACGCATACGACCTTTTTGGCCAAGGGCATTATTGTCAACGTTTTGCCGCTTTTCATGTGCTTTAAAGGCGAGTCGAATCTACCTCCTGAAATCTATTTCCTGCAAATCTGCCTTGCTTTCAAATCCTCTTCGTTGCCTTCCCTCAATATATTTGTGGACGAGAGTTCTCATTTATAACTCTGCACATTTGTGAATTGCAGTGCCCCTGAGCTCCATTTGTCTACTCGCTTTTTTGGGAGCTGGCCGCAAAAGCGCAGGATTGTTTCAGGCCCTATTCGGCTTCCAGGGGGCAGGCGGAGCCTGTGGTTCATTCTTCTTCCTGATGGGAAAATGGAGTGACCTGTGCCTGTCCCAACACCTAGGGTTTGTCTCTCGTTGGTTCCCCGTCTTCCCGTTCATCCTCAGGACAAATTACAACCTGTACGAAACAGGAGGTTAAAGGTGCTGATTCTCCAAGTAGGGAGATGGTTAGTCAAGCGGCTGGAATGGCGAACCCGAGCACAAGGAGAGGAGAAATGAGGTGCGTTTTAGAAACCTTTCCCGATCTCATGGCATACCATCTTCTGTGTTTCCCATGCATGTTTTGATGTAGGAAGATGCCCTTGTACCTGGAGATTTGAGACCCATGGGGTGTGTACCCCGCGGTTTTACTTTAAAGTATCTGCATTTTCTCACCCAACCTCACCAATCCTCTCAGCCCAAAGAGTGTCCAGCCTTATGTCTCATCCAGCTGTGGGTCTAGATATGGTCAATCCAGGTTGTATCAGAGACCCTGAACTGATTTTGTAAGAATTTCTCTCTCTTTCACTGTCTTTGTTTTGTGGGTTTTTTTAAGTTATTTATGTTTAGAATGTGTCTTGGCTGCTTTTCCCTGCTGTGTTTATGCCGCTTTACACCCTCTTGATTCACTTGCAGAGAGATATCGATACATAGGTTTTCAGATTCTTACTAGTCATATATATTCTTGTGCGGTGACTAGGGGGTGTTGAGTCCAGTTCACTGAGCAGGGAGTAGGCCTTGTCTATTATATATTTGGCTTATGGAGTGGTCTCTGAGCTAATTTCAAACCCCTGTTTTATGTATCACCCCACCTCACCTTTTCCGTTAAGCAGCCATAGTGTGTCTTCTAAAGGTGTGACTCTGTTCTGTTTTGTAATTCAGTTCAAGTGTAGCGATTTTGACATTCCCTCTATAAGCGATATCTTAGGATAAGTGTCTTTTTCTGTGTGACTTATTTCACTTAGAATCATCGTCGCTAAATCCACTCATCATGGTGCTAACTAGCCTGATGACACTGATTTCATGGCTGAGTGATATTCCATTGTGCCAAGTACCACCATTTGTTTATCCATTTTTCTCTTTCCTGGGATATTGAAGGCGTGACAAAGTGTAGATTCTTGGAAACAGAGCAGCCGTAAAGTTCGGGGTGCCTGTGTCTTGTTGATTTTTAGTTTTCCCAATTTATATGCCCATGAGTGGAAGTGCGCTATGCTCTCTAAGCTGTGTTTATTACTTTTTTCAGGACACACCGTACACTTCTCCAGAGTGCCTGTTGGCAATTTACGTCCCGCCCATCAGCTTAGCAAGGCTTCCATGTCTCCATGGCCTGTCCTGCTTTTCTGGTTTTTAAACTTTTTCAGCATGGCCCTTTTGACCGAGGGCAAGCGAGACTTCTTTGTAGCACTGATTTGCCCTTCCGGCTTGCTTGGTTGGCCAAAAAGGGCGTATGCGTTTTTTCCTGAATATATTCAGGAAAAAACGCATACGCCCTTTTTGGCCAAGGGCATCATTGTCAACGTTTTGCCGTTTTTCATGTGCTTTAAAGGCGAGTCGAATCTACCTCCTGAAATCTGTTTCCTGCAAATCTGCCTTGCTTTCAAATCCTCTTCGTTGCCTTCCCTCAATATATTTGTGGACGAGAGTTCTCATTGATAACTCTGCACGTTTGTGAATTGCAGTGCCCCTGAGCTCCATTTGTCTACTCGCTTTTTTGGGAGCTGGCCGCAAAAGCGCAGGATTGCTTCAGGCCCTATTTTGGTTCTGGGGGGCAGGCTGAGCCTGTGATTCATTCTTCTTCCTGATGGGAAAATGGAGTGACCTTTGCCTGTCCCAACACCTAGGGCTAGTCTCCCGTTGGTTGCCCGTCTTCCCGTTCATCCTCAGGACAAATTGCAACCTGTACGAAACAGGAGGTTAAAGGTGCTGATTCTCCAAGTAGGGAGATGTTTAGTCAAGCGCCTAGAATGGCGAACCTGAGCACAAGGAGAGGAGAAATGAGGTGCGTTTTAGAAGCCTTTCCCGATCTCACGGCATACAATTCTCTGGGTTTCCCATGCATGTTTGGATGTAGGAAGATGCCCTTGTACCTGGAGATTTAAGACCCATGGGGTGGGTACCCCACGGTATTACTTTAATGTATCTGCGTTTGCTCACCCAACCTCACCAAACTTCTCAGCCCCAAGAGTGTCCAGCCTTATGTCTCATCCAGCTGTGGGTCTAGATATGGTCAATCCAGGTGGCATAAGAGCCCCTGAACTGATTTTGTAAGAATTTCTATCTCTTTCACTGTCTTTGTTTTGTGGGTTTTTTTAAGTAATTTATGTTTAGAATGGGTCTTGGCTGCTTTTCCCTGCTGTGTTTATGCCGCTTTACACCCTCTTGATTCACCTGCAGAGAGATATCGATACATAGGTTTTCAGATTCTTACTAGTCAGATATATTCTTGTGCGGTGAATAGCGGGTGTTGAGTGCAGGTCACTGAGCAGGGAGTAGGCCTTTTCTATTACATATTTGGCTTATGGAACGGTGTCTGAGCTAATTTCAAACACTTGTTTTATGCATCACCCCACCTCACCTTTCCCGTTAAGCAGCCATAGTGTGTCTTCTAAATGTGTGACTCTGTTCTGTTTTGTAATTCAGTTCAAGTATAGCGATTTTGACATTCCCTCTATAAGCGATATCTTAGGATAATTGTCTTTCGCTGTGTGACTCATTTCACTTAGAATCATCGTACCTAAATCCACTTATCATGCTGCTAACTAACCTTATGACATTGATTTCATGGCTGAGTGATATGCCATTGTGCCAAGTACCACCATTTCTTTATCCATTTTTCTCTTTCTGGGATATTGAAGGTGTACCGAAGTGGAGGTTCTTGGAAACAGAGCAGCCGTAAAGTTTGGGGTGCCTGTGTCTTGTTGAGTTTTATTTTTCCCGATTTATACGCCCATGAGTGGAAGTGCCCTATGCTCTCTAAGCTGTGTTTATTACTTTTTTCAGGACACACCGTACACTTCTCCAGAGCGCCTGTTGGCAATTTACATCCCGCCCATCAGCGTAGCAAGGCTCCCATGTCTCCATGGCCTGTCCTGCTTTTATGGTTCTTACACTTTTTTAAGAATGTCCCTTTTGACCGATGGCAAGCGAGATTTCTTTGTAGCGCTGATTTGCCCTTCCGGCTTGCTTGGTTGGCCAAAAAGGGCGTATGCGTTTTTTCCTGAATATATTCAGGAAAAAACGCATACGCCCTTTTTGGCCAAGGGCATCATTGTCAACGTTTTGCCGCTTTTCATGTGCTTTAAAGGCGAGTCGAATCTACCTCCTGAAATCTGTTTCCTGCAAATCTGCCTTGCTTTCAAATCCTCTTCGTTGCCTTCCCTCAATATATTTGTGGACGAGAGTTCTCATTTATAACTCTGCACGTTTGTGAATTGCAGTGCCCCTGAGCTCCATTTGTCTACTCGCTTTTTTGGGAGCTGGCCGCAAAAGCGCAGGATTGCTTCAGGCCCTATTTTGGTTTTGGGGGGCAGGCTGAGCCTGTGGTTCATTCTTCTTCCTGATGGGAAAATGGAGTGACCTGTGCCTGTCTCAACACCTAGGGCTAGTCTCTCTTTGGTTCCCCGTCTTCCCGTTCATCCTCAGGAAAATTGCAACCTGTACGATACAGGAGTTTAAAGATGCTGATTCTCCAAGTAGGGAGATGGTTAATCAAGCGGCTGAAATGGGGAACCCGAGCACAAGGAGAGGAGAAATGAGGTACGTTTTAGAAACCTTTCCCGATCTCACGGCATACCATCTTCTGGGTTTCACATGCATGTTTTGATGTAGGAAGATGCCCTTGTACCTGGAGATTTGAGACCCATGGGGTGGGTACCCCGCGGTATTACTTTAAAGTATCTGCGTTTGCTCACCCAACCTCACCAATCCTCTCAGCCCCAAGAGTGTCCAGCCTTATGTCTCATCCAGCTGTGGGTCTAGATATGGTCAATCCAGGTGGCATAAGAGCCCCTGAACTGATTTTGTAAGAATTTCTCTCTCTTTCTCTGTCTTTGTTTTGTGGGTTTTTTAAAGTAATTTATGTTTAGAATGGGGCTTGGCTGCTTTTCCCTGCTGTGTTTATGCCGCTTTACACCCTCTTGATTCACTTGCAGAGAGATATCAATACATAGGTTTTCAGATTCTTACTAGTCAGATATATTCTTGTGCGGTGACTAGGGGGTGTTGAGTCCAGTTCACTGAGCAGGGAGTAGGCCTTGTCTATTACATATTTGGCTTATGGAGCGGTCTCTGAGCTAATTTCAAACCCTTGTTTTATGCATCACCCCACCTCACCTTTCCGGTTAAGCAGCCATAGTGTGTCTTCTAAAGGTGTGACTCTGTTCTGTTTTGTAATTCAGTTCAATTGTAGCGATTTTGACATTCCCTCTATAAGCGATATCTTAGGATAAGTGTCTTTTTCTGTGTGACTTATTTCACGTAGAATCATCGTCGCTAAATCCACTCATCATGCTGCTAACTAGCCTTATGACACTGATTTCAGGGCTGAGTGATATTCCATTGTACATAAGTACCACAACTTGGTTATCCATTTTTCTCTTTCTGAGGATATTTATGGTGTCCCTGAGTCGTGGTTATTTTAAAGAGAGCAGCCCTAAACTTTGGGGTCCCTGTCTTGTCGATTTTTTTTTCCCGAATATATACCTCCATGAGTGGAAGTACCGTATGCTCTGTAGCTCTGTTTTATAGATGTTTTAGGAAACACCGTACACTTGTCCAGTGTGGCTGTTACCAATATACATCCCGTACATCAGCGTAAAATGGCTCCCTTTTCTCCTTGGCCTCTCCTACATTTTTGGTTTTCATAGTTTTCCAGGATGGCCCTTTTGACGGATGGGAAGTGAGACTTCTTTGTAGTGCTCACTTGCATTGCCCGCTTCTTTGGTTGGCCAAAAAGGGCGTATGCGTTTTTTCCTGAATATATTCAGGAAAAAACGCATACGCCCTTTTTGGCCAAGTGCACCATTGTCGACGTTTTGCCACTTTCCATGTGATTTAAAGGCGAAGCCAATCTACCTCTTGAAAACTGTTTCCTGAAATCCTGCCTTGCTTTCAAATCCTTTGTTGCCTTCCTTCAATATATTTTTGGACGATAGTTATCATTTATAACTCTGCAGGTTTGTGAATTGCAGTGCCCCTGAGCTCCATTTGTCAACTCGCTTTTTTGGGAGCTGGCCGCAAAAGCGCAAGATTGCTTCAGGCCCTATTCTGGTTCCGTGGGACAGGCTGAGCCTGTGGTTAATTCTTCTTCCTGATGGGAAATTAGAGTGACCTTTGCCTGTCCCTAACACCTAGAGGTACTCTCTCATTGGTTCCCCCTCTTCCCGTTCTTCCTGAGGACAAATGGCAAAGTGTACAAAACAGGAGTTTAAAGGTGCTGAGTCTCCAATGGGGAGATTGGTAGTAAAGCAGCTGGAATGGCGAACCCGAGCACAATGAGAGGAGAAATGAGGTGCGTTTTAGTAACCTTTCCCGTTCACTCGGGTACCATCCTCAGGGTTTCCCATGCATGTTTTCGCTGTAGGAAGATGCCCTTGACCCTGGAGATTTGGGACCCATAGAATGGGTACCACACAGTATTACTTTAAAGGTTCTACATTTGCTCACCCAACCTCACCAATCCTCTCAGCCCCAGGAGTTTCCAGCCTTTTTTCTCATCCAGCTGTGGGTCTAAATGTGGTCAATGTAGGTTGCATCATGTCCCCTGAACGAATTTTGTAACATTTTCTTTCTGTGTCTTTTTTTTTTTTTTAATTTATTTTTATCATTTGGTAAAGGTGATTTTCAATGCTGTCTTTCTTGCTGCTGCACATCCACTTGTTTCACTTACAGAGAGACATCCGTAAATTCTTTTAAGATTCTTACCCGTCGTATATATTCTTTTCTGGTGACTAGAGTGTGCTGAGTCCACTTCTTGAGCTATAGAGTAGATTTTGTCGATTACCTATTTCATCTTTGGAATGGTATCTGTGTTAATTTCAACCCTCTGGTTTATGTCTCACCCCACCCCACCTTTCCACTTTATCAGCCATAAGTGTGTTTTGTAAATATGTGACCCTGTTTCTGTTTTGTAATTTAGTTCATGTGTATCTATTTTATATTCCACCTATAAATAGTATCTTGTGCTAAGTGTCATTTTGTGTCTGACTTTTGTCACTTAGAATGATCTTATCTAAATCCACTCGAGTTGCTGCAACTGGCCTTATTTCATTGATTTCCTAGCTGAGTACTATTCCATTGTACATAAGTACCATATCATCTTTATCCATTTTTTCCTTCCAAGGACATTTATATTGTTTCCAAGTCGAGGATCCTGCAAAAGTGCTGCATTAATAGTTGAAGTTCCTGTGTCCTGTTGATTTATGGTTATCCCAAAATATATCCCCAGGAGTGGTAGTGCCGTATGCTCTGTAACTCTATTGTTTTTTAATTAATTAAGTAATTAATTTTGCCTGTGTTGGGTCTTCCTTATTTCGTGTGGGGTTTCTCTAGTTGCAGGAAGTTGGGGCTACTTTTCGTTGAAGTGTGTGGGCTTCTCATTGCCGTGACTTCTCTTCTTGTGGTGCACTGGCTTTAGGCGTCAGGATTCAGTAGTTGTGGCTCACGGGCTCTAGAGCACAGGCTCAGTAGTTGTGGTGCATTGGTTTAGTTGCTCCGTGGCATGTGTTATCTTTCTGGACTTGGGCTCGATCCCGTGTCCTCTGCCTTGGCAGTTGGAGTCTTAATGTCTGAACCACCAGGAAGTCCCTGTAGCTCTATTTTTTAGAATCTTTAGGAAACATCATACCCTTCTCCAGCGTGGCTGTTAGCAATTGACATTCCCACCAACAGCGTAGCAGGGTTCCATTTTCTCCACATCCTCTCCTCCATTTGTTGTTTTTACACTTTGTGAGGTTGGCCATTCTGACTGGGGCAAAGTGCTACATCTTTGTCGTGTTGATTTGTGTTTCCCGCATGTTTGCTTGGCCACAAAGGTCGTATGGGTTTCAACCTGTACACCCTTTTTGGCCAACTGAATCATAAGCAATATTGAGCAGCTTTCATGTGCTTTAACGGCAAGTCCAATCTACCTCTTGCAATCCGGTTCCTGCAATTCTGCCTTGTTTTCAAGTTCTTTTCAGTTACTTACCCCAAGACATTTTTCTACAATAGTTGTCACTTACAACTTTGCAGGCGTTGTGGATTGCAGTGCCCCTGAGCAAGTGTCTTCAACTTGTTTCTGAAACCGTCCACAAAGTGGCAGGATTGCTTCAAGCCCCATTCTGGTTACAGGGGCAGCCTGAGCCTTTAGGAAATTCCTCTTCCTGATTGGAAATTAGAGTGTCATGTGCTGTCCAAATACATAGAGCTTATTTCTCATTCCTTCCCCCCTTTTCCCTTTCATCCTCCCGACGAATTCCAAGCCTTGCATGACCAGCTGTTGGGTGTGCTGACTTCCCCAGGTGGGGAGACTCTAAGGAAAGAGGCTGGAGCAGGGAACCCTCCCCCAGGACATGTGGAGATAAGGTGACTTTTCCAAACTCTTCCCGCCCATATGGCCCCCCATCCTTTGGGGTTCTGTCCGGACACCCCATGGTTTTCAGCGGTGTGGGGCTCTGGCGCCGCCCTGCAGGGAGCAGCCCTGCTACCCGTGCCTGCAGCGCAGCCTGCTGGTCTCTCCATCCTGCCATTGGGCACAGTCTTCCACCTTCCCTGCTGCCTCGAATGATCTGTCTCCACACTGTCCGGCGATCAGCCCCTCCTCCCCACCGCCATCACCCCCCGCTCCACACCCCTCCTCCAGCCTCAGGGATGACCCAGGACTGGGCTGCCCGCCTGCCCACCCTTGGTCTGTGTCCTCAATCCACCTGTGCAGACAGGTGAGGGTTCCCTCCAGAGGCTCCCAAACACTTCAGCCCTACATCCTCCCCGGGGTCGGCCCACATTCTGTCGTGATGTTCCACCCTCACCAAGCCCCTGACTACATGGCAAGGGCAGGCATCGGGCTTGCTGCGTGCACTGCTGTGCGTCCTGCTGTATACACAGGCATGACCCTGCCCCAGGGTGCAGGAAAGGCAGCTCTACCTCGGGATGTGGGGAGATGGACTGACCACAGGGCGAACGTCAGCTCTCAGCTCACCAGGCAAGGGCAGCCGGGTTCTCACTCCTTGGACCCTTTCTCACCCAGCCTGACCATGACCCGGCTTTGTTCCCACACACGTTGTCCCTCCATTGGCCTCGTTCTTGGAAGCAGAGCAGGACAGTGTGGTCAGCGGTCACAGGCTGAGACACACAGACACTGGCTGACCCGCGTGCACCCATGCTGACCACACGGAACGGGCACTGCACCAGGGCCTGTGTGGTGTGGGTTCACCAGCCCACAGAGAGGCCGGGCCTCTGCTCCTGGCTCTAGGAGGTCACCTTGAGTCTTTTGGGAGTGTCCATGCTCCATGGGCCTCGCTCCAGGCTGGTCTGTGCTGACGGCGTGATACACGGTGGGGCTTCCTGAGTTGCCCCCAGAGGCTGGAGGCCAAGGTCAAGCACATGGTGGTCCCCACATTGACGTGACAGACCCCAATAAACCCTGCACTTCAGGACTCAGGTGGGCTTCCCTGGGCTGCCACAGCCGAGGAAGGTGGACCTTGCTCATCCCCCCATCCTTGCTGATTTTAACTTGCATCCTTCAGCATAATGAACCCTGAGTATAACATCTTCAGGGAATTCTGGGAGCCTCCAAGAAAAAAGAAGCCGGGGAGGGGGTCTCTGGGTCCCCGACTCTGCAGGTGGGGTCAGAAGTCGGTGGGGAGGATCTTGGGGCCCTGGAATCTGAAGGGCCCCTCTACCAGGGGAGGGTAGGAGACCCCGGATGGAAGTTAAACTGAGTCCAAGGCCCTCCTGGGTAGGAGGCATCCTAGCCCCGGGGATCCTGAAGAGGCTGGCTCCCTCCTCCCCTCCGCCTCCAGGCCTGGTCCTTGCTCTTGAGAAATTCCCTAGGGTGGAGTCCTGGTGCTGGAGGTGCCCCGATGCTGTGGCCTCCTGAGCCTCCAGTGAGGATAATGGGATTGGGGGAAGACTTGTTCACAGAAAGGGAGCTTCTGCCAGAACAAAGCCTGGGTCTCCTGTCCCCGACCCCAGGTGCACTGGGGAAGGAATGTGAGAGTGAGACTCCCTCCCCTCCCGAGACACACAGGACACATGGGCCCTGGTCACTGGACTCCCACACAATATTAAAATCTCCCACGTAGGCCTGATGGATGAGAGACACTATTTAAAGTCTATTAATGGGGTCAGGGGGGCCCAGGGAGTGAGGCTGATGTGGGGAGAGTTGGAAAATCACCCAAGGACATGCTCTTCCTGCAGCGACCCCCCAGGTGAGCCCAGGTGGAGGTGGACCCATCAAGTCAGAGCCCACATCCTGGGTCTTTGGGGGACAAATAGCCAAGCACCCCCAGTTCTTGCCTTCACCTGTTGCAGTTAGGGCCTGCCCTGTCTTCTTCATGGTCGAATTCTCACCCCTCCCAGAAGCCCTCTTGGGGGTTAATGCGATGGGGGTGTCCATGGCAGGACTGGAGGGTCTGTGGTGGGCTGGAGGCCACGTGGCAGGCAGGAGGGCTCCCACCCATCCTGCCGGTCCCCACCTCCTGGTCATAGGCCCGCACAGAGTCCACCAGGCTGTGGATGTGCTAGAAGGTGCAGAGGTCCAGGGACCGGTCCAGCCCATGCAGGTGTCTGATCACTGAGCGGTCAGTGTGGAGTGTTCACAGGGAGCCCTGGCCGTGCTCGCACTCTCCCGTGAAGGACACATCAGCGTGGTCCCTGGAATGACCGGGAGGTCAGCCAGAAGCGCTCCCCACCCAACCTCACTGTTACCACCAGAAACAAGAGGCAACTCCGTGCAGAAAGACAGAACATCACCAGCCTGATGCTGTCCTGAGGAAGATCGGCTGGCATCTGGGAACTGGGTGCTATAGTGGGTTGAATGGGGGTCCCCCAGAAGTTATGTCCACGTCATGCCCCCCAGAATCTGAGAATGGAACCTTATTTGGAAGTAGGGTCTTTTCAGGTATAATTAGTTACGGATCTGAAGATGAGGTCATCCTGGATCAGGGTGGCCCTAAATCAGTGCCAGTGTCCTTCTAAGAGACAAGCGGAGAGACACAGACACACAGGAGACACCATGTGAAGACGGAGGTAGAGACGGGAGGAATGCGGCCACAAGCCCAGGGATGCCTGGAGCCTCCAGAAGCTGGAAGAGGCAGGCAGGACCCTCCCCTGGAGCCTCTGGAGGGAGAGCGGCCCTGGGACACCTTGACCTCAGACGTCTGGTCTCCAGGACTGAGAGAGGACAGGTTTCTGTTGCTCTGAGCCTCCGTTTGTGGTCGTTTATTACAGCTGCCCCAGGAAGCTAATGCAGCTGGTGAGCAGCTCCCTTCCCTGATCTAAACCCCCCCTCCTCCCTTTAGGGGCAGCTCCCTGCGCCTGTGCTGTTTGCACAAACCATGTGGTTCATGCTGAGCCCCGGCTCCCCTTCTGGGCACTGGCATTTTGGAGGGTGAGGGCAGACAACACCACGTGACCAGCCCCCAGCCGGGTGCCAAGTCTCTAATGAGCCTCCCTGGGGGGACGGGGGTGGGGGTAACTGTCATGGTTCTGCCCTTCGTCGCTGGGGGAAGAGACATCCTAGAGACCCTCAAGGGAAGGAGTGGGCATGAAGGGTCATGAGGTGACCGGAGCAGGGGCCCTCCCTCCCGTGCATCCCTACTGCGTGCTGTGCCCCATCTCAGCTGTGAGCACACAAGCCACAAGCATGTGCTGGGTCCTGTGAGCCTCCCAACCAGTCCCTGAAGGTGAGGGCGGCCCTGCAAACCCCAGCTCTTTCCTCCACGTCTAGTAGGTGGAAGACCCACTTCTCCTTGCCATTCCAGAAGCGGTTCTGGGGCTGTCCTGGGAGGGCTTCTGGGGTTATGCGGGCTGAGCCCCTATTGCTAAGTCCCCACTTCCCCACAAGAACGTCCAGAGCAACCTGTTTGCCCTGTTGCCTGAATGCCCCCCCACCAGTTTTCTCAGGAAAGAATCAGGGGGTTCCGTAGCAGCGTCTGCAGGCAGCTCTGCATCTGGGCCTACGTTCACATCTTCTGTGTAAACACCGAGAACCTTCCCTGACACGTGCCCCAGCTGACCACCTCCGCATGCCGACCACAGGCCCCAGTGCGGGCGTCAGACTGACCGCCCGTCTCAGCCTCCTCCTCTTGTTGTCAGAGCTGCTCCAGGTCCTGCTCAGAACCCGTGGACCCACCTTTCACAGAGCTGTCCTCCACCCCCCAACTTCGGCAGGAGTTCACCTAAGTATTTAAGTTAAGGGGTCCAGAGATAAGAAAGGAAGCTACAAACAAACAGATGAAACCAGCTGGGACCAAGATGGCAACGAATGTGACCTCCAACAGACCCTGAGTCTCATCACATGTTGAATTTACTATATCAGCATATTAAGTGACACACCTATCAGTGGCCATGACTGGACTTGAAGGACCAAAGACGGGTGAAAGGAGGTGGTACCCCACTCGCTTGGGAAAATCCCTGCCCCTTCCCCGGAAGGCCTCTTCATCCCCATCATTAGCCTCATTCCTCCTCCCTTTGTCTTTACCCTTTAAAATTAAACCACTCTCTCCAGGAGGGCGAGAAGTTGGTCTGTGAACTTCGTTCCCATTTCTCCATTCTTTGGCCACTGAACAGAGCCTGTGCTGTGGTGGTCTCAGCTTTGGTTTTGTTATTTGCCTACTTGAACCCACATGGAAAAAGGAAACCTTCCCTGCTGAGGCAGAGCACCTCGCCAGGCGAGGGCCCGAGCAGGGTCCATGTGACTTCACTTGGTAACAGTCTGTAAGGGGACGGTGGTCTCTGCCTGTGGGGTGGGGGCATGGCACACGTACAGCCACAGCACCGGCTCCGTGGACGGCACGGCCCCTCGTGGGCCTGGACCGTGTGCTCTCGTCCCCCCACGCCTGACACCCCCTGACATTCATGACGCGGTGACACTGGCTGCTGGGTATCCAGTCAGGAGGGACCAGGGGCAGCATCTGGTACCAGATCAGACGCGCCTTTTCACAGGCAGGGGACATAGGAGATATTAGGACTTTGTGTCTGGAAAACAAACCAAGCGGCTAGAAGGTGATCTGAGCTGTGGACGTGAAACCCACGTGCGAGGTGAGAGCTCCCACTGGACACTGGCTCGGGAGCTTCCACACAGGGGATGACCACACCAGTGCTTCCTGCCCGACCCCTCCATGCCTCCCTGGTGGGCACGGCTGGACCTGCGCTCCTCAGGATCCCCAACCCCGAGCCTGAAGGTCCGATGCTGGCAGGGCCTGGGGACGCGTGTGGTCACCCCACCAACGCTGCTTGGCTCCTCCTCCCCAGTGACCAGGGGAAGGCAGCCCCGTGGAGTATGAGGCCCTGCACAGGCAAAGCTCGCACACCCCCTCCTCAGGACTCCCGGCCCCGCCCTGCTTCCTCAGGCCCACCGTCTGCCCCTCCCAGTGCCCACATCCCACTGCCCCACATTCCTGGTGTGGACGTCCACATACACAAGCTGCTCCGTGTCCTCTTCCCACATGGGACACCCCCATCCCTGCTTCTTCCTAATGACGGCCTGGACCTCACCTGTTCTGGGCAGGAAGAGGGCTGAGGAGGAGGCCGGCCTGTCCTGTCTGCCTCCCAGGGGCCCAGACACAGGGTTCGGGGGCTGCTGGGCCTTGAGGTCTGGATGCTTCCAGGTGTGGGATGAACCTGCCACTGTCCACTGGAGCTGCCCCTTCCGAGATTCAGGAAACTGGGGGACCCACCAAACGGAGCCCATCCCCAGGCTCTGCTGCAAGTCTGCTCGGATTTGCTCTCCTGATCTTGAAGACAGACCTGCGGGAAACAGGGCCTGCGATTCCCATACTGACGGTGTTCTGTGGAATGTCCATTTTCCATTTCCCTTTCTACCCTGTTCTGAGGAAATTACTAGTCAATCCATGCTACCATCACCCGATAGTGACTGGGAAGCTGAGGCTCTGAGAAGCCAAGTAATCCAGCCAGAAGCACAGGTGTGGGACCACGGAGTGGGGTCTGCACCCGCCACCTGCCCAGGGGGACTGCCCACTCCCCGCAGCTTCCACACCTGTTCCCTTCACCCACACCCCCAGGACCAGCTCACAGAGCCTCCTCTTGGGGGGATTCACTTACCTTCTTCTAACAGGATCCGTCTCACTATCGTGTTCTGGGATCATCCGGAAGGCTTGTCACTCTGACGCAGGTTCAGCCGCACATCACCAGGGCAGCTTTCTTGGATCACACTCACCACCTGCACGTCCACTCCCAGCTCAGACCCAGAAGAACCCCCTCGGCCCCGAGCCCCATGGCTCTGCCTGGGCTCCCACCTCCCCCTGCCTGGTCCGTCCCTCTCATGTCCCCTGCAGTGTCACCAGGAGCTCCCACCTGCCCCAAGCAGGCTGTCTGCTCTGTCCTGGGGAGACCTCCCTGGTGTCAGGAGGAAGACACAAGAGGTACCCGTGGGGCCTCCCTCACGCAGCACAGTGGCCAGCACCCACCTACTGACCTCATCACTCTGGATGGACAGGGGTTCATAGGGCCCGCAGCATCTCCTGGTTCTCATTTCATCCCAGCACCGCCCACAGGGAAGTTGCTAAGCAACTCTGTGCCGGCTGCACAGAGAGGACGCTCATACACACGCCCCCCTTCCAGCACCCGGGGCTCTCGTGGTCAGGCCCCTCCCAGGATATGGAGCTCACCTGAGCAGGTACCCAGCAGCCCATGGGGCTCTCATGGTCAGGCCCCTCCCAGGATATGGAGCTCACCTGAGCAGGTACCCAGCAGCCCACAGGGTTCTCGTGGGCAGGCCCCTCCCTGGATATGGAGCTCCCCTGGGCAGGTACCCCGGCAGGGCTGGGCACACAGGAACCGTGCACATAGCCCTCATTGCAGAGCACCCCCAGCTCACCTGTTGCTCAGAGCTGACACAGAGCACCTCAGAGCAGGGCTTGAACTAACAAACAGCAGCTCCGACAGGTCTGTGACCCTGGGCTTCACTCTGTGTGGCCTCTCTCCGCCTGGTCTTCCAGGGGTTTCCACTGCAGCCGGGGCACCAGGCTTCTGTCTCCACCCACCACCCCTCCTCTCCCTGACTCCTGGGTTCCTCTCATTAGGAGAGGGTCTTCTTGAAGTTGTCTCCCACTCATGGACCAGATAAAATGATTAGAAAACAAGCCAGGGCTGCCGCCTCTTGTCTATCCTGACTCTCAGGACCCTACACCTGTTCCTTGGACCTGGCCGGTGCAGCAAGGCCCATTTTCTGCAACTCTGAGCCCCTGAGGGGCGAGGATTGGCTGACCTGGGCAGCCTGACTCGGCCGGCCAGCCCTCCACAGGTGTGCCTGGGTTGAGGTCAATATAAATACCCCTCCAGGCAGCAAAAGCCCCTGCAGCTGTGCCTGACGCCATATTCTCTGCCCCGTCAGCAGTCTCGGGGCTGGGCTGGTGGGAGGGAGTAGGGCCCACGGCTCTATGGGTGGCCTGGTGTGAGTGGGGCTCTGCTGGACTTTCTGCAGGAGTTGCCGGGCTGCCACCTGCTAAAGAAGAGGTTGTGTCACCCATACCTGCTGCTGGAATTTCTACCCGGGCAGAGGTGAGGAAGGAAAAAAGCAGTGGGGGCTGGGACAGGAGGGGTACCTCACGCAGGGAAATGGAAAGCTTCCAGAAGAGTGCCCGGGGCCAGGACCATCCTGGCTGGCCTGCAGGCACCAAGTCGGCCTGCGTGTTGTCGCTGGTGTGACTCCAAGCCCCTTCCTCTAGGCTTTGAAGTCCTTGCATACATTCAGGTGTTTTACCTGGGAAGGGTGGGAAAAGTTCAGCAGCAGTTGGCCTGGGGCTCAGCTCACGTTTACTCAGAGACGCCTCCTCACGGTCCCCCAGCTTTGCAATGAGGACGCTCCTTGTGTGGGGGCTGCTGGCTGCATGGGAGACGATTCCCCACCTGTGACCAACTTCAGAATTGTTTACCACTGGAGCAAGTGTCCTGATAGGGTTTTCATCTGTGTAACTAGTGGGTTCTTAATTAGCAACGTGAACGGTGATAACAGAGGTCCTGAATCAGGATGGAAATACTTATTTTATGCATGTACAGGCGTAAAAACCTGGGGAGACCGTGTGCAGCCGGCACCCTTAGGGTTGGGCTTCTGACTGACTCCTCAACGTTCTGGTGTCCAGCCATTGCTTTAGGATTTCTGGGGCCCAATGCTGACTCTAAGGGCTCTACAATCCAGCCTCTGTTGGCCTTTAATGAGACCCACACTTCCAGGATCCTACAGAGCAGGGTCTGTGTGACCGTTCTGTGGCTTCTGTAACAAATGACCACAAGATGGGTGGTTTAAAACAACAGGAATTCATCCTCCCCCAGTCCTGGAGACCAGACATCTGAGATCAAGGTGTTGGAGGACGGAAGTCTCTCCAAAGGCTCCAGGATAGGGTTCTTCCTGCCTTTTCCAGCTTCTGGGGGCTCCAGGCGTCCCCAGGCCTGTGGCTGCATCCCTCCCGTCTCTGCCTCTGTCTTCACGTGGCTTCTCTAAGTCTGTGTTTCTCTTCTTTTGTTTCTCATAAGGACTCTCTCAGTTGGATTGAGGGCCACCCTAACCCAAGATGACCTCACCCTGAGATCCTTAACTACATATACAAAGACCCTTTTCCCAGATATGGTCCTGTTCACGTGTTCTGGGGGGGCACATCTTTTGGGGTCAGCATTCAACCCATTACCTGTGTATAAAATAACCCTCATTTTAGGAGATTGCCAAGGTCCCGTATAGACTGGCACAGACAGCAGCCATGTGGGTGGGGGTCTGGGGAGAATGAGGACCCTGGAATCACCTGGAAGGGATGAAGTCCTGGCAGCATTAGGTGAGCTCTTCCACCACGGGCCCCGTGGAAACAGCCACTCCACTCTGTCCGTGGAAAGGGACCCAGTGCCGAGTCCAGAAGTGGTTACCTTGCAAAGCTGGCTCTTCTGGGATTTCATCATCAATAGCATCATGTAACCAGGAACTACGGGCTTGGAGGAGTCACTCTCTGGCACATGATGACAGCACTGTCACTTTAGGCTCATCAAGCCTAGAATAGGGATGTTTGAAGGAGAAGAGTTTGGGAGATTGTGAAGCTTGGTTGTCAAGGAAACTGAGCAGGTTTGTCAAGGTTGTCAAGGAAACTTCTCCCTTAAACTGACGGCAGGGCTGGGAGAGCTGAACTCCAGGGATCTTTTAAAGGGGCTGCTCTGAAGCACCATCACCTGAGAGGTGGTCTCACCATGAGCTGGGGTTTGAGAAAAGTGTGATGAGATTAAGCCTGACTTTCTGTGACAGCTGGGGAGGGGTTTGTAAAGCACCTTGGCTTTTAAGGCAGAAGTTTGTTGCTGGAACAAAGTGTCTCCCAAAACTGGGCTGAAGCTCAAGCTGTCTCTGTCCCCTTCTTGTGAGAGTCCAGGGCAGGTGGGTGTCAGGTCCCAGGCTCTGTCCCCCTTGTTTCTCCTCCCTGCTTCCAGGTGAGGGCTCCAACCAGCAGGGTGGGGTGACCAGGTGGGCATCATGCCCTCCGTCCAAGGATGCAGGCTGGCCAAGGCCCTCACCACCTCCACCCCTTCCCCTTGGTAACACGAGACACTACGCCCTAGCTGTAAGGGGTGGGAAAGCTGGGAGGTGCAGGGTAGCTGTGAACAGGAAAAAGGGAAATGGGTTCTGATGGGCAGCTGCGCGGCCCTGCTGTGAGGGTCGCCCAGACGCTAGCGCACAGACTCTGGATCCTGTGAAGCTTCGATGCTTTGTGGTTCTGGAAATCCTATAGGAGACGGTCCACAGCAGGTGAAGCTAATGCTCTCAGTGGAGGTGGTGAAGCTAAAGATCTGCAGTTCAGACCGAAGGTGCCGATGTACATACAGGACAAAACCATCTCGTGTGAATGGACTTCAGGCACGTTTAACATGAATGCAGTCATGTTAATGCCTAGCATCTTCTATCTTGTGTCTCTCCTCAGGGTCCCCCTCCTCAGATCCTGAGGATCCTGTAACTCACGTACAGGGGGATGGAGAGTGGGCTCTGTCCAGTCTGAGCCCTGAGTTACCCTGCATGTGAGTCTGCTCAGGACCTCCATAACAAATACCACAGACTGGGCAGCTTGAATAACAGGCCTATCTCCCAGTCCTGGATGCTGTCTGAGATCAAGGTGTGTGCAGACTGGCTTCTCCTGAGGCCTCTCTACTTGGTGCTTAGACAACCATCTTCTCCCCAGGTCGTCATGATCTCCCCCTGTGCCTCTCTGTGTCCTAATCTCTCCTTGTAGGACACCAATCCTATTGGATTAGGATCCACCCTAGTGACCTCATTTTTACCTTGATCACCTCTTTAAAAATCCCATCTCCAAATACAGCCACATCCTGAGGTCCTGGGTGTTAGGGATTCAGCATGTGAATTTGTGGGGACATGGCTGAGCCTATCCCATCCTCCTTAGGAGCCAAGTGTGCCTCGGTCCTTCCTTCCCTCAAGTCACACGAGGTGATGTAGTGGCTCAGGGAGAGGCCACTCGTGCAGAGTCTGTGTCCCAGCTGGGGAGCCCTTCTCTGCTCTCTCTGATCAGGCAGTGGCCGTGCCAGTCCCCTCCTGAGGTGAGCAGTTCTGGGGTTTCCTGCCATGTCGCCTGGCCAGCTGAGGTGCTCACTGTCAGGGAACCCAGGAGCCAGCAGCCTCGTGGGGATGCCAGGGACTCTCAGGGCCTTGGCAGATGTCTCTCCCAGCAGATACCCTAGTGGAAGTGGGGAAACATTTGGGGGATTACAGGTGGGAGAGAGTCACAGTCTCGTTTATGCTTCAGAAAGACCACGTTGGGGTGGGATGTGAGGTGCACCGTGTGGGCAGGGAGTTTTACCAGGGCCTGATGGAGGAACCAGGCACAAGATCGGGCTTGGGCCAGGGCTGTGGGTGTAGAGGTGAATTAGTGTGGGAACTGGCCACAGACTGTTGTCGAAATCTCGGCTTCCCTGTGCACCGAGGCCAAACAGAAATACGGAGACAGGGATTTTGGAGGAAGAGAGAGATGGCTTTATTCTTCTGCCAGACAACAGGGAAGACACAGCCAGCTAGCGCCTCAAGAACTGGGCACCCCTCCTTGAGAATCAGGGAAGATTTTATACGTGGCGCTCTCGCAGTCTGGGGTATAGGATGAGGATCAAAGTAGTGAAGGTCTTGCATTCCTCCTTTCCTTTGCATTATTTCAAAACAGTCATAGCTGGCATCAGGCTGCCCGGTAATTGGGGTCCGGCAGTCTGGTAATTGCGTCCGTTTGCCTCTGGTTTATCGACCAGTGACCTTGTTTCTGAAATGCAAAAACTATAGGGGGTGACTTGTTATGAAGGGCGTATAGAATGTAAGTGCTGGACATAATAAGGTTAGGGAGTGAGAGGCAGGGGATGTAACTCACACAGAGTTAGGGGTGATGGGTGCCGAATGTAAATGACATAGCGTCAGGGAGTGAGGTTAGCTTTGTAAAGTACACATCTAGTTACTACAAATTAGTGACAAAGTAAAACAAGGAGTGATTAATTCTTTCAGGCCAGATTATGTTTCTTCTCTAGCCTATTCGCTGTTCCCTTTGTTTTCCTTGTTCTCAGGGGAGGGAAAACTTCATTTCTATTTTTGCTGCAACAAGACTCTGGAGGAGCAGATGACAGTCAGTGGGGCACAAGGAGAGTGGGAGCCTGGGAGACCCCAGTGTTACCAAACGAAACTTGGGTCCGCTTGCCCGAGTGCAGTAAAGCCAGTCTACTGACACCGGGTGTGGTGAAGGGAAGTGCAGCTTTAATTGTAAAAGTGCCAATACAAGGAGGCCAGGCGGCCTGTGCTCTAAAACCCCAAACTCCCTGAAGGATTTCAGCAAAGGAATTTTAAAGGCCAAGTGATGGAGGGGGGTCGCAGGGTATGTGATCAGCTGGTGCACAATTCTCTGGTTGATGGTGAGGTAACAGGCAGTTAACACTCTAAATTCTTAGGCACCAGAAGTTCCGGGGCTACCTGTTCATGATCATCAGGTAGTTAATTTCTTCCGTTTGGTGGTGGTTTCAGCATCTGTAAAACAACTCAGGAAGCGTGCATCAGATGCTGTTATCCAGGTACTTCAGAGAGGAGCTCCAGCAGAGGATGTGAGGGAGGGGTCTGTCCTGGGAAGGCCCCGTAGGGTCCTGCTCGGTTACACCCGGTGCCTGGGCTCAGCAACCTGGGAAGGTGGGGCTGCTCCTGGGTGTGGAGACCTGCAGGATCCTGGTCCCCTGAGTGCCCTGTTAGCCCCCAAGGTGAGATGGGGGTGCAGTGACTGGACAGAGGCGTCTGGCCTGGGAGAGGGGTCCAGGCTGGAAATGTCACGGGACTCATCGCAGGGAGGGAGAGGAAAGGCCAATGGGGGCAGGTAGGTCACAGCAGACTATGTGCAGGTGATTGCGGTCCTGTTGGAAGCAACTCAGAGCCAGAAAGGAGTGGCCGTCAGGGGCTCAGCTCCATTCTCTTGTTCCTTTGTAAAACCGCTGTGTCAGAGTTTGAGACACCGCCAGGAGACGTCTGGGCCCAGTGTTGCCATGGCTTCATCAAAGGGGCCCAGGGGGAACACAGAACCACTGCAGGCCCTGCCCATGTCCGCACTGGGAATGAATCCCATCGGGGCTCCTGGGCTCACAGACTTGAGGGAACCTCTGTCCTCGGAACTGGTCTTCCTCCTTCCTCTCACCTGCTGGTCAGGAGCCCAGGCACCCCCATCCTGGCTCCACCCCCAGGGCCTGGATTCTGGGACAGCTTAGGGGTAAGCAAGACCCTCATGTTCCTTTATCTGCCTGGGGGTGAGAATGTCTTAAACGCTGCAATTGACTGATGATGGAGGGCTGAGTGTTTCCAGCAGGTATGGGTGGAAAGATGGGGTGTGAAGTTCCTGTGTCTGCAGGGTCTTCCCAGCGTGAAGATCTGTGTGTTTCCCCCGGCCAGTCAGCGTCCTCCCAGGAAGCCCAGATCCAGGTTTATGAGGGCAGAGGCTCTCCTCTTGCTTATCTGTAACTTCCTGTTCCCACAATGAGGAGCCTGGCTCCCACCATCTGCCATTTATGTATGCATTGCTCCTTTCCAGGTTACATGTGCAGAGGTTTCAGAGTTGTTAGCTACTACACCCTGGAAAGAACTTCGTAAAATAAAGCCCACTCTTTATATACGGTCCATTTTGCCTTTAGTCTACAGATTCCATTCATTTCCAAAGGTAACTTAGGTCAGCACCTTTTATCCCATCCCCTACAGTGAGTTGTTTCCATATATTTCTAACACAGTTAGACTCTGTCACATTATGTATTCCATCCTGACACATGCCTACATTCTAAATAACTAAATTTGAATAGATTATGATTGGCCCCTTGGGCTATACACATCTGTGGGCTTAGACAAATGCATAGTGACAGGTATCCATCCTAGAATGTCACATGGAATACTTCAAACCCCCCACCCCATGATCTGCTTATCATCTATGTAGCTTTGCCTTTCCCAGAATGTCACCAATGGGGTCATACTGTGTGCAGCCTCCTCAGCCTGGATGCTTTCACTTAGCAGTATATACTGAGGATTTATCCATGTCTTTCCATAGGCTGATGGTGCATTCCTTTCTGCTGAGTAGTATTCCACTGCATGTGTATGGGCGGAAAAACAATTTTCCCTCTACTTTTTCAGGTTCTTGGTTGAGGCCACCCTGCCCCTGTAATAAAAGACAGATTACCAGGAGAAAAGCAGAAGTTTAATTACATGTCTACCTTCTGAATACAGGGGGGATAGCAAGGAAAACTGAGTCACTCCCTGAAATGACCAAAACCATCCCCTTAAATAGCTCTTCAGCTAAAAACAGAAGAAATATGCTGGGGAAGGGAGGAAGACCACTTATGGCAGGTTATCATGCAAAGCACAGTAAACAAGGGTATGATTGTTTGCACATTTAAGTCAGGACTTCTCCATTGAAAAGAGTTACTTAAGATTTAATTATCCTTCTATTTTTGGTGCAAAGAGGGACATACCCTTATAAATGGCGACTTCTGTATTGTAAATGTCTTTCATAAAACAGCAATCTCAGTTTTCTGAGATTTTTTATTGAATATATTATTTTATTTTTGGCTGCATTGGGTCTTCATTGCTGCGTGCAGGCTTTTCTCTGGTTGTGGCGAGCAGGGGCTACTTTTCTTTGCAGTGCGTGGGTTTCTCATTGTGGCTTTTGTTGTCGCGGAGCACAGGCTCTAGGTGTGCAGGCTTCAGTAGTTGTGGCACACGGGGTCAGTAGTTGTGGCTCGTGGGCTCTAGAGCGCAGGCTCAGTAGTTGTGGAGCATGGGCTTTGTTGCTCTGCGGCGTGTGGGATCTTCCCGGACCAGGGCTCGAACCCGTGTCCCCTGCATTGGCAGGCAGACTCTTAACCACTGAGCCACCAGGGAAGCCCCCCTTTTTTTTAAAGCAGACCAATAATCCTTATGCCAGAGAGACATATTTTGGGGTGGCATATTCTACTCACCTTGACATGGATCTACCCCAATTTGCTTATACATTCATCTTTTGAAGGATATCCTGATTTCTTCAAGTTTTTAGCCATTATGAAAGTGCTGCTGTGCATAATTGCATCCTTGTTTGCATTTGGACATAGATTTTCAAAGCAGTTGCCTGAATACTGGAAGCATGATTGTTGGATCCCAACGTGAGACTTGTTTAGCTTTGGAAAAAACTGCCAAATTGTTTTACAAAGTGGCTGCACATGCATCCCCCCAGCTATGAGGGAGAGCTCCTTTTGTTCCTCACCCTCTAGCAATTGGTATTTTCATATTTTTGGAGTTTAGCAGTGCTAATAGGTGTGCTGTGATATCTCATGATTTTAATTTGTAATTCCCTAATGGTATATGATGTTGAGCTTGTTTCTGTATGATGTTTACCATCTGTATATCTTTTTTTGGCGGGATGTCTGTTCAGATCATGCTGTTCACGTTCATGCTGAGAGGAGCCCTGTCTCCTCAGGACCCACTGGGGCTTTGGCTTCTGGGACACGCGGGTTGCGTCCACGCTGACGGCCAGGTTTCAGGACAAGCTGGGGTCGAGTCCACACTAACAGAGGCCGAGTCTCCTCAGGATCCCCTGAGGCTTCAGCTTGGGGACACTGTGGGGTCCAGTTCATGCTGAGAGGAGCCTGGTCTCCTCAGGACCTGCTGGGAGGTGACGCCACTGAGGGAAAAGGTGAGGAAATGTGGGGAGAATGTTCCTGTGCATGGCTGACCGCTGAGGGTGTCTGTCTTCAGAGGACCCAGGAGAGGAAGGGCTTGATGTGGAAAACTGGGTTTTTGGCCGCTTTTGTGTGTGGTGTAGACAGAGTGCAGTGTTGTTCTTTGGCGTGTGGAGCCTGGTTTTCCCAGCACCATTTCTTGAGGGGACTGTCCTTTCCCTGGTGTATGTTCTTGGCTCCTTTCTTGTGAATTAACTGATCACATACCTGTAGGTTGATTCCTGGGCTCTCTGCTCTGTTCCTCTGGTCTGTGCGCCTGTTTTTGTGCCAATTCCACACTTTTTTGGGACTGTAGCTTCGTAATGAAGTGTGAAGTCAGGGAGCGAGATGCCTCCAGCCCGTTCTCCTTCCTCAGGGTGGCTTTGGCTCTTCTGGGTCCTTTGTGGTTCCACACACATCTTAAGATTGTTTGCTCTGTTTCTATGGAAAATGTCGTTGGACTTTTGGTAGGGATTGTGTTGAATGTGTACATTAATTTGGCTAGAATGCATATTTTTTAAAATTAAGAAAAAAATTTTGGGCCACACCATGTGGCATGCATGATGCGGGATCTTAGTTCCCCAACCAGGGATCGAACCTGCGCCCCCTGCAGTGGGAGCACAGAGTCCCAACCCCTGGACGGCCAGGAAAGTCCCACCTTAGAATGCATATTTTCAAAATATTCTTTTTACCCATGAGCACGGGGTATCTTTCCATTTATTTTTGTCTGTTCAGTTTCCTTTATCAGTGTCTTCCAGTTTTCAGTGTGCAGGTCCTTCACGTCCTTGGTTAAATTTACTCCTAGTTATCTTTTTGGATGCAATTGTAAGTGGGATTTTTTAAAAAAATTCCTTTTCTGATGGTTCATTATCAGTGTATAGAATCACAAATGATTTTTGTGCATTGATTTTTCTTTTTTTTTTTGTATCCTGCAGCTTTACTGAATTCATCTTTTAGTTGTAACAGTTTTTTGGTGGTTGAATATGGAAAACTAGAATTCAGAAATCCCACTGTTTCAACTACATCTAGGTCATCCACAGCACCCAAGACATAGTGGCTCCCAATGTAATCTTCCAATGGTGCCTCTTGTAGTATGTGGACTCCTACAAGGGTGATTGGCATCACCACTGTGGGTGAGCTGGATCTGGGTAGAGCTTGGCCTCTATAACAAAGTTTGATGTCTGTATTTCTGGCGTGGTATGGCATGGTTGTTTTGATAAGTACTTTATTTTCTAGTAAATTTCAAGTGTATAAAAAACTTCAAATAGCAGTATCAAGTTTTCCACATTCACAAAATACTCCAGTTTGTTTTACCCTGTGAGAGTGGGAGGGCCACTCTCCCAGGGAACCAGCACATAACCCCAAAATGAGGAATAATTATGGTTTCCACATTATAATCCTATCCCCAGACCTGCTTCAACTTTCACCAGCTGCCCCAGCTTTGTGGAAATATATTTTCCATTCGAATCCAGTTTTCTTTTCTTGGAACCATCACTGGGGCTTTTCCTCACTTTAAAAACCTTGCTGGACTTAGAGTGTACAAGATGAGCATGATCTGGGTGGTTTTTCTGTGTGGCTTCTTTCACTTAGGATGTTTGCAGTGTTTATCCACATTGTAACATTGATGATTATTTCATTCATTTTTTCCATCGTGATTAAAAATACATAACATTTACCATTTAAACCACTTTTTTAAAGCTTTTTTAAAAATGTTATTTTATTTTTTATTTTTTGGCTGTGTCGTGTCTTTGTTGCTGTGTGCAGGCTTTCTCTAGTTGCGGCGAGCGGGGGCTACTCTTCATTGCTGTGTGCAGGCTTCTCGTTGCGGTGGCTTCTCTTGTTGTGGAGCACGGGCTCTAGGCACACGGGCTTCAGTAGTTGTGGCTCGCAGGCTCTAGAACGCAGGCTCAGTAGTTGTGGCACACGGGCTTAGCTGCTCCACGGCATGCGGGATCTTCCAGGACCAGCGCTTGAACCCATGTCCCCTGCATTGGCAGGCAGATTCTTAACCACTGTGCCGTGAGGGAAGCCCCATTTAAACCATTTTTAAGTATACAGTTCTATGGCATTAACTACATTCACATTGTTGTAAAAATATCCTCACCATCCATCTCCAGATATTTTCCCCATATGAAACCGTAGGCATTAAACACTAACTCACCTCAACCCCTGGCAACCTTATTCTACTTTGTCTTTGAATTTGACTTATCTGGATACCTCATACTCGTGGAATCATAGACCGTTTGTCCTTTTTGTGTCTGGCTTGTTTCACTTAGCATAATGACTTCAAGGTTCATCCACATTGTAGCATGTGTGAGAATTACCTTAGTTTTAAAGGTTGAATCATATTCCATTGTGTATATACTACACTGTACTTATCCATTCATCTGTTGAAGGATGTGTTGTGTTGCTTCCACCTTTTGGCTGGAAATTGTGAATAATGTTGCTATGAATATGGGGTACAGATATCTGTTCCAGTCCTTGCTTTCTAATATTTTGGGTGTACACCCTGGAGCAGAATCAAGGGATCATACATTTTCCATGTTTTTGAGGAGCCACCATACAGTATTCCACAGTGGCTGTATAATTTTACTTTATTCTTTTATATGACAGAATAATGCAGCTTATGGATCTACCTTATTTTGCTTATCTGTTTACCTGCTGATGGACATTTAAATCTTTTCTACCTTGGGCTATTGTGAACAGTGCTGCTATGAATAATTGGTGAACAAGTTTTTGTTTGAACACCTGTTTTCCATATTTTGGGTATATATCTAGGAGTGGAGTTGTTGAACCACATGGTAATTATATTTTTGAGTAAATGCTAAAGTTTTGTACACATAGACTACACCATTGTACATCTCCACAAGTAACTTTTAAGGGTTCTAATTTCTCTACATTGTTGCCAACATTTGTTATTTTTATTTATATATTTAAAAATTTATTTAAAAATTTATTTAAAAATTTATTTTTATTCTAGTGTGTGTGAAGGGGCATCACACTGTGGCTTTAATTTGCATTTTCATCATGACTACTGATGTTTGACATCTTTTCATGTCCTTGTTGACCATTTGTATGTCTTGCCTGGAGAGCAGTCCATGCAAGTCATTTGTCTGTTTCAAAAATTTTATTGTTTGTCTTTTTGTTGATGAGTTGTAAAAGTCCTGGGTATATTCTCGGTAAAGAGTCTTATCAGATATATAATGTGCCAATATTATCTTCCATTCTGTGGGCTGTCTTTTTACTTTCTGGAGAGCCTCTTTTGTTGCACAAAGGTTTGTAATCTTGAGGAAATCCAAGTTATCTATTTTTTTCTTTCATTTCTTATGCTTTACTGTCAAATCTAAGAAACCATTGCTAAATTCATGGTCAGGAAGATTTAGTTCCTTGGTTTCTTTGAGAGTTCATACAGTCATCCCTTGGTACCCACTAGGCCGGGCTTTAGGCCTGGGATTGAGTCAGTGTGAGGGTTCAGGGGTCACGGTTTAGGGTTATGGGTCATTGTTGGAGAGTCATGGTAGAGGGTTGTGGTTAAAGGGTCAGGGCCGGGGATTAGAGTTTAGGGGTCAGGGGCGAGGGTCTAGGGGTCTGGGGCTAGGGTTGTTAGGGGGTTAAGGTTAGAGGTTAGGGTTCTTAGGGTAAAGGTTAGAGTTAGGTTTAAGCACAATTGGCCCTCATTGCCCTCCCCTCTCTTTCTCTCTCAAGCCTCCAGAATGGATAGGACTTGCCCAGGGTCAAACAAGAGTCAGGGAGCTGAGGTCAATAACTGTTTTTCTGGCCTCCCTTCCCTCAGTCCTGGGCTCTGAAAGAAGAATGAAATGTCTGTTCTTGTCTCGGACTGTTTCTTATCCAACTCAAACTCTGTCAAGGATTGGAGAGGGTGTCAGAAGTCATGCATGGTTTCCTTCTGCCCTCCTACCTGGGAAGGGTGATGCTGGCCCTACCGTGCCTGGGCAGCCTCAGATTCCAGCACAGCCCAGACAGGAGGGCACTCAGTGGACATGTGTGGATTTATACAGGACTGGGTGCAGTGACCTGCCAGCCCCCAGCTGCTGCCTTCTTAAGGGCTGGTGGGGCCCTCTTGGCACTGGAGGCATCCTTTGTCCCATCTGAGTGGGCATGAGTAGATGATCAAGCCTCAGGCAGGACAGCCCTTGACCTCTGACTATCCAGGCAGGCATCTGTGGTCCTCTAGCTCAGTCCAGCCTGGGCATTGTCAGGCCCTCATGTATAGTTACGGGCAATTCAACAGCTACCTGGGCAGTGTAGACATTCCTTTGAGAAGTTTCAACTACCAACATCCATGTGGTTGAGAAAAAGTCCTCCCCCTCACAGCCTCATAGGCTGCCAAGAGAAGTAATAATCCTCTAAACATTGGAGTGTGTCCCTGACACAACAACCATACAGGAGACCATGGCCCTGCAATCCTTTGTCTTTTCAGTCGTTAGAAACTTTTGACATTCATATTCATTAAGAATCAAAGATATGGGAGCACCTGGACCTCCCAATGGGAGGTTCACACTGAGGCTGCATTGTCTTGGAGAGCCATATGCATCCATGTGGCCTCTGGAAAGCCTGCCAATTATGGGTTCCATGGCATGGAATAATTCTTGAGCCTCCCATTACTTCATTGCACAAGAGTTTCCTTACCACCCTAGCATTTGGTTTCTTCACTTAGTAAATGAGAGAGAAGATACTAGAAAATGAGCAGTATTGTTTTTCAGGGATGGGCAATTAATATGGCCAGGGAGATGGCATAACTCAAGGGCTCCCACCTCTCAGGGGCAGGAATGAGGTCTGTGTGTCTTCTGAGGGCACATGGGCTGTTTTGGGCCAGCCTCTGAGATGTGAGGACCTGATGCCCAAGGAAAGAGACTTGAGTTTACCACCACCAACGATCCTGACTTGTCAGTAAGTGAAAGAACTTCTTGCAGTCTTGGGAGGACAGTAAGTAAATACTAATTTATTTTACTTCAGTAAGTGTGTCCAGTCGCTAGGAAAAGAAAAATTTGTAGTTGATATATCTGAATCAATAATCCCTGATCCTTCCTCAGGTGTCCTCACTGGGTAGGCATGGCTGGGGGAGATGAAGATTCTGGGTGGGACCAGATATTAGTGGAGCTGCCAAACAGCTCTGTCCCTGTTCCTTCCCTGTCCCGGGAGAGGGAAACCCTGGAACAGTGATAGGATAACCAGTATGGGGAAGAGATTCCTCAGTAATTAATTGGTCTTTTTGTATTTTCCTTAATTTAGTGTTCATTTTGGTAATGAGTTTTTACAAAGAAATCACCTGTTTCTTCTGGATTTCCAGTTTGTTACAGTAGGTTTCTCTTATTTGACGTTTAATTTTTCCTGTCTAATTTTCTACAGAATCATGACAAATAATGAACAAATATTGATACTCTATTATTAACCGAAGTCCCTATTCATGTTCCCTTTGTTATACCTTTCCTTGTTCCAGGATCTCAAAGGCCATGGGGTCATCATGTCTGTTTAGTCTCTTCTGGGCTTTGACAGTTGCTCAGACTCTCCTTGTTTCCATGACCTTGACAGTGTGGAGGAGGACTGGTCAGGTATTTTATAGACTGCCAGGCACTGGGATTTGCTTGGTGTTTTTGTCGTGGTTAGACTTGGCTTTGAAAAAGCAGATCACAGAGGTGAAGTGCTTCCTCTTCACTGTATATCAAGAGGACAGGCTCTCAAGGGAACTTCTCACTTATATTCTCAACTTTGGTCACCTAGCTGAGGTAGTGTTTGTCAAGTGTTCCCACAGTGAAGTTAATATTTTCCCATGTCCATCCTGTGTGTCTTATTTAGGAGGAAGTCATAATGCAGAACCCACACTTGAGGAGAGAGGAGTTAGCTTCACACCCTTGATGGACAGCTGAGTGGCTATATAAATTGTTTAGAAGCTTTCTGCATAGGAGATTTCTATTTAACACCATTCATCAAAAACTATGTAATTTATTTTTACCAGTTTGGACACGTGAATAATTATTATAAACTTTTGGTTATAATCCAGCACTACATTATTAGACTGCTTAGTTAATTCTTGCTTTGGCTGTTGAGAGATTTTTGCATTTGCTCCTGTTTTCATTTTACATAATTTTTCTTTTGTGGGTTTTTAAAATTTTTGGTACTTCTTTACTTTCTGATATTTTAAGATTATCCTGCTTCATATATTTACTGTCTCAGTCCTAGCATCAGCCCTTTCTTCAAAGAGCCCTTGTTCCGTTTATTAGAGAATGGTATTAAAAACTTACATGTGGGAGCTAAATATGCTCAGCTGACAGTGCGTGGAAATATATGCATGTATCCCAGCCTATGCATATACACATAATTATAAAGATTTCCATGTGGAACTATGTGTAGGCTAAAGATAGTTTATACTGCTATCTCCAACCGGATCTGTTATGACATGGATATTGTAACCTTCTCCCTTTGTTTGACTGTAACATCCCACTCCAGTGGTAGGAAACCTGGCTTCCACCATTTGTCATTTATTAAATTCAGTGCTTGTTCCATTCAATTACTGATATAGTAGTTTCAGTATTATTAGCTACTACCCCTCATGGAAAGAACATAGAGTCCACTGTGTATGTATGGTACATTTTGTCTTTGGCCTACAGGTTCTGTATATTTCCAAAGTTAACTTAGGTCAGCCCATTTGTCCCACTACCAACAGTGAGTTTTTTCATACATTTCTGAATCAGTTAGATTCTTTGTTACATTCTGTATTCCAGTCTTTGACACTCCCATATCCTAAGTAGCTAAGTTTGAATAGATTGTAATTTACTTGTTGGGTTGTAAAAATCTGTGGGTGTAGACAAATGCATAGTGACAGGTATTCACCACTAAAGTATCATGTGGACTATTTCAACCACATATTCCATACGCTGTTTACCATGTCAGTTTTGCCTTTTCTAGAATGTCATATAAATGAGGCCATACAGTGTGTAGCACTTCAAACTGGATTCTTTCACTTAGCAATGTAAGTGTTAGATGTATCTTTTTTTTTTTTTGCACGGGTTGATGGTCCATTCCTTTATATCTCTGAATACTATTGCATTGCATGTATATTAGAGGAAAAATAATTTTCCCTCTACCCTTCTATGTTCTTTATTGAGATCTCCCTCGTAATGAAAAAGAGATAAACTAGAGAAAACAATCAGAAGTTTAATATATACCATGCATACCTCCTGTATACTTGAAAGATACCCAGGAAAACTGAGTCACTCCCTGAAATGGCCCAAGCCGTTATCTTAAATGCTATCTTCCACTGAGAACAAAAGAAAGATATTAGGGAATGGAGGAAGCCATTTAAGGTTGGTTATTAGGCAAAGCACAGTAAACAAGGGTATGGTTGTTACACAGATTTACATCCAGGCCTATTTCGTTGACAAGGTTTTTTTTTTTAAAAAAAAACATTTATTTATTTGGCTGCGCTGGGTCTCAGTTGCGGCCTGTGGAATCTTTAGTTGCGGCATGTGGGCTCTTAATTGCAGCTTGCGGGATCTAGTTCCCTGACCAGGGCTTGAACCCTGGTCCCCTGCATTGGGAGCATGGAGTGTTAACCACTGGACCAGCAGGGAAGTCCCAACAAGCTTTTCTTGATACTTAGTCATCATTCAATTCCTGGTCTAGAGAGGGACATACCCTTACAAATGGAGATATCCTTCATAAATATAAATTTACCTCCTAATAGGGCATTTTCTACTTGGTTTTGAAAGATTCTCTTGAGTCTGCTGTTTCTTAATCAGTGCAAAATAATCCTTTTGTCAAATGGGCATATTTTGGGGTGGTGTATTCTTCTCCCCTTGACATGTATGTGCCCTAATTTGCTTATGAATTCATCTACAGAAGGACATATTGATATCTTTAAGTTTTTAGCCATTATGAATAGAGCTGCTGTGCATTACTTGATGCTAGTTTTGGTTTGAACACAGTTTTTCAAAGCAGTTGTCTAAATACAAGAGGTACACTTCTTGGATCCTAAGGTGAGACTTTTTAGATTTGGAAAAAACTGCCAAACTGTCTTCCGAAGTTGGTTGTGCATGCATTCCACCAGCGTCTTGAGTATATTCTTGTATGCTTATTTACTGCCTGTTTATCTTCTTGGGCCAGGTGTGTGTTTCAATCTTTACCAAATTTTAATGGCGTTGTTGGCATAATTTGAGTACAAATCCTTTATCAGATATGTGTTTTGGAAATAGTTTCTTGCAGTTTGTGGTTTGTCTTCCGGTTTTCTGAATAAGGTCACCAGATCCAAAATCATGTAGATTATCTTTTTTTTTCCTAGGATTTTTATAGTTTGGTAATTTAAATTTGTCTATGGGCAATTTTGAGTGAATTTTGGTTTAAGTTGTAAAGTTTGTGTTTACATTCATTTCATTACATATGGTTTGTAATGAATTGCTCCTTAACCATCTTTTGAGAAGATACAGTGAGATACTTGGCTCCATTTCAGTTTGGATTTCCAAACTTTAGTATATACAGCAGAACTGCCTTCCGGATGAGGCCCCTGGGTTTGTGAGTGCGGCGCTCCCGGCACTTCTCTGACGTCCCACAGGGGGCGCCGAACCCACCTGTCTGACCCTGGGGGCACAGGTGCACCCTGCCCACAGACTTTGCTCTGTGACAAGCAGACAGGAGCTTTGTCTCCTGTCAGGGCTTAGGTTTCTGGACCATGAGGCATTGTCCACACTGACAGCAGCTGGGTTTTCTCAGGAACCACTGGTGAGGAGACTCCACAAGAGGAAAAAATGAGCAAGTGTGGAGAATCTTCCTGTGCAGCTGACTGCTGGGTGGGTGGGGTGCATCTTCAGGGGCCTCAGGAGAGAAAGGGTTTAATGTGGAATACTGTGCGCTTTTAGTTAGTTTTACGTGCAGTGTAGATGGTGACCAGTGTCGTTCTTTGGAGTCTGGTGTCTAGTTTTCCTGGCACTGTTTGTTGATGGCTTTGGGTAGAATAAACATTTTAATAATAGTAATTTTTCTGATGCATGAGCATGGAATATTGTTTTCTATTGTGTCTTCAGTTTCTTTATCAATGCTTTATAGTTTTCTGAGTATACGTCTTTCATGTCCTTGGTTAAATTTATTGCTAAATAGTTTGTTCTTTTTGATGGAATTGTAAATGGGATTGTTTTCTTAATTTTTCTTGCTGGTGGTTCATTATTAGTGTATAGAAACAAAACTGATTTGTGTATATTGATTCCATATTTTGCAACTTTACTGAATTTATTTTTTAACATATTTTTTGAAGTAATGTGAAAAATTGCAATACTAAAATCTCAGTTTCTACTGCACCCCAGGTAATCCACAGGACCCAAGACATGGTAGCTACTAATATACTCTTCCCACAGTGCCTCTTAATACCATGCGGACTCCTACAAGGGAAATAAGTATCACAACTTTGGTTGAACTTGGTCTGGGTGAGTCTTGGCCCCTATAACAAAATTTGATGTCTGTCTTATCTGATTTTCTGGCATGATACTGACATGGTTGTCTAGAAAAGTAATTTACTTTCCAGTAATTTAAAATGTACAGAAAAGTTGCAATAATGGCAAAAAGTACTCCCATTTGCCACTTCACACAAAATGCTCAGTGTGTTTTGCCCAAGGAACCAGCACATAACCCCTAAATGAGGAAATCCTGGTGTCTACATTATAATTTAATACTCAGCCCCACTTCAACTTTCACCTGCTGTCCCAACTGTATGAAAATGTCTTTTTCCATCCTGATCCAGTTTTCTTTTTCTGGAACCATTACTGAGTTTCCCCCTCATTTGGACAACCTTGATGGATTTGAAGCAGACAAGATGAATATGGGATCTAGGTGGCCTTTTCTGTATGGCTTTTTCACTAAGAATGTTTTTAATGTTCATTTCTGTAACAAATATCAGCGCTACACTTTTTTTTCTTTGTCATTAAAAATACAAAACATGACTTTAGCGTTTAATTCACTTTACGTATACAGTTTTGTGGTATTAACTACCTTCATATAGTTGCACAAACAATTTAACTAACGTGTACTTCCTGTGTGCATGGCAGATACCCAGGAAATTGAGTAACACCCTGAAACGGCCCAAGACATCACCTTAAATACCCTCTTTATCTAAAAGGAAAAAAAAAGGAAGGCTATAGTTGTGTCTGTCTGCATTCATTTGATTGTATATGGTTTCCAATTGATGTTGTATAACTAGTTGTGGAGAAGTCATGGGATAGGTGGCTTCATTTCAGTTTGAATTTCCAAATTTAGTGGAATCTGCAGGCTTGATACAAGGTATACAAACTTCATATTGGATCAGGACATCCCATGGTGTAACTGGTATTCATGGTTTGTTCAACAATTAAAGTTCTGTGTGATATGAGTTCATCCCGGAGTAATCCAGGTTAGTTTCTGTTATACATTTGTCCCAGGATGAAAGGACAAGAGAAATAAGGCCTAATTTATAAAAGTGCCTTCAAACTAATTGATACTGAAGTATAGTTGACCTACAATGTTGTGTTAATTTCTACTGTACAGCAAAGTGATTCATATATACATACATACATATATACATATTTTTCGTATTCTTTTCCATTATGGTTTATTACAGGGTATTGAATATAGTTCCCTGTGCTGTACAGTAAGACCTTGTTTATCCATCCTATATATAATAATTTGCATCTACTAATCCCAAACTCCCAATCCATCTCTCTCGCCTGTCTTCCCCTTGACAACCACAAGTCTGTTTTCTATATTTGAGAGTCTGTTTTTGTTCTGTAGATAGGTTCATTTGGGTCTCATTTTATAATCCACATATAAGTGATATCATATGGTATTTGTCGTTCTCTGTCTGACTTACTTCACTTTGTATGATAATCTCTAGGTCCATCCATGTAGCTGCAGATGGCATTATTTCATTCTGTTTTATGGCTGAGTAATATTCCATTGTATATATGTATCATATCTTCTATATCCATTCATCTGTTGAGGGACATTCAGGTTGCTTCCATGTCTTGGCTATTGTGAATA
Source organism: Eubalaena glacialis (assembly GCF_028564815.1). Taxonomy (NCBI): domain Eukaryota; kingdom Metazoa; phylum Chordata; class Mammalia; order Artiodactyla; family Balaenidae; genus Eubalaena; species Eubalaena glacialis. The sequence goes on from NW_026871426.1 coordinate 1,663,152, forward strand.
GTGCTGCTGTGAATGCTGGGGTGCATGTATCTTTTCAAATTATAGTTTTGTCTGGATATGTGCCCAGGAGTGGGATTGCTGGTTCATATGGTAATTCTATTTTTAGTTTTTGAGGAACCTCCGTACTGTTTTCCATAGTGGCTGCATCAATTTACATTCCCACCAGTAGTGTAGGAGGGTTCCCTTTTCTCCACACCCCCTCCAGCATTTATTTCTAGACATTTTAATGATGGCCATTCTGACCACTATGAAGTGATAACTCACTGTAGTTTTGATTTGCGTTCTCTAATAATTAGTGATGTGGAGCATCTTTTCATGTGCCTATTGGCCATCTGTATGTCTTTGCAGAAATGTCTATTTAGACCTTCTGCCTATTTTTTGATTCTTTTTTCTTTTTTGAGTTGTATGAGCTGTTTGTATATTTTAGAATTAGGCCCTTGTTGGTCGCATCATTTGCACGTATTTTCTCCCAAACAGTTAGCACAGGTTCTGGAACGACTGGATACCCACATGCAGAAGAATAAACTTGGACCCTTACCTCCCCTCACGCCATATACAAAAATCAATGCAAAATGGACCAAAGGCCTAGATGCAAGAACCAAAATGATAAAACTCGTAGAAGAAAACATGAGAGTAAATCTTCATGACCTTGGATTTGGTCATGATTTCTTAGATCTGCTACCAAAAGCACAAGCAACAAAAGATAAGATAGATGAATTGGACTTCCTCAAAATGAAAAACAGTTGTGTATAAAAGGAGCAAGGAATAAGATAATCCACCATCCAAAATGGCACAAGATGTTTGCAAACCATGTATCTGATAAAGGACTGTAGCCCACCAGCCAAGCCCCCGGTGGTCCAGTGGAGTGTCTGTGCGGCCCCTCCCGTCCTCGGTGATCAGGGGATCTCAGGCCCCACAGCACCCGAGGGGTGGACACTGGTCATCCTCTGCACCCTCAAGGAGTGAGTGCTGGATGGTTTTGAGCCCAGATGCACTCCCATTACTGCCCTCAAAGGCTGAAGCCTTCAGCATGCCTCCAGAAGGACACAGTATTTGCAAGTCTTTGAGAACCAAGAGAACCGTCTTCACTTTTCTGAAAAGGGCATCTTATTATTTCACAGCATGACCATTTTCAACCTGGCTCCCAGGGGTGCCCTCCCACTTTCTTTATTTCTCTGAAAGTGGCCATGGTGGTTTGGCTGTCCCCAATCCCCATACCAGGTGACAAGGCCAGTGGGACCAGCTCCTGGTGGTCCTTAGGTTCGTTGGAGATTAACCCAGACTCTCAGCCTGAGATTGAACGTGGATGCCCCTGTTTCTCCCCATCACCAATTCTCATCTCCTCCTCTATCTCTTTTCCTCTTTCTTTTCAGTCTCAGATTTACCAGATGGTCACCACTCACAGTTCCCACAGAGCCCAGAGATTTCTCCTTGAAGGAAAGGTTCTGGAAAATCAGAGGGATAAATAAAGAATGCTGCTGATTCCCGCCTTGTGCTGACGCCCAAGAGGATGAGGAGAGTGAGTGTTTTCTCATTAGAATTTTAAATCCTCCCAGTAATAGATCATTGGGGGGGGCATCCTGTGTCTTCCTGCTCATTCTAATAATGTCATTCCTGAATTTTAATGTGGTAAATAATTTAAATCATAAATATGCTGATGGGAGATCCATTTAAAAAATGTTAGAGGTAACTCCAAGGGGTTTACAACAAACAAGGACACAGAACCCTGTGTCCAGACGCTGGCTGAGCGATTCCTACCCTGAGCCGCAGTCCCCTGGAGGGCGGAGTGGCCATGACTCTCCTCCCGCAGGTGAGCCTACACAGGCACATCCCACGTGGGACCACTGCATCGCAGAATCTTAGAGTGGCCAATGGCAGGCAGCTGGCTAGAGATGAGGACAAGAGAAAACTGCCCAGCAGCCTGGGACAACCCCGGGGTGAGGCCTTAGTAAGGGCCAGTGTCAGATCCTCAGAGATAACTTGAAGAGACGGTTCAGGCTGTTAGGGACATCATCAGAGATGTACTTAGGGACATATTCAGAACCTTAGTTATGGACAGGATCAGGGCATTATTTAATGACAGCTTAGACTATAAGGGACAGCGTCAGGGCCTAAGTTAGAGATAACGTGAGAGCCTTAGTTAGACACAATTCAGGCTGTTACTTAGGGATATCTTCAGGGCCTTAGAGCCAGCATCATGGCCATAATTAGAACCAGTGTCAGGGCTTTAGTTAGGGCCAAAACTAGGGTGTTAATTAGGGAAAGAGTCAGGTCATTAGTTACAGGCAGTGTCAGGGTTTTAGGTAGGGACAGCGGCAAGTCCTTAGTTAAGAAGAGTGTCAGGGCCTCACTTAGGGGCAGCGTCAGGATGTTAGTTAGGGAGAGTCAGGACATTAGAATGTCAGGTTCTGAGGTAGAGACAGCATCAGGGCCTTAGTTAGGGACAGCGTCAGAGATGTACCTAGGGACATATTCAGGGCCTTAGTTATGGACAGGATCAGGGTGATACTGAGGAACACCTAAAGGTATTAGGGACATCTTCAGGGCCTCAATTAGGGATAGCATCAGGGTGTTAGTTAGGGAAAGAGTCAGGCCATTATTATAGATAGTGTCAGTGCCTTAGGTATAGAGAGTATCAGGGCCTTAGTTAAGGACAGCATCAGAGACTTACTTAAGGACATATTCAGGGCCTTAGTTATGGACAGGATTAGGGCATTACTGAGAGATACACGAGGCTATTAGGGGCAGCATCAGGGTGTTAGGGAAAGAGTCGGCCATTGTTATAGACAGTGTCAGTGCCTCAGGTAGAGACATCATCACAGCTTTAGGAAGAGGGTCAGGCCCTTGGTTAGGGACAGGGTCAGGCCAACAGTGAGGGACATCTAAGGCTATTAGGGACATCGTCAAGGTCTTAGATTGGGCCAGCATCAGGGCTGTAGTGTCGACCATTGTCAGGGCATTAATGAGGGACAAAATTAGGGTGTTAGTTAGGGAAAGAGTCAGGCCATTAGTCACAGACAGTTTTAGGGCCTCAGGTAGAATCGGCATCAAGGCCTTAGTTAGGAAGAGCATCAGGGCCTCAGTAAGGTTCAGCATCAGGACGTTAGTTAGGGCCAGCAACAGGCCCTTTGTTAGGGACAGTGTTGTCAGGCCCTCAGAGATAACTTGAAGGCCTTAGTAAGAGACAGTTTAGGCCGTTAGTTAGGGACACTTCAGAGACTTTCTTAGGGATATATTCAGGGCCTTAGTAATAGAATCAGGGTGTTATTTTGTGACCACTTAAACACTAAGGGACAACATCAAAGCCTAAGTTAGGCAGGGTGTCAGCATCTTGGGGATAGTGTTAGGGACTTTGTAAGTTATAGCTTAGGCCATTAGCTAGGGACACGGTCAGGGGCTTATTAAGGGCAGTGTCAGAGACTTAATGAGGGACAACTTCAGGGCCTTAGTTATGGACAGGATCAGGTCCATATTGGGACCAGTGTCAGGCCGTTATTTAGGGGCAGTGTCAGGGCATACTGTAGAGACAGCGTCAAGGCCCTTACTTAGGAACAGGGTCAGGGCCTTAGGACAGGGTCAGAGACTTACGTAGGCACATATTCAGGGCATTAGTAATGGACAGGATCAGGACAACAGTGAGGGACATCTAAGTCTATTACGGACATCGTCAGGGCCTTAGATAGGGTCAGCATCAGGGCCATAGTTAGGACCAGTTTCAGGGCGTTATTTAGGGACAAAATTAGGAGGTTAGTTAAGGAAAAAGTCAGGAAATTAGTTACAGACAGTGTCAGCTTTTCAGATAGAGACTTCAAGGTCTTAGTGAGAGCATCAGCATCTCAGGTAGGAACTGCATCAGGACATTATTTAAAGACAGTGTCAAGGATTTAAATAGGGAGAGTGTCAGGGTTAGGGTTAGGGTTAGGGTTGGGTTTAGGGTTCGGGTTAGGGATAGGGTACGGCTTATATTATGGGTTAGGGTACGGGTTAAGGTATCAGTTACGGTTAGGATTAGGGTTAGTTTTAGGGTTTGGGTTAGGTTTACGGTGCGGGTTAGGATTAGGGTATGGGTTAGGGTTAGGGTACGCGTTAGGGTTAGGGTATTTATTAAACCTATACCACTCTCTAGATACCACTTAGCACGTAAAGGAATATTATTTGGGGTCCAGCCATGGAGAAGATTTTAGACACTAGGATAAGATAAAGAACACACACATTACAAAGAAATCACATTAGGATTTTCTTTTTAACTTGTCCCGTAAAACACTAGTGCATAGAAAATTTATTGGAGGCAGAAGCAGTCAAGGGTAGTTGAGGGTAAGGGTTAGGGTTAGGGTTAGGGTTAGGGTACGGCTTAGGGTACGGGTTAGGGTACGGCGTAGGGTATGAGTTAGGGTTAGGGTTAGTTTTAGACTTAGGGCTAGGTTTAGGGAACGGGTTAGGATTAGGGTACGTGTGAAGGTTAGGGTATGTGTTAGGTTAGGGTACGCGTTAGTGTTAGGGTATTTATTAAACCTATCCCACTCTCTAGATACCACTTAGCACGTAAAGGAATATTATTTGGGGTGCAGCCATGGAGAAGATTTTAGACACTAGGATAAGATAAAGAACACACACATTATAAAGAAATCACATTAGGATTCTCTTTTTAACCTGTTCCTTAAAACACTAGTGCTGAGGAAATCTATTGGAGGCAGAAGCAGTCAAGGGTACTTTAGGGTTATGGTTATGGGTAGGGTTAGGGTTAGGGTTAGGGTACGGCTTAGGGTACGTGTTAGGGTATGAATGAGGGTACGGCGTAGGGTATGGGTTAGGGTTAGGTTTAGGGTTAGGGTTAGGGTACAGGTGAGGGTACGGTGTAGGGTATGGGTTAGGATTAGGGTTACTTTTAGTGTTAGGGTAGGTTTATGGTACGGGTTCGGATTACGGTACGTTTTAGGGTTAGGGTATGGGTTAGGGTTAGGATACGCATTAGGGTTGGGTTATTTATTAAACCGATTCCACTCTCTACATACCACTGAGCACGTAAAGGAATATTATTTGGGGTCCAGCCATGGAGAACATTTTAGACACTAAGATAAGATAAAGAACACGCACATTATAAAGAAATCACATTAGGATTTTCTTTTTAACCTGTTCCTTAAAACAATAGTGCTTAGGAAATCTATTGGAGGCAGAAGCAGTCAAGGGTAGTTTAGGGTTATGGTTAGGGTTAGGGTTAGGGTTAGGGTACGTGTTAAGGTACAGGAGAGGGTACGGTGTAGGGTACGGGTTAGGGTACGGGTGAGGATACGGCGTAATGTATAGGTTAGGGTTAGGGTTAGGGTACGGCTTAGGGTACGGGTTAGGTTACGGGTGAGGGTACGGCGTAGGGTATGGGTTAGGGTTAGGTTTAGGGTTAGTGTTAGTGTTAGGGTTAGGGTACGGCTTAGCGTATGGGATAGGGTACGGGTGAGGGTACGGCATACGGTAGGGGTTAGGGTTAGAAGTAGGGTTAGGGTTGGGGTTAGGGTACGGCTTAGGGTACGGGTGAGGGTACGGGTGAGGGTACTGCGTAGGGTATTGGTTAGGGTTAGGATACGGCTTAGGATACGGGTTAGGGTACGGGTTAGGGTATGGCGTAGGGTATGGGTTAGGGTTAGGGTTAGGGTTAGGGTTAGGGTACGGCTTAGGATACGGGTTAGGGTACGTGTGAGGGTACGGCGTAGCGTATGGGTTAGGGTTAGGGTTAGGGTACGTCTTAGGGTACGGGTTAGAGTACGGGTGAGGGTACAGCGTAGGGTAAGGGTTAGGGTTAGGGTTAGGGTTAGGGTTAGTTTTAGGGTTAGGGATTGGTTTAGGGTACGGGTTAGGATTAGCGTACGTGTTAGGGTTAGGTTTTGGGTTAGGGTTAGGGTACGCGTTAGGGTTAGGGTATGGGTTAGGGTTAGGGTACACGTTAGGATTAGGGTATTTATTAAACCTATCCCACTCTCTAGATACCACTTAGCACGTAAAGGAATATTATTAGGGATCCAGCCATGGAGAAGATTTTAGTCACTAGGATAAGATAAAGAATAAACACATTATAAAAAAATCACATTAGGATTTTCTTTTTAACCTGTTCCTTAAAACACTAGTGCTTAGGAAATCTAATAGAGGCAAAAGCAATCAAGGGTAGTTTAGGGTTAGGGTTAGGGTTAGTGTTAGTGTTAGGGTACGGCTTAGGGTATGGGATAGGGTACGGGTGAGGGTACGGCGTAAGGTAGCGGTTAGGGTTAGGGTTAGGGTTAGGGTTAGGGTACGGCTTAGGGTACGGGTGAGGGTACGGGTGAGGGTACTGCGTAGGGTATTGGTTAGGGTTAAGGTACGGCTTAGGATACGTGTTAGGGTACGGGTTAGGGTACGGCGTAGAGTGTGGGTTAGGGTTAGGGTTAGTGTTAGGGTTAGGGTTACGGTACATCTTAGGGTACGTGTCAGGGTACGGGTGAGGGTACGGCGTAGGTTATGGGTTAGGGTTAGGGTTAGGGATAGGGTTAGGGTACGGCTTAGGATACGGGTTAGGGTACGGGTGAGGGTACGGTGTAGGTTATGGGTTAGGGTTAGGGTTAGTGTTAGGGTTATGGTACGGCTTAGGTTATGGGATAGGGTACAGGTGAGGGTATGGCATAGGGTAGGGGTTAGGGTTAGGGTTAGGGTTAGGGTTAGGGTACGGCTTAGGGTACGGGTGAGGGTATGGGTGAGGATACTGCGTAGGGTATTGGTTAGGGTTACGGTACGTCTTAGGATACGGGTTAGGGTACGGGTGAGGGCACGGCGTAGGTTATGGGTTAGGGTTAGGGTTAGTGTTAGGGATATGGTTAGGGTTAGGTTATGGGATAGGGTACAGGTGAGGGTATGGCATAGGGTAGGGGTTAGGGTTAGGGTTAGGGTTAGGGTACGGCTTAGGGTACGGGTGAGGGTATGGGTGAGGATACTGCATAGGGTATTGGTTAGGTTTAGAGTACGGCTTAGGATACGGGTTAGGGTACGTGTTAGGGTATGGCGTACGGTATGGGTTAGGGTTAGGGTTAGGGTTAGGGTTAGGGTACGGCTTAGGGTACGGGTTAGGGTACGGGTGAGGGTACGGCGTAGCGTATGGGTTAGGGTTAGGGTTAGGGTTAGGGTACGGCTTAGGGTACGGGTTAGGGTACGGGTGAGGGTACGGCGTAGGTTATGGGTTAGGGTTAGGGTTAGGGTTAGGGTTAGTTTTAGGGTTAGGGATTGGTTTAGGGTACGGGTTAGGATTAGCATACTTGTTCGGGTTAGGGTTTTGGTTAGGGTTAGGGTACGCGTTAGGGTTAGGGTGTGGGTTAGGTTTAGGGTACACTTTAGGATTAGGGTATTTATTAAACCTATCCCACTCTCTAGATACCACTTAGCACGTAAAGGAATATTATTTGGGGTTCAGCCATGGAGAAGATTTTAGTCACTAGGATAAGATAAAGAATAAACACATTATAAAAAAATCGCATAAAGTTTTCTTTTTAACCTGTTCCTTAAAACACTAGTGTTTAGGAAATCTAATGGAGGCAAAAGCAGTAAAGGGTAGTTTAGGGTTAGGGTTAGGGTTAGGGTTAGGGTAGGGCTTAGGATACGGGTGAGGGTACTGGTGAGGGTACTGCGTAGGTTATTGGTTAGGGTTAGGGTACGGCTTAGGATACGGGTTAGGATATGGGTTAGGTTACGGCATTGGGTATGGGTGAGGGTTAGGGTTAGGGTTAGGGTAAGGCTTTGGGTACGGGTTAGGGTACGGGTGAGGGTACGGCGTAGGGTAGAGGTTAGGGTTAGGTTTAGGGTTAGGGTACAGCTTAGGATACGGGTTAGGGTATGGGTGAGGGTACGGCGTAGCGTATGGGTTAGGGTTAGGGTTAGGATTAGGGTTAGTTTTAGGGTTAGGGATTGGTTTAGGGTACGGGTTAGGATTAGCGTACGTGTTAGGGTTAGGGTTTGGGTTAGGGTTAGGGTACGCATTAGGGTTAGGGTGTGGGTTAGGGTTAGGGTACACGTTAGGATTAGGGTATTTATTAAACCTATCCCACTCTCTAGATACCACTTAGCACGTAAAGGAATATTATTTAGGGTCCAGCCATGGAGAAGATTTTCGTCACTAGGATAAGATAAAGAATAAACACATTATAAAAAAATCACATTAGGATTTTCTTTTTAACCTGTTCCTTAAAACACTAGTGCTTACGAAATCTAATGGAGGCAAAAGCAATCAAGGGTAGTTTAGGGTTAGGGTTAGGGTTAGGGTTAGTGTTAGGGTTAGGGTTAGGGTATGGCTTAGGGTACGGGTGAGGGTACTGTGTAGGTCATTGGTTAGGTTTAGGTTAAGGCTTAGGATACAGGTTATTGTATGGGTTAGGGTACGGCGCAGGGTATGGGTAAGGGTTAGGGTTAGGGTTAGGGTTAGAGTTAGGGTACGGCTTAGGGTACGGGTTAGGGTACGGGTGAGGGTACGGCGTAGTGTATAGGTTAGGGTTAGGGTTAGGGTACGGCTTAGGGTACGGGTTAGGTTACGGGTGAGGGTACGGCGTAGGGTATGGGTTAGGGTTAGGGTTAGGGTTAGTGTTAGTGTTAGGGTTAGGGTACGGATTACCGTATGGGATAGGGTACGGGTGAGGGTACGGCGTAGGGTAGGGGTAAGGGTTAGAGTTAGGGTTAGGGTTGGGGTGAGGGTACGGCTTAGGGTACGGGTGAGGGTACGGGTGAGGGTACTGCGTAGGGTATTGGTTAGGGTTAGGATACGGCTTAGGATACGGGTTAGTGTACGGGTTAGGGTATGGCGTAGGGTATGGGTTAGGATTAGGGTTAGGGTTAGGGTTAGGGTTAGGGTTAGGGTACGGCTTAGGATACGGGTTAGGGTACGGGTGAGGGTACGGCATAGCGTATGGGTTAGGGTTAGGGTTAGGGTACGTCTTAGGGTACGGGTTAGGGTACGGGTGCGGGTACGGCGTAGGGTAAGGGTTAGGGTTAGTTTTAGGGTTAGGGATTGGTTTAGGGTACAGGTTAGGATTAGCGTACGTGTTAGGGTTAGGTTTTGGGTTAGGGTTAGGGTACGCGTTAGGGTTAGGGTATGGGTTAGGGTTAGGGTACACGTTAGGATTAGGGTATTTATTAAACCTATCCCACTCTCTAGATACCACTTAGCACGTAAAGGAATATTATTAGGGATCCAGCCATGGAGAAGATTTTAGTCACTAGGATAAGATAAAGAATAAACACATTATAAAAAAATCACATTAGGATTTTCTTTTTAACCTGTTCCTTAAAACACTAGTGCTTAGGAAATCTAATAGAGGCAAAAGCAATCAAGGGTAGTTTAGGGTTAGGGTTAGGGTTAGGGTTAGTGTTAGGGTTAGGGTACGGCTTAGGGTATGGGATAGGGTATGGGTGAGGGTACGGTGTAGGTTATGGGTTAGGGTTAGGGTTAGGGTTAGTTTTATGGTTAGGGATTGGTTTAGGGTACGGGTTAGGATTAGCATACGTGTTCGGGTTAGGGTTTTGGTTAGGGTTAGGGTACGCGTTAGGGTTAGGGTATGGGTTAGGTTTAGGGTACACTTTAGGATTAGGGTATTTATTAAACCTATCCCACTCTCTAGATACCACTTAACACGTAAAGGATTATTATTTGGGGTTCAGCCATGGAGAAGATTTTAGTCATTGGATAAGATAAAGAATAAACACATTATAAAAAAATCACATAAGGTTTTCTTTTTAACCTGTTCCTTAAAACACTAGTGTTTAGGAAATCTAATGGAGGCAAAAGCAGTAAAGGGTAGTTTAGGGTTAGGGTTAGGGTTAGGGTTAGGGTAGGGCTTAGGATATGGGTGAGGGTACTGGTGAGGGTACTGCATAGGTTATTGGTTAGAGTTAGGGTACGGCTTAGGATACGGGTTAGGATATGGGTTAGGTTACGGCGTTGGATATGGGTGAGGGTTAGGGTTAGGGTTAGGGTAAGGCTTTGGGTACGGGTTAGGGTATGGGTGAGGGTACGGCGTAGGGTAGAGGTTAGGGTTAGGTTTAGGGTTAGGGTACGGCTTAGGATACGGGTTAGGGTATGGGTGAGGGTACGGCGTAGCGTATGGGTTAGGGTTAGGGTTAGGGTTAGGGTTAGTTTTAGGGTTAGGGATTGGTTTAGGGTACGGGTTAGTATTAGCGTACGTGTTAGGGTTAGGGTTTGGGTTAGGGTTAGGGTACGCATTAGGGTTAGGGTATGGGTTAGGGTTAGGGTACACGTTAGGATTAGGGTATTTATTAAACCTATCCCACTCTCTAGATACCACTTAGCACGTAAAGGAATATTATTTAGGGTCCAGCCATGGAGAAGATTTTCGTCACTAGGATAAGATAAAGAATAAACACATTATAAAAAAATCATATTAGGATTTTCTTTTTAACCTGTTCCTTAAAACACTCGTGCTTAGGAAATCTAATGGAGGCAAAAGCAGTCAAGGGTAGTTTAGGGTTAGGGTTAGGGTTAGTGTTAGGGTTAGGGTACGGCTTAGGGTATGGGATAGGGTATGGGTGAGGGTACGGCATAGGGTAGGGTTTAGGGTTAGGGTTAGTGTTAGGGTTAGGGTTAGGGTATGGCTTAGGGTACGGGTGAGGTTACTGTGTAGGTCATTGGTTAGGGTTAGGTTAAGGCTTAGGATACGGGTTATTGTATGGGTTAGGGTACGGCGCAGGGTATGGGTAAGGGTTAGGGTTAGGGTTAGAGTTAGGGTACGGCTTAGGGTACGGGTGAGGGTACGGCGTAGTGTATAGGTTAGGGTTAGGGTTAGGGTACGGCTTAGGGTACGGGTTAGGTTACGGGTGAGGGTACGGCGTAGGGTATGGGTTAGGGTTAGTGTTAGGGTTAGTGTTACTGTTAGGGTTAGGGTACGGCTTAGCGTATGGGATAGGGTACGGGTGAGGGTACGGCGTAGGGTAGGGGTTAGGGTTAGGGTTAGGGTTAGGGTATGGCTTAGGGTACGGGTGAGGGTACGGGTGAGGGTACTGCGTAGGGTATTGGTTAGGGTTAGGGTACGGCTTAGGATACGTGTTAGGGTACGGGTTAGGGTACGGCGTAGAGTGTGGGTTAGGGTTAGGGTTAGTGTTAGGGTTAGGGTTACGGTACGTCTTAGGGTACGTGTTAGGGTACGGGTGAGGGTACGGCATAGGTTATGGGTTAGGTTTAGGGTTAGGGTTAGGGTTAGGGTACGGCTTAGGATACGGGTTAGGGTACGGGTGAGGGTACGGCGTAGGTTATGGGTTAGGGTTAGGGTTAGGGTTATGGTACGGCTTAGGTTATGGGATAGGGTACAGGTGAGGGTATGGCATAGGGTAGGGGTTAGGGTTAGGGTTAGGGTTAGGGTTAGGGTTAGGGTACGGCTTAGGGTACGTGTGAGGGTATGGGTGAGGATACTGCATAGGGTATTGGTTAGTGTTAGGGTACGGCTTAGGATACGGGTTAGGGTACGTGTTAGGGTATGGCGTACGGTATGGGTTAGGGTTAGGGTTAGGGTTAGGGTTAGGGTTAGGGTTAGGGTACGGCTTAGGGTACGGGTTAGGGTACGGGTGAGGTTACGGCGTAGGGTATAGTTTAGGTTTAGGGTTAGGTTTAGGGTACGGCTTAGGATACGGGTTAGGGTACGGGTGAGGGTACGGCGTAGCGTATGGTTTAGGGTTAGGGTTAGGGTTAGGGTACGGCTTAGGGTACGGGTTAGGGTACGGGTGAGGGTATGGCGTAGTGTATAGGTTAGGGTTAGGGTTAGGGTTAGGGTATGGCGTAGGGTACGGGTGAGGGTACGGGTGAGGGTACTGTGTAGGGTATTGGTTATGGTTAGGGTACGGCTTAGAATACGGGTTAGGGTACGGGTTAGGGTACGGCGTAGGGTATGGGTTAGGGTTAGGGTTAGGGTTAGTGTTAGGGTTAGGGTACGGCTTAGGGTACGGGTTAGGGTACGGGTTAGGGTATGGCGTAGGGTATGGGTTAGGGTTAGGGTTAGGGTTAGGGTTAGGGTTAGGGTTAGGGTACGGCTTAGGATACGGGTTAGGGTACGTGTGAGGGTACGGCGTAGCGTATGGGTTAGGGTTAGGGTTAGGGTACGTCTTAGGGTACGGGTTAGAGTACGGGTGAGGGTACAGCGTAGGGTAAGGGTTAGGGTTAGGGTTAGGGTTAGGGTTAGTTTTAGGGTTAGGGATTGGTTTAGGGTACGGGTTAGGATTAGCGTACGTGTTAGGGTTAGGTTTTGGGTTAGGGTTAGGGTACGCGTTAGGGTTAGGGTATGGGTTAGGGTTAGGGTACACGTTAGGATTAGGGTATTTATTAAACCTATCCCACTCTCTAGATACCACTTAGCACGTAAAGGAATATTATTAGGGATCCAGCCATGGAGAAGATTTTAGTCACTAGGATAAGATAAAGAATAAACACATTATAAAAAAATCACATTAGGATTTTCTTTTTAACCTGTTCCTTAAAACACTAGTGCTTAGGAAATCTAATAGAGGCAAAAGCAATCAAGGGTAGTTTAGGGTTAGGGTTAGGGTTAGGGTTAGTGTTAGTGTTAGGGTACGGCTTAGGGTATGGGATAGGGTACGGGTGAGGGTACGGCGTAAGGTAGCGGTTAGGGTTAGGGTTAGGGTTAGGGTTAGGGTACGGCTTAGGGTACGGGTGAGGGTACGGGTGAGGGTACTGCGTAGGGTATTGGTTAGGGTTAAGGTACGGCTTAGGATACGTGTTAGGGTACGGGTTAGGGTACGGCGTAGAGTGTGGGTTAGGGTTAGTGTTAGTGTTAGGGTTAGGGTTACGGTACATCTTAGGGTACGTGTCAGGGTACGGGTGAGGGTACGGCGTAGGTTATGGGTTAGGGTTAGGGTTAGGGATAGGGTTAGGTTACGGCTTAGGATACGGGTTAGGGTACGGGTGAGGGTACGGTGTAGGTTATGGGTTAGGGTTAGGGTTAGTGTTAGGGTTATGGTACGGCTTAGGTTATGGGATAGGGTACAGGTGAGGGTATGGCATAGGGTAGGGGTTAGGGTTAGGGTTAGGGTTAGGGTTAGGGTACGGCTTAGGGTACGGGTGAGGGTATGGGTGAGGATACTGCGTAGGGTATTGGTTAGGGTTACGGTACGTCTTAGGATACGGGTTAGGGTACGGGTGAGGGCACGGCGTAGGTTATGGGTTAGGGTTAGGGTTAGTGTTAGGGATATGGTTAGGGTTAGGTTATGGGATAGGGTACAGGTGAGGGTATGGCATAGGGTAGGGGTTAGGGTTAGGGTTAGGGTTAGGGTACGGCTTAGGGTACGGGTGAGGGTATGGGTGAGGATACTGCATAGGGTATTGGTTAGGTTTAGAGTACGGCTTAGGATACGGGTTAGGGTACGTGTTAGGGTATGGCGTACGGTATGGGTTAGGGTTAGGGTTAGGGTTAGGGTTAGGGTACGGCTTAGGGTACGGGTTAGCGTACGGGTGAGGGTACGGCGTAGCGTATGGGTTAGGGTTAGGGTTAGGGTTAGGGTACGGCTTAGGGTACGGGTTAGGGTACGGGTGAGGGTACGGCGTAGGTTATGGGTTAGGGTTAGGGTTAGGGTTAGGGTTAGTTTTAGGGTTAGGGATTGGTTTAGGGTACGGGTTAGGATTAGCATACTTGTTCGGGTTAGGGTTTTGGTTAGGGTTAGGGTACGCGTTAGGGTTAGGGTGTGGGTTAGGTTTAGGGTACACTTTAGGATTAGGGTATTTATTAAACCTATCCCACTCTCTAGATACCACTTAGCACGTAAAGGAATATTATTTGGGGTTCAGCCATGGAGAAGATTTTAGTCACTAGGATAAGATAAAGAATAAACACATTATAAAAAAATCACATAAAGTTTTCTTTTTAACCTGTTCCTTAAAACACTAGTGTTTAGGAAATCTAATGGAGGCAAAAGCAGTAAAGGGTAGTTTAGGGTTAGGGTTAGGGTTAGGGTTAGGGTAGGGCTTAGGATACGGGTGAGGGTACTGGTGAGGGTACTGCGTAGGTTATTGGTTAGGGTTAGGGTACGGCTTAGGATACGGGTTAGGATATGGGTTAGGTTACGGCATTGGGTATGGGTGAGGGTTAGGGTTAGGGTTAGGGTAAGGCTTTGGGTACGGGTTAGGGTACGGGTGAGGGTACGGCGTAGGGTAGAGGTTAGGGTTAGGTTTAGGGTTAGGGTACAGCTTAGGATACGGGTTAGGGTATGGGTGAGGGTACGGCGTAGCGTATGGGTTAGGGTTAGGGTTAGGATTAGGGTTAGTTTTAGGGTTAGGGATTGGTTTAGGGTACGGGTTAGGATTAGCGTACGTGTTAGGGTTAGGGTTTCGGTTAGGGTTAGGGTACGCATTAGGGTTAGGGTGTGGGTTAGGGTTAGGGTACACGTTAGGATTAGGGTATTTATTAAACCTATCCCACTCTCTAGATACCACTTAGCACGTAAAGGAATATTATTTAGGGTCCAGCCATGGAGAAGATTTTCGTCACTAGGATAAGATAAAGAATAAACACATTATAAAAAAATCACATTAGGATTTTCTTTTTAACCTGTTCCTTAAAACACTAGTGCTTAGGAAATCTAATGGAGGCAAAAGCAATCAAGGGTAGTTTAGGGTTAGGGTTAGGGTTAGGGTTAGTGTTAGGGTTAGGGTTAGGGTATGGCTTAGGGTACGGGTGAGTGTACTGTGTAGGTCATTGGTTAGGTTTAGGTTAAGGCTTAGGATACAGGTTATTGTATGGGTTAGGGTACGGCGCAGGGTATGGGTAAGGGTTAGGGTTAGGGTTAGGGTTAGAGTTAGGGTACGGCTTAGGGTACGGGTTAGGGTACGGGTGAGGGTACGGCGTAGTGTATAGGTTAGGGTTAGGGTTAGGGTACGGCTTAGGGTACGGGTTAGGTTACGGGTGAGGGTACGGCGTAGGGTATGGGTTAGGGTTAGGGTTAGGGTTAGTGTTAGTGTTAGGGTTAGGGTACGGATTACCGTATGGGATAGGGTACGGGTGAGGGTACGGCGTAGGGTAGGGGTAAGGGTTAGAGTTAGGGTTAGGGTTGGGGTGAGGGTACGGCTTAGGGTACGGGTGAGGGTACGGGTGAGGGTACTGCGTAGGGTATTGGTTAGGGTTAGGATACGGCTTAGGATACGGGTTAGTGTACGGGTTAGGGTATGGCGTAGGGTATGGGTTAGGATTAGGGTTAGGGTTAGGGTTAGGGTTAGGGTTAGGGTACGGCTTAGGATACGGGTTAGGGTACGGGTGAGGGTACGGCATAGCGTATGGGTTAGGGTTAGGGTTAGGGTACGTCTTAGGGTACGGGTTAGGGTACGGGTGCGGGTACGGCGTAGGGTAAGGGTTAGGGTTAGTTTTAGGGTTAGGGATTGGTTTAGGGTACAGGTTAGGATTAGCGTACGTGTTAGGGTTAGGTTTTGGGTTAGGGTTAGGGTACGCGTTAGGGTTAGGGTATGGGTTAGGGTTAGGGTACACGTTAGGATTAGGGTATTTATTAAACCTATCCCACTCTCTAGATACCACTTAGCACGTAAAGGAATATTATTAGGGATCCAGCCATGGAGAAGATTTTAGTCACTAGGATAAGATAAAGAATAAACACATTATAAAAAAATCACATTAGGATTTTCTTTTTAACCTGTTCCTTAAAACACTAGTGCTTAGGAAATCTAATAGAGGCAAAAGCAATCAAGGGTAGTTTAGGGTTAGGGTTAGGGTTAGGGTTAGTGTTAGGGTTAGGGTACGGCTTAGGGTATGGGATAGGGTATGGGTGAGGGTACGGTGTAGGTTATGGGTTAGGGTTAGGGTTAGGGTTAGTTTTATGGTTAGGGATTGGTTTAGGGTACGGGTTAGGATTAGCATACGTGTTCGGGTTAGGGTTTTGGTTAGGGTTAGGGTACGCGTTAGGGTTAGGGTATGGGTTAGGTTTAGGGTACACTTTAGGATTAGGGTATTTATTAAACCTATCCCACTCTCTAGATACCACTTAACACGTAAAGGATTATTATTTGGGGTTCAGCCATGGAGAAGATTTTAGTCATTGGATAAGATAAAGAATAAACACATTATAAAAAAATCACATAAGGTTTTCTTTTTAACCTGTTCCTTAAAACACTAGTGTTTAGGAAATCTAATGGAGGCAAAAGCAGTAAAGGGTAGTTTAGGGTTAGGGTTAGGGTTAGGGTTAGGGTAGGGCTTAGGATATGGGTGAGGGTACTGGTGAGGGTACTGCATAGGTTATTGGTTAGAGTTAGGGTACGGCTTAGGATACGGGTTAGGATATGGGTTAGGTTACGGCGTTGGATATGGGTGAGGGTTAGGGTTAGGGTTAGGGTAAGGCTTTGGGTACGGGTTAGGGTATGGGTGAGGGTACGGC
The DNA here is from genome assembly GCF_028564815.1 of Eubalaena glacialis. Classification (NCBI taxonomy): domain Eukaryota; kingdom Metazoa; phylum Chordata; class Mammalia; order Artiodactyla; family Balaenidae; genus Eubalaena; species Eubalaena glacialis. Next base: position 1,679,550 of record NW_026871426.1, read on the forward strand.
GTAGGGTAGAGGTTAGGGTTAGGTTTAGGGTTAGGGTACGGCTTAGGATATGGGTTAGGGTATGGGTGAGGGTACGGCGTAGCGTATGGGTTAGGGTTAGGGTTAGGGTTAGGGTTAGTTTTAGGGTTAGGGATTGGTTTAGGGTACGGGTTAGTATTAGCGTACGTGTTAGGGTTAGGGTTTGGGTTAGGGTTAGGGTACGCATTAGGGTTAGGGTATGGGTTAGGGTTAGGGTACACGTTAGGATTAGGGTATTTATTAAACCTATCCCACTCTCTAGATACCACTTAGCACGTAAAGGAATATTATTTAGGGTCCAGCCATGGAGAAGATTTTCGTCACTAGGATAAGATAAAGAATAAACACATTATAAAAAAATCATATTAGGATTTTCTTTTTAACCTGTTCCTTAAAACACTCGTGCTTAGGAAATCTAATGGAGGCAAAAGCAGTCAAGGGTAGTTTAGGGTTAGGGTTAGGGTTAGTGTTAGGGTTAGGGTACGGCTTAGGGTATGGGATAGGGTATGGGTGAGGGTATGGCGTAGTGTATAGGTTAGGGTTAGGGTTAGGGTTAGGGTATGGCGTAGGGTACGGGTGAGGGTACGGGTGAGGGTACTGTGTAGGGTATTGGTTATGGTTAGGGTACGGCTTAGAATACGGGTTAGGGTACGGGTTAGGGTACGGCGTAGGGTATGGGTTAGGGTTAGGGTTAGGGTTAGTGTTAGGGTTAGGGTACGGCTTAGGGTACGGGTTAGGGTACGGGTTAGGGTATGGCGTAGGGTATGGGTTAGGGTTAGGGTTAGGGTTAGGGTTAGGGTTAGGGTTAGGGTACGGCTTAGGATACGGGTTAGGGTACGTGTGAGGGTACGGCGTAGCGTATGGGTTAGGGTTAGGGTTAGGGTACGTCTTAGGGTACGGGTTAGAGTACGGGTGAGGGTACAGCGTAGGGTAAGGGTTAGGGTTAGGGTTAGGGTTAGGGTTAGTTTTAGGGTTAGGGATTGGTTTAGGGTACGGGTTAGGATTAGCGTACGTGTTAGGGTTAGGTTTTGGGTTAGGGTTAGGGTACGCGTTAGGGTTAGGGTATGGGTTAGGGTTAGGGTACACGTTAGGATTAGGGTATTTATTAAACCTATCCCACTCTCTAGATACCACTTAGCACGTAAAGGAATATTATTAGGGATCCAGCCATGGAGAAGATTTTAGTCACTAGGATAAGATAAAGAATAAACACATTATAAAAAAATCACATTAGGATTTTCTTTTTAACCTGTTCCTTAAAACACTAGTGCTTAGGAAATCTAATAGAGGCAAAAGCAATCAAGGGTAGTTTAGGGTTAGGGTTAGGGTTAGGGTTAGTGTTAGTGTTAGGGTACGGCTTAGGGTATGGGATAGGGTACGGGTGAGGGTACGGCGTAAGGTAGCGGTTAGGGTTAGGGTTAGGGTTAGGGTTAGGGTACGGCTTAGGGTACGGGTGAGGGTACGGGTGAGGGTACTGCGTAGGGTATTGGTTAGGGTTAAGGTACGGCTTAGGATACGTGTTAGGGTACGGGTTAGGGTACGGCGTAGAGTGTGGGTTAGGGTTAGTGTTAGTGTTAGGGTTAGGGTTACGGTACATCTTAGGGTACGTGTCAGGGTACGGGTGAGGGTACGGCGTAGGTTATGGGTTAGGGTTAGGGTTAGGGATAGGGTTAGGTTACGGCTTAGGATACGGGTTAGGGTACGGGTGAGGGTACGGTGTAGGTTATGGGTTAGGGTTAGGGTTAGTGTTAGGGTTATGGTACGGCTTAGGTTATGGGATAGGGTACAGGTGAGGGTATGGCATAGGGTAGGGGTTAGGGTTAGGGTTAGGGTTAGGGTTAGGGTACGGCTTAGGGTACGGGTGAGGGTATGGGTGAGGATACTGCGTAGGGTATTGGTTAGGGTTACGGTACGTCTTAGGATACGGGTTAGGGTACGGGTGAGGGCACGGCGTAGGTTATGGGTTAGGGTTAGGGTTAGTGTTAGGGATATGGTTAGGGTTAGGTTATGGGATAGGGTACAGGTGAGGGTATGGCATAGGGTAGGGGTTAGGGTTAGGGTTAGGGTTAGGGTACGGCTTAGGGTACGGGTGAGGGTATGGGTGAGGATACTGCATAGGGTATTGGTTAGGTTTAGAGTACGGCTTAGGATACGGGTTAGGGTACGTGTTAGGGTATGGCGTACGGTATGGGTTAGGGTTAGGGTTAGGGTTAGGGTTAGGGTACGGCTTAGGGTACGGGTTAGCGTACGGGTGAGGGTACGGCGTAGCGTATGGGTTAGGGTTAGGGTTAGGGTTAGGGTACGGCTTAGGGTACGGGTTAGGGTACGGGTGAGGGTACGGCGTAGGTTATGGGTTAGGGTTAGGGTTAGGGTTAGGGTTAGTTTTAGGGTTAGGGATTGGTTTAGGGTACGGGTTAGGATTAGCATACTTGTTCGGGTTAGGGTTTTGGTTAGGGTTAGGGTACGCGTTAGGGTTAGGGTGTGGGTTAGGTTTAGGGTACACTTTAGGATTAGGGTATTTATTAAACCTATCCCACTCTCTAGATACCACTTAGCACGTAAAGGAATATTATTTGGGGTTCAGCCATGGAGAAGATTTTAGTCACTAGGATAAGATAAAGAATAAACACATTATAAAAAAATCACATAAAGTTTTCTTTTTAACCTGTTCCTTAAAACACTAGTGTTTAGGAAATCTAATGGAGGCAAAAGCAGTAAAGGGTAGTTTAGGGTTAGGGTTAGGGTTAGGGTTAGGGTAGGGCTTAGGATACGGGTGAGGGTACTGGTGAGGGTACTGCGTAGGTTATTGGTTAGGGTTAGGGTACGGCTTAGGATACGGGTTAGGATATGGGTTAGGTTACGGCATTGGGTATGGGTGAGGGTTAGGGTTAGGGTTAGGGTAAGGCTTTGGGTACGGGTTAGGGTACGGGTGAGGGTACGGCGTAGGGTAGAGGTTAGGGTTAGGTTTAGGGTTAGGGTACAGCTTAGGATACGGGTTAGGGTATGGGTGAGGGTACGGCGTAGCGTATGGGTTAGGGTTAGGGTTAGGATTAGGGTTAGTTTTAGGGTTAGGGATTGGTTTAGGGTACGGGTTAGGATTAGCGTACGTGTTAGGGTTAGGGTTTCGGTTAGGGTTAGGGTACGCATTAGGGTTAGGGTGTGGGTTAGGGTTAGGGTACACGTTAGGATTAGGGTATTTATTAAACCTATCCCACTCTCTAGATACCACTTAGCACGTAAAGGAATATTATTTAGGGTCCAGCCATGGAGAAGATTTTCGTCACTAGGATAAGATAAAGAATAAACACATTATAAAAAAATCACATTAGGATTTTCTTTTTAACCTGTTCCTTAAAACACTAGTGCTTAGGAAATCTAATGGAGGCAAAAGCAATCAAGGGTAGTTTAGGGTTAGGGTTAGGGTTAGGGTTAGTGTTAGGGTTAGGGTTAGGGTATGGCTTAGGGTACGGGTGAGTGTACTGTGTAGGTCATTGGTTAGGTTTAGGTTAAGGCTTAGGATACAGGTTATTGTATGGGTTAGGGTACGGCGCAGGGTATGGGTAAGGGTTAGGGTTAGGGTTAGGGTTAGAGTTAGGGTACGGCTTAGGGTACGGGTTAGGGTACGGGTGAGGGTACGGCGTAGTGTATAGGTTAGGGTTAGGGTTAGGGTACGGCTTAGGGTACGGGTTAGGTTACGGGTGAGGGTACGGCGTAGGGTATGGGTTAGGGTTAGGGTTAGGGTTAGTGTTAGTGTTAGGGTTAGGGTACGGATTACCGTATGGGATAGGGTACGGGTGAGGGTACGGCGTAGGGTAGGGGTAAGGGTTAGAGTTAGGGTTAGGGTTGGGGTGAGGGTACGGCTTAGGGTACGGGTGAGGGTACGGGTGAGGGTACTGCGTAGGGTATTGGTTAGGGTTAGGATACGGCTTAGGATACGGGTTAGTGTACGGGTTAGGGTATGGCGTAGGGTATGGGTTAGGATTAGGGTTAGGGTTAGGGTTAGGGTTAGGGTTAGGGTACGGCTTAGGATACGGGTTAGGGTACGGGTGAGGGTACGGCATAGCGTATGGGTTAGGGTTAGGGTTAGGGTACGTCTTAGGGTACGGGTTAGGGTACGGGTGCGGGTACGGCGTAGGGTAAGGGTTAGGGTTAGTTTTAGGGTTAGGGATTGGTTTAGGGTACAGGTTAGGATTAGCGTACGTGTTAGGGTTAGGTTTTGGGTTAGGGTTAGGGTACGCGTTAGGGTTAGGGTATGGGTTAGGGTTAGGGTACACGTTAGGATTAGGGTATTTATTAAACCTATCCCACTCTCTAGATACCACTTAGCACGTAAAGGAATATTATTAGGGATCCAGCCATGGAGAAGATTTTAGTCACTAGGATAAGATAAAGAATAAACACATTATAAAAAAATCACATTAGGATTTTCTTTTTAACCTGTTCCTTAAAACACTAGTGCTTAGGAAATCTAATAGAGGCAAAAGCAATCAAGGGTAGTTTAGGGTTAGGGTTAGGGTTAGGGTTAGTGTTAGGGTTAGGGTACGGCTTAGGGTATGGGATAGGGTATGGGTGAGGGTACGGTGTAGGTTATGGGTTAGGGTTAGGGTTAGGGTTAGTTTTATGGTTAGGGATTGGTTTAGGGTACGGGTTAGGATTAGCATACGTGTTCGGGTTAGGGTTTTGGTTAGGGTTAGGGTACGCGTTAGGGTTAGGGTATGGGTTAGGTTTAGGGTACACTTTAGGATTAGGGTATTTATTAAACCTATCCCACTCTCTAGATACCACTTAACACGTAAAGGATTATTATTTGGGGTTCAGCCATGGAGAAGATTTTAGTCATTGGATAAGATAAAGAATAAACACATTATAAAAAAATCACATAAGGTTTTCTTTTTAACCTGTTCCTTAAAACACTAGTGTTTAGGAAATCTAATGGAGGCAAAAGCAGTAAAGGGTAGTTTAGGGTTAGGGTTAGGGTTAGGGTTAGGGTAGGGCTTAGGATATGGGTGAGGGTACTGGTGAGGGTACTGCATAGGTTATTGGTTAGAGTTAGGGTACGGCTTAGGATACGGGTTAGGATATGGGTTAGGTTACGGCGTTGGATATGGGTGAGGGTTAGGGTTAGGGTTAGGGTAAGGCTTTGGGTACGGGTTAGGGTATGGGTGAGGGTACGGCGTAGGGTAGAGGTTAGGGTTAGGTTTAGGGTTAGGGTACGGCTTAGGATATGGGTTAGGGTATGGGTGAGGGTACGGCGTAGCGTATGGGTTAGGGTTAGGGTTAGGGTTAGGGTTAGTTTTAGGGTTAGGGATTGGTTTAGGGTACGGGTTAGTATTAGCGTACGTGTTAGGGTTAGGGTTTGGGTTAGGGTTAGGGTACGCATTAGGGTTAGGGTATGGGTTAGGGTTAGGGTACACGTTAGGATTAGGGTATTTATTAAACCTATCCCACTCTCTAGATACCACTTAGCACGTAAAGGAATATTATTTAGGGTCCAGCCATGGAGAAGATTTTCGTCACTAGGATAAGATAAAGAATAAACACATTATAAAAAAATCATATTAGGATTTTCTTTTTAACCTGTTCCTTAAAACACTCGTGCTTAGGAAATCTAATGGAGGCAAAAGCAGTCAAGGGTAGTTTAGGGTTAGGGTTAGGGTTAGTGTTAGGGTTAGGGTACGGCTTAGGGTATGGGATAGGGTATGGGTGAGGGTACGGCATAGGGTAGGGTTTAGGGTTAGGGTTAGTGTTAGGGTTAGGGTTAGGGTATGGCTTAGGGTACGGGTGAGGGTACTGTGTAGGTCATTGGTTAGGGTTAGGTTAAGGCTTAGGATACGGGTTATTGTATGGGTTAGGGTACGGCGCAGGGTATGGGTAAGGGTTAGGGTTAGGGTTAGAGTTAGGGTACGGCTTAGGGTACGGGTGAGGGTACGGCGTAGTGTATAGGTTAGGGTTAGGGTTAGGGTACGGCTTAGGGTACGGGTTAGGTTACGGGTGAGGGTACGGCGTAGGGTATGGGTTAGGGTTAGTGTTAGGGTTAGTGTTAGTGTTAGGGTTAGGGTACGGCTTAGCGTATGGGATAGGGTACGGGTGAGGGTACGGCGTAGGGTAGGGGTTAGGGTTAGGGTTAGGGTTAGGGTATGGCTTAGGGTACGGGTGAGGGTACGGGTGAGGGTACTGCGTAGGGTATTGGTTAGGGTTAGGGTACGGCTTAGGATACGTGTTAGGGTACGGGTTAGGGTACGGCGTAGAGTGTGGGTTAGGGTTAGGGTTAGTGTTAGGGTTAGGGTTACGGTACATCTTAGGGTACGTGTTAGGGTACGGGTGAGGGTACGGCATAGGTTATGGGTTAGGTTTAGGGTTAGGGTTAGGGTTAGGGTACGGCTTAGGATACGGGTTAGGGTACGGGTGAGGGTACGGCGTAGGTTATGGGTTAGGGTTAGGGTTAGGGTTATGGTACGGCTTAGGTTATGGGATAGGGTACAGGTGAGGGTATGGCATAGGGTAGGGGTTAGGGTTAGGGTTAGGGTTAGGGTTAGGGTTAGGGTACGGCTTAGGGTACGTGTGAGGTTATGGGTGAGGATACTGCATAGGGTATTGGTTAGTGTTAGGGTACGGCTTAGGATACGGGTTAGGGTACGTGTTAGGGTATGGCGTACGGTATGGGTTAGGGTTAGGGTTAGGGTTAGGGTTAGGGTTAGGGTTAGGGTACGGCTTAGGGTACGGGTTAGGGTACGGGTGAGGTTACGGCGTAGGGTATAGTTTAGGTTTAGGGTTAGGTTTAGGGTACGGCTTAGGATACGGGTTAGGGTACGGGTGAGGGTACGGCGTAGCGTATGGTTTAGGGTTAGGGTTAGGGTTAGGGTACGGCTTAGGGTACGGGTTAGGGTACGGGTGAGGGTATGGCGTAGTGTATAGGTTAGGGTTAGGGTTAGGGTTAGGGTATGGCGTAGGGTACGGGTGAGGGTACGGGTGAGGGTACTGTGTAGGGTATTGGTTATGGTTAGGGTACGGCTTAGAATACGGGTTAGGGTACGGGTTAGGGTACGGCGTAGGGTATGGGTTAGGGTTAGGGTTAGGGTTAGTGTTAGGGTTAGGGTACGGCTTAGGGTACAGGTTAGGGTACGGGTGAGGGTACGGCGTAGCGTATGGGTTAGGGTTAGGGTTAGGTTTAGGGTACGGCTTAGGGTACGGGTTAGGGTACGGGTGAGGGTACAGCGTAGTTTATGGGTTAGGGTTAGGGTTAGGGTTAGGGTTAGTTTTAGGTTTAGGGATTGGTTTAGGGTACGGGTTAGGATTAGCATACTTCTTCGGGTTAGGGTTTTGGTTAGGGTTAGGGTACGCATTAGGGTTAGGGTATGGGTTAGGTTTAGGGTACACTTTAGGATTAGGGTATTTATTAAACCTATCCCACTCTCTAGATACCACTTAGCACGTAAAGGGTTATTATTTGGGGATCAGCCATGGAGAAGATTTTAGTCACTAGGATAAGATAAAGAATAAACACATTATAAAAAAATCACATAAGGTTTTCTTTTTAACCTGTTCCTTAAAACACTAGTGTTTAGGAAATCTAATGGAGGCAAAAGCAGTAAAGGGTAGTTTAGGGTTATGGTTAGGGTAGGGCTTAGGATACGGGTGAGGGTACTGGTGAGGGTACTGCGTAGGTTATTGGTTAGGGTTAGGGTACGGCTTAGGATACGGGTTAGGATATGGGTTAGGTTACGGCGTTGGGTATGGGTGAGGGTTAGGGTTAGGGTTAGGGTAAGGCTTTGGGTAAGGGTTAGGGTACGGGTGAGGGTACGGCGTAGGGTAGAACTTAGGGTTAGGTTTAGGGTTAGGATACGGCTTATGATACGGGTTAGGGTATGGGTGAGGGTACGGCGTAGCGTATGGTTTAGGGTTAGGGTAAGGGTTAGGGTTAGTTTTAGGGTTAGGGATTGGTTTAGGGTACGGGTTAGGATTAGCGTACGTGTTAGGGTTAGGGTTTGGGTTAGGGTTAGAGTACGCATTAGGGTTAAGGTGTGGGTTAGGGTTAGGGTACACGTTATGATTAGGGTATTTATTAAACCTATCCCACTCTCTAGATACCACTTAGCACGTAAAGGAATATTATTTAGGGTCCAGCCATGGAGAAGATTTTCGTCACTAGGATAAGATAAAGAATAAACACATTATAAAAAAATCACATTAGGATTTTCTTTTTAACTTGTTCCTTAAAACACTAGTGCTTAGGAAATCTAATGGACGCAAAAGCAGTCAAGGGTAGTTTAGGGTTAGGGTTAGGGTTAGGGTTAGTGTTAGGGTTAGGGTACGGCTTAGAATACGGGTTAGGGTATGGGTTAGGTTACGGCGTAGGGTATGGGTTAGGGTTAAGGTTAGGGTTAGGGTTAGGGTTAGGGTACGGCTTAGGGTACGGCTTAGGGTACGGGTGAGGGTACGGAGTAGTGTATAGGTTAGGGTTAGGGTTAGAGTTAGGGTACGGCTTAGGGTACGGGTTAGGGTACGGGTGAGGGTATGGCGTAGTGTATATGTTAGGGTTAGGGTTAGGGTTAGGGTACGGCTTAGGGTATGGGATAGGATACGGGTGAGGGTACGGCGTAGGTTAGGGGTTAAGGTTAGGGTTAGGGTTAGGGTTAGGGTATGGCTTAGGGTACGGGTGAGGGTACGGGTGAGGGTACTGCGTAGGGTTTTCCTTAGGGTTAGGGTACGGCTTAGGATACGTGTTAGGGTACGGGTTAGGGTACGGCGTAGAGTGTGGGTTAGGGTTAGGGTTAGTGTTAGGGTTAGGGTTACAGTACGTCTTAGGGTACGTGTTAGGGTACGGGTGAGGGTACGGCGTAGGTTATGGGTTAGGGTTAGGGTTAGGGTTAGGGTTAGGGTACGGCTTAGGATACGGGTTAGGGTACGGGTGAGGGTACGGCATAGGTTATGGTTTAGGGTTAGGTTTAGTGTTAGGGTTATGGTACGGCTTAGGTTATGGGATAGGGTACAGGTGAGGGTATGGCATATGGTAGGGGTTAGGCTTAGGGTTAGGGTTAGGGTTAGGGTTAGGGTACGGCTTAGGCTACGGGTGAGGGTATGGGTGAGGATACTGCGTAGGGTATTGGTTAGGGTTAGGGTACGGCTAAGGATACGGGTTAGGGTACGTGTTAGGGTATGGCGTACGGTATGGGTTAGGGTTAGGGTTAGGGTTAGGGTTAGGGTTAGGGTTAGGGTACGGCTTAGGATACGGGTTAGGGTACGGGTGAGGGTACGGTGTAGGTTACGGGTTAGAGTTAGGGTTAGGGTTAGTTTTAGGGTTAGGGATTGGTTTAGGGTACGGGTTAGGATTAGCATACGTGTTCGGGTTAGGGTTTTGGTTAGGGTTAGGGTACGCGTTAGGGTTAGGGTATGGGTTAGGTTTAGGGTACACTTTAGGATTAGGGTATTTATTAAACCTATCCCACTCTCTAGATACCACTTAGCACGTAAAGGAATATTATTTGGGGTTCAGCCATGGAGAAGATTTTAGTCACTAGGATAAGATAAAGAATAAACACATTATAAAAAAATCACATAAGGTTTTCTTTTTAACCTGTTCCTTAAAACACTAGTGTTTAGGAAATCTAATGGAGGCAAAAGCTGTAAAGGGTAGTTTAGGGTTAGGGTTAGGGTTAGGGTTAGGGTAGGGCTTAGGATACGGGTGAGGGTACTGGTGAGGGTACTGCATAGGTTATTGGTTAGGGTTAGGGTACGGCTTAGGATACGGGTTAGGATATGGGTTAGGTTACGGCGTTGGGTATGGGTGAGGGTTAGGGTTAAGGTTAGGGTAAGGCTTTGGGTACGGGTTAGGGTACGGGTGAGGGTACGGCGTAGGGTAGAGGTTAGGGTTAGGTTTAGGATTAGGGTACGGCTTAGGATACGGGTTAGGGTACGTGTTAGGGTATGGCGTACGGTATGGGTTAGGGTTAGGGTTAGGGTTAGGGTTAGGGTTAGGGTAAGGCTTAGGGTACGGGTTAGGGTACGGGTGAGGTTACGGCGTAGGGTATAGTTTAGGGTTAGGGTTAGTGTTAGGGTTAGGGTTACGGTACGTCTTAGGGTACGTGTTAGGGTACGTGTGAGGGTACGGCGTAGGTTATGGGTTAGGGTTAGGGTTAGGGTTAGGGTTAGGGTACGGCTTAGGATACGGGTTAGGGTACGGGTGAGGGTACAGCGTAGGTTATGGGTTAGGGTTAGGGTTAGTGTTAGGGTTATGGTAAGGCCTAGGTTATGGGATAGGGTACAGGTGAGGGTATGGCATGGGGTAGGGGTTAGGGTTAGGGTTAGGGTTAGGGTTAGGGTTAGGGTTAGTTTTATGGTTAGGGATTGGTTTAGGGTACGGGTTAGGATTAGCATACGTGTTCGGGTTAGGGTATTGGTTAGGGTTAGGGTACGCGTTAGGGTTAGGGTATGGGTTAGGTTTAGGGTACACTTTAGGATTAGGGTATTTATTAAACCTATCCCACTCGCTAGATACCACTTAGCACGTAAAGGATTATTATTTGGGGTTCAGCCATGGAGAAGATTTTAGTCACTAGGATAAAATAAAGAATAAACACATTATAAAAAAATCACATAAGGTTTTCTTTTTAACCTGTTCCTTAAAACACTAGTGTTTAGGAAATCTAATGGAGGCAAAAGCAGTAAAGGGTAGTTTAGGGTTAGGGTTAGGGTTAGGGTTAGGGTAGGGCTTAGGATACCGGTGAGGGTACTGGTGAGGGTACTGCGTAGGTTATTGGTTAGGGTTAGGGTACGGCTTAGGATACGGATTAGGATATGGGTTAGGTTACGGCGTTGGGTATGGGTGAGGGTTAAGGTTAGGGTTAGGGTAAGGCTTTGGGTACGGGTTAGGGTACGGGTGAGGGTACGGCGTAGGGTAGAGGTTACGGTTAGGTTTAGGGTTAGGGTACGGCTTAGGATACGGGTTAGGGTATGGGTGAGGGTACGGCGTAGCGTATGGGTTAGGGTTAGGGTTAGGGTTAGTTTTAGGGTTAGGGATTGGTTTAGGGTACGGGTTAGGATTAGCGTACGTGTTAGGGTTAGGGTTTGGGTTAGGGTTAGGGTACGCATTAGGGTTAGGGTGTGGGTTAGGGTTAGGGTACACGTTAGGATTAGGGTATTTATTAAACCTATCCCACTCTCTAGATAACACTTAGCACGTAAAGGATTATTATTTGGGGTCCAGCCATGGAGAAGATTTTCGTCACTAGGATAAGATAAAGAATAAACACATTATTAAAAAATCACATTAGGATTTTCTTTTTAACCTGTTCCTTAAAACACTAGTGATTAGGAAATCTAATGGAGGCAAAAGCAGTCAAGGGTAGTTTAGGGTTAGGGTTAGGGTTAGTGTTAGGGTTAGGGTACGGCTTAGGGTATGGGATAGGGTAGGGGTGAGGGTACGGCATAGGGTAGGGTTTAGGGTTAGGGTTAGTGTTAGGGTTAGGGTTAGGGTATGGCTTAGGGTACGGGTGAGGGTACTGTGTAGGTCATTGTTTAGGGTTAGGTTAAGGCTTAGGATACAGGATATTGTATGGGTTAGGGTACGGCGCAGGGTATGGGTAAGGGTTAGGGTTAGGGTTAGGGTTAGAGTTAGGGTACGGCTTAGGGTACGGGTGAGGGTACGGCATATTGTATAGGTTAGGGTTAGGGTTAGGGTACGGCTTAGGGTACGGGTTAGGTTACGGGTGAGGGTACGGCGTAGGGTATGGGTTAGGGTTAGGGTTAGGGTTAGTGTTAGTGTTAGGTTTAGGGTACGGCTTAGCATATGGGATAGGGTACGGGTGAGGGTACGGCGTAGGGTAGGGCTTAGGGTTAGGGTTAGGGTTAGGGTTAGGGTATGGCTTAGGGTACGGGTGAGGGTACGGGTGAGGGTACTGCGTAGGGTATTGCTTAGGGTTAGGGTACGGCTTAGGATACGTGGTAGGGTACTGGTTAGGGTACGGCGTAGAGTGTGGGTTAGGGTTAGGGTTAGTGTTAGGGTTAGGGTTACGGTACGTCTTAGGGTACGTGTTAGGGTACGGGTGAGGGTAAGGCGTAGGTTATGGGTTAGGTTTAGGGTTAGGGTTAGGGTTAGGGTACGCCTTAGGATACGGGTTAGGGTACGAGTGAGGGTACGGCGTAGGTTATGGGTTAGGGTTAGGGTTAGTGTTAGGGTTATGGTACGGCTTAGGGTATGGGATAGGGTACAGGTGAGGGTATGGCATAGGGTAGGGGTTAGGGTTAGGGTTAGGGTTAGGGTTAGGGTACGGCTTAGGGTACGGGTGAGGGTATGGGTGAGGATACTGCGTAGGTTATTGGTTAGGGTTAGGGTACGGCTTAGGATACGGGTTAGGGTACGTGTTAGGGTATGGCGTACGGAATGGGTTAGGGTTAGGGTAAGGGTTAGGATTAGGGTTAGGGTTAGGGTACGGCTTAGGGTACGGGTTAGGGTACGGGTGAGGTTACGGCATAGGGTATAGTTTAGGGTTCGGGTTAGGGTTAGGGTACGGCTTAGGATACGGGTTAGGGTACGGGTGAGGGTACGGCGTAGCGTATTGTTTAGGGTTAGGTTTAGGGTTAGGGTACGGCTTAGGGTACGGGTTAGGGTACGGGTGAGCGTATGGCGTAGTGTATAGGTTAGGGTTAGGGTTAGGGTTAGGGTATGGCTTAGGGTACGGGTGAGGGTACGGGTGAGGGTACTGTGTAGGGTATTGGTTATGGTTAGGGTACGGCTTAGAATACGGGTTAGGGTACGGGTTAGGGTACGGCGTAGGGTATGGGTTAGGGTTAGGGTTAGGGTTAGGGTACGGCTTAGGGTACGGGTTAGGGTATGGGTGAGGGTACGGCGTAGTGTATAGGTCAGGGTTAGGGTTAGGGTTAGGGTACGGCTTAGGGTGCGGGATAGGGTACGGTTGAGGGTACGGCTTAGGGTAGGGTTTAGGTTTACGGTTAGGGTTAGTGTTAGGGTTAGGGTACGGCTTAGGGTATGGGATAGGTTACGGTTGAGGGTACGGCGTAGGGTAGGGGTTAGGGTTAGGTTTAGGGTTAGTGTTAGGGTTAGGGTACCGCTTAGGGTATGGGATAGGGTACGGCGTAGTGTAGCGGTTAGGGTTAGGGTTAGGGTTAGGGTTAGGGTACGGCTTAGGATACGGGGTAGGTTACGGTTGAGGGTACGGCGTAGGTTATGGGTTAGGGTTAGGGTTAGGGTTAGGGTTAGTTTTAGGGTTAGGGATTGGTTTAAGGTACGGGTTAGGATTAGCATACTTGTTCGGGTTAGGGTTTTGGTTAGGGTTAGGGTTCGCGTTAGGGTTAGGGTATGGGTTAGGTTTAGGGTACACTTTAGGATTTGGGTATTTATTAAACCTATCCCACTCTCTAGATACCACTTAGCACGTAAAGGAATATTATTTGTGGTTCAGCCATGGAGAAGATTTTAGTCACTAGGATAAGATAAAGAATAAACACATTATAAAAAAATCACATAAGGTTTTCTTTTTAACCTGTTCCTTAAAACACTAGTGTTTAGGAAATCTAATGGAGGCAAAAGCAGTAAAGGGTAGTTTAGGGTTAGGGTTAGGGTTAGGGTTAGGGTAGGGCTTAGGATACGGGTGAGGGTACTGGTGAGGGTACTTCGTAGGTTATTGGTTAGGGTTAGGGTACGGCTTAGGATACGGGTTAGGATATGGGTTAGGTTACGGCGTTGGGTATGGGTGAGGGTTAGGGTTAGGGTTAGGGTAAGGCTTTGGGTACGGGTTAGGGTACGGGTGAGGCTACGGCGTAGGGTAGAGGTTAGAGTTAGGTTTAGGGTTAGGGTACGGCTTAGGATACGGGTTAGGGTACGGGTGAGGGTATGGCATAGCGTATGGGTTAGGGTTAGGGTTAGGGTACGTCTTAGGGTACGGGTTAGGGTACGGGTGAGGGTACGGCGTAGGGTAAGGGTTAGGGTTAGGGTTAGTGTTAGGGTTAGTTTTAGGGTTAGGGATTGGTTTAGGGTACGGGTTAGGATTAGCGTACGTGTTAGGGTTAGGTTTTGGGTTAGGGTTAGGGTACGCGATAGGGTTAGGGTATGGGTTAGGGTTAGGGTACACGTTAGGATTAGGGTATTTATTAAACGTATCCCACTCTCTAGATACCACTTAGCACGTAAAGAAATATTATTAGGGATCCAGCCATGGAGAAGATTTTAGTCACTAGGATAAGATAAAGAATAAACACATTATTAAAAAATCACATTAGGATTTTCTTTTTAACCTGTTCCTTAAGACACTAGTGCTTAGGAAATCTAATAAAGGCAAAAGCAATCAAGGGTAGTTTAGGGTTAGGGTTAGGGTTAGGGTTAGTGTTAGGGTTAGGGTACGGCTTAGGGTACGGGTGAGGGTACGGGTGAGGGTACTGCGTAGGGTATTGCTTAGGGTTAGGGTACGGCTTAGGATACGTGTTAGGGTACGGGTTAGGGTACGGCGTAGAGTGTGGGTTAGGGTTAGGGTTAGTGTTAGGGTTAGGGTTACGGTACGTCTTAGGGTACGTGTTAGGGTACGGATGAGGGTACGGCGTAGGTTATGGGTTAGGGTTAGGGTTAGGGTTAGGGTTAGGGTACGGCTTAGGATACGGGTTAGGGTACGGCTTAGGATACGGGTTAGGGTACGGGTGAGGGTTAGGGTTAGGGTTAGGGTACGGCTTAGGGTACGGGTTAGGGTACGGGTGAGGGTACGGCGTAGGTTATGGGTTAGGGTTAGGGTTAGGGTTAGGGTTAGTTTTAGGGTTAGGGATTGGTTTAGGGTATGGGTTAGGATTAGCATACTTGTTCGGGTTAGGGTTTTGGTTAGGGTTAGGGTACGCGTTAGGGTTAGGGTATGGGTTAGGTTTAGGGTACACTTTAGGATTAGGGTATTTATTAAACCTATCCCACTCTCTAGATACCACTTAGCACGTAAAGGAATATTATTTGGGGTTCAGCCATGGAGAAGATTTTAGTCACTAGGATAAGATAAAGAATAAACACATTATAAAAAAATCACATAAGGTTTTCTTTTTAACCTGTTCCTTAAAACACTAGTGTTTAGGAAATCTAATGGAGGCAAAAGCAGTAAAGGGTAGTTTAGGGTTAGGGTTAGGGTTAGGGTTAGGGTAGGGCTTAGGATAAGGGTGAGGGTACTGGTGAGGGTACTGCGTAGGTTATTGGTTAGGGTTAGGGTACGGCTTAGGATACGGGTTAGGATATGGGTTAGGTTACGGCGTTGGGTATGGGTGAGGGTTAGGGTTAGGGTTAGGGTAAGGCTTTGGGTATGGGTTAGGGTACGGGTGAGGGTACGGCGTAGGGTAGAGGTTAGGCTTAGGTTTAAGGTTAGGGTACGGCTTAGGATACGGGTTAGGGTATGGGTGAGGGTACGGCGTAGCGTATGGGTTAGGGTTAGGGTTAGGGTTAGTTTTAGGGTTAGGGATTGGTTTAGGGTACGGGTTAGGATTAGCGTACGTGTTAGGGTTAGGGTTTGGGTTAGGGTTAGGGTACGCATTAGGGTTATTGTGTGGGCTAGGATTAGGGTACACGTTAGGATTAGGGTATTTATTAAACCTATCCCACTCTCTAGATACCACTTAGCACGTAAAGGAATATTATTTAGGGTCCAGCCATGGAGAAGATTTTCGTCACTAGGATAAGATAAAGAATAAACACATTATAAAAAAATCACATTAGGATTTTCTTTTTAACCTGTTCCTTAAAACACTAGTGCTTAGGAAATCTAATGGAGGCAAAAGCAGTCAAGGGTAGTTTAGGGTTAGGGTTAGGGTTAGGGTTAGGGTAGGGCTTAGGATACGGGTGAGGGTACTGGTGAGGGTACTGCGTAGGTTATTGGTTAGGGTTAGGGTACGGCTTAGGATACGGGTTAGGGTATGGGTGAGGGTACGGCGTAGCGTATGGGTTAGGGTTAGGGTTAGGGTTAGGGTTAGTTTTAGGGTTAGGGATTGGTTTAGGGTACGGGTTAGGATTAGCGTACGTGTTAGGGTTAGGGTTTGGGTTAGGGTTAGGGTACGCATTAGGGTTAGGGTATGGGTTAGGGTTAGGGTACACGTTAGGATTAGGGTATTTATTAAACCTATCCCACTCTCTAGATACCACTTAGCACGTAAAGGAATATTATTTAGGGTCCAGCCATGGAGAAGATTTTCGTCACTAGGATAAGATAAAGAATAAACACATTATAAAAAAATCACATTAGGATTTTCTTTTTAACCTGTTCCTTAAAACACTAGTGCTTAGGAAATCTAATGGAGGCAAAAGCAGTCAAGGGTAGTTTAGGGTTAGGGTTAGGGTTAGGGTTAGTGTTAGAGTTAGGGTACAGCTTAGGGTATGGGATAGCGTATGGGTGAGGATACGGCATAGGGTAGGTTTTAGGGTTAGGGTTAGTGTTAGGGTTAGGGTTAGGGTATGGCTTAGGGTACGGGTGAGGGTACTGTGTAGGTCATTGGTTAGGGTTAGGTTAAGGCTTAGGATACAGGTTATTGTATGTGTTAGGGTACGGCGCAGGGTATGGGTAAGGGTTAGGGTTAGGGTTAGGGTTAGAGTTAGGGTACGGCTTAGGGTACGGGTTAGGGTACGGGTGAGGGTACGGCGTAGTGTATAGGTTAGGGTTAGGGTTAGGGTACGGCTTAGGGTACGGGTTAGGTTACGGGTGAGGGTACGGCGTAGGGTATGGGTTAGGGTTAGGGTTAGGGTTAGGGTTAGAGTTAGGGTACGGCTTAGGGTACAGGTTAGGGTAGGGGTTAGGGTATCGCGTAGGGTATGGGTTAGGGTTAGGGTTAGGGTTAGGTTTACGGTACGGCTTAGGGTACGGGTGAGGGTACTGGTGAGGGTACTGCGTAGGGTATTGGTTAGGGTTAGGATACGGCTTAGGATACGGTTAGGGTACGGGTTAGGGTACGGCGTAGGGTACAGGTTAGGGTTAGGTTTAGGGTTAGGGTTAGGGTACGGCGTAGGGTACGGGTTAGGGTACGGTTGATGGTACGACGTAGGGTATAGGTTAGGGTTAGAGTTAGGGTACGGCTTAGGATACGGTTTAGGGTACGGGTGAGGGTACGGCTTAGCGTATGGGTTAGGGTTAGGGTTAGGGTTAGGGTACGGCTTAGGGTACGGGTGAGGGTACTGGTGAGGGTACTGCGTAGGTTAATGGTTAGGGTTAGGGTACGGCTTAGGATACGGGTTAGGATATGGGTTAGGTTACGGCGTTGGGTATGGGTGAGGGTTAGGGTTAGGGTTAGGGTAAGGCTTTGGGTACGGGTTAGGGTACGGGTGAGGGTACGGCGTAGGTTATGGGTTAGGGTTAGGGTTAGTGTTAGGGTTAGGGTACGGCTTAGGCTATGGGATAGGGTATGGGTGAGGGTACGGCATAGGGTAGGGTTTAGGGTTAGGGTTATTGTTAGGGTTAGGGTTAGGGTATGGCTTAGGGTACAGGTGAGGGTACTGTGTATGTCATTGGTTAGGGTTAGGTTAAGGCTTAGGATACAGGTTATTGTATGGGTTAGGGTACGGCGCAGGGTATGGCTAAGGGTTAGGGTTAGGGTTAGGGTTAGAGTTAGGGTACAGCTTAGGGTACGGGTTAGGTTACGGGTGAGGGTAAGGCGTAGGGTATGGGTTAGGGTTAGGGTTAGGGTTAGTGTTAGTGTTAGGGTTAGGGTACGGCTTAGCGTATGGGATAGGGTACGGGTGAGGGTACGGCGTAGGGTAGGGGTTAGGGTTAGAGTTAGGGTTAGGGTTGGTGTTAGGGTACGGCTTTGGGTACGGGTGAGGGTACGGGTGAGGGTACTGCGTAGGGTATTGGTTAGGGTTAGGATACGGCTTAGGATACGGGTTAGGGTACGGGTTAGTGTATGGCGTAGGGTATGGGTTAGGGTTAGGGTTAGGGTTAGGGTTAGGGTTAGGGTACGGCTTAGGATACGGGTTAGTGTACGGGTGAGGGTACGGCATAGCGTATGGGTTAGGTTTAGGGTTAGGGTACGTCTTAGGGTATGGGTTAGGGTACGGGTGAGGGTACGGCGTAGGGTAAGGGTTAGGGTTACGGTTAGGGTTAGGGTATGGCTTAGGGTACGGGTGAGGGTACGGGTGAGGGTACTGCGTAGGGTATTGGTTAGGGTTAGGGTACGGCTTAGGATACGTGTTAGGGTACGGGTTAGGGTACGGCGTAGAGTGTGGGTTAGGGTTAGGGTTAGGGTTAGGGTTAGGGTTAGGGTACGGCTTAGGGTACGGGTGAGGGTACGGGTGAGGTTACGGCGTAGGGTATAGTTTAGGGTTAGGGTTAGGGTTAGGGTACGGCTTAGGATACGGGTTAGGATATGGGTTAGGTTACGGCGTTGGGTATGGGTGAGGGTTAGGGTTAGAGTTAGGCTAAGGCTTTGGGTACGGGTTAGGGTACGGGTGAGGGTACGGCGTAGGGTAGAGATTAGGGTTAGGTTTAAGGTTAGGGTACGGCTTAGGATACGGGTTAGGGTATGGGTGAGGGTACGGCGTAGCGTATGGGTTAGGGTTAGGGTTAGGGTTAGGGTTAGTTTTAGGGTTAGGGATTGGTTTAGGGTACGGGTTAGGATTAGCGTACGTGTTAGGGTTAGGGTTTGGTTTAGGGTTAGGGTACGCATTAGGGTTAGGGTGTGGGCTAGGGTTAGGGTACACGTTAGGATTAGGGTATTTATTAAACCTATCCCACTCTCTAGATACCACTTAGCACGTAAAGGAATATTATTTAGGGTGCAGCCATGGAGAAGATTTTCGTCACTAGGATAAGATAAAGAATAAACACATTATAAAAAAATCACATTAGGATTTTCTTTTTAACCTGTTCCTTAAAACACTAGTGCTTAGGAAATCTAATGGAGGCAAAAGCAGTCAAGGGTAGTTTAGGGTTAGGGTTAGGGTTAGGGTTAGTGTTAGGGTTAGGGTACGGCTTAGGGTATGGGATAGGGTATGGGTGAGGGTACGGCATAGGGTAGTGTTTAGGGTTAGGGTTAGTGTTAGGGTTAGGGTTAGGGTATGGCTTAAGGTACGGGTGAGGGTACTGTGTAGGTCATTGGATAGGGTTAGGTTAAGTCTTAGGATACAGGTTATTGTATGGGTTAGGGTACGGCGCAGGGTATGGGTAAGGGTTAGGGTTAGGGTTAGGGTTAGAGTTAGGGTACGGCTTAGGGTACGGGTTAGGGTACGGGTGAGGGTACGGCGTAGTGTATAGGTTAGGGTTAGGGTTAGGGTACGGCTTAGGGTACGGGTTAGGTTACGGGTGAGGGTACGGCGTAGGGTATGGGTTAGGGTTAGGGTTAGGGTTAGTGTTACTGTTAGGGTTAGGGTACGGCTTAGCATATGGGATAGGATACGGGTGAGGGTACGGCGTAGGGTAGGGGTTAGGGTTAGAGTTAGGTTTAGGGTTGGGGTTAGGGTAAGGCTTAGGGTACGGGTGAGGGTACGGGTGAGGGTACTGCGTAGGGTATTGGTTAGGGTTAGGATACGGCTTAGGATACGGGTTAGGGTACGGGTGAGGGTACGGCGTAGCGTATGGGTTAGGGTTAGGGTTAGGGTTAGTTTTAGGGTTAGGGATTGGTTTAGGGTACGGGTTAGGATTAGCCTACGTGTTAGGGTTAGGTTTTGGGTTAGGGTTAGGGTACGCGTTAGGGTTTGGGTATGGGTTAGGGTTAGGCTACACGTTAGGATTAGGGTATTTATTAAACCTATCCCACTCTCTAGATACCACTTAGCACGTAAAGGGATATTATTAGGGATCCAGCCATGGAGAAGATTTTCGTCACTAGGATAAGATAAAGAATAAACACATTATAAAAAAATCACATTAGGATTTTCTTTTTAACCTGTTCCTTAAAACACTAGTGCTTAGGAAATCTAATAGAGGCAAAAGCAATCAAGGGTAGTTTAGGGTTAGGGTTAGGGTTAGGGTTAGTGTTAGGGTTAGGGTACGGCTTAGGGTATGGGATAGGGTACGGGTGAGGGTACGGCGTAGGGTAGGGGTTAGGGTTAGGGTTAGGGTTAGGGTTAGGGTATGGCTTAGGGTACGGGTGAGGTTACGGGTGAGGGTACTGCGTAGGGTATTGGTTAGGGTTAGGGTACGGCTTAGGATACGTTTTAGGGTACGGGTTAGGGTACGGCGTACAGTGTGGGTTATGGTTAGGGTTAGTGTTAGGGTTAGGGTTACGGTACGTCTTAGGGTACGTGTTAGGGTACGGGTGAGGGTACGGCGTAGGTTATGGGTTAGGGTTAGGGTTAGGGTTAGGGTTAGGGTACGGCTTAGGATACGGGTTAGGGTACGGGTGAGGGTACGGCGTAGGTTATGGGTTACGGTTAGGGTTAGTGTTAGGGTTATGGTGCGGCTTAGGTTATGGGATAGGGTACAGGTGAGGGTATGGCATAGGGTAGGGGTTAGGGTTAGGGTTAGGGTTAGGGTTAGGGTACGGCTTAGGGTACGGGTGAGGGTATGGGTGAGGATACTGAGTAGGGTATTGGTTAGGGTTAGGGTACGGCTTAGGATACGGGTTAGGGTACGTGTTAGGTTATGGCGTACGGTATGGGTTAGGGTTAGGGTTAGGGTTAGGGTTAGGGTACGGCTTAGGGTACGGGTTAGGGTACGGGTGAGGTTACGGCGTAGGGTATAGTTTAGAGTTAGGGTTACGGTTAGGGTACGGCTTAGGATACGGGTTAGGGTACGGGTGAGGGTACGGCGTAGCGTATGGTTTAGGGTTAGGGTTAGGGTTAGGGTACGGCTTAGGGTACGGGTTAGGGTACGGGTGAGGGTACGGCGTAGGTTATGGGTTAGGGTTAGGGTTAGGGTTAGGGTTAGTTTTAGGGTTAGGGATTGGTTTAGGGTACGGGTTAGGATTAGCATACTTGTTCGGGTTAGGGTTTTGGTTAGGGTTAGGGTACGCGTTAGGGTTAGGGTATGGGTTAGGTTTAGGGTACACTTTAGGATTAGGGTATTTATTAAACCTATCCCACTTTCTAGATACCACTTAGCACGTAAAGGAATATTATTTGGGGTTCAGCCATGGACAAGATTTTATTCACTAGGATAAGATAAAGAATAAACACATTATAAAAAAATCACATAAGGTTTTCTTTTTAACCTGTTCCTTTAAACACTAGTGTTTAGGAAATCTAATGGAGGCAAAAGCAGTAAAGGGTAGTTTAGGGTTAGGGTTAGGGTTAGGGTTAGGGTAGGGCTTAGGATACGGGTGAGGGTACTGGTGAGGGTACTGCGTAGGTTATTGGTTAGGGTTAGGGTACGGCTTAGGATACGGGTTAGGATATGGGTTAGGTTACGGCGTTGGGTATGGGTGAGGGTTAGGTTTAGGGTTAGGGTAAGGCTTTGGGTACGGGTTAGGGTACGGGTGAGGGTACGGCATAGGGTAGAGGTTAGGGTTAGTTTTAGGGTTAGGGTACGGCTTAGGATACGGGTTAGGGTATGGGTGAGGGTACTGCGTAGCGTATGGGTTAGGGTTAGGGTTAGGGTTAGTTTTAGGGTTAGGGCTTGGTTTAGGGTACAGGTTAGGATTAGCGTACGTGTTAGGGTTAGGGTTTGGGTTAGGGTTAGGGTACGCATTAGGGTTAGGGTATGGGTTAGGGTTAGGGTACACGTTAGGATTAGGGTATTTATTAAACCTGTCCCACTCTCTAGATACCACTTAGCACGTAAAGGAATATTATTTAGGGTCCAGCCATGGAGAATATTTTCGTCACTAGGATAAGATAAAGAATAAACACATTATAAAAAAATCACATTAGGATTTTCTTTTTAACCTGTTCCTTAAAACACTCGTGCTTAGGAAATCTAATGGAGGCAAAAGCAGTCAAGGGTAGTTTAGGGTTAGGGTTAGGGTTAGGGTTAGTGTTAGGGTTAGGGTACGGCTTAGGGTATGGGATAGGGTATGGGTGAGGGTACGGCATAGGGTAGGGTTTAGGGTTAGGGTTAGTCTTAGGGTTAGGGTTAGGGTATGGCTTAGGGTACGGGTGAGGGTACTGTGTAGGTCATTGGTTAGGGTTAGGTTAAGGCTTAGGATACAGGTTATTGTATGGGTTAGGGTACGGGGCAGGGTATGGGTAAGGGTTAGGTTTAGGGTTAGAGTTAGGGTACGGCTTAGGGTACGGGTTAGGGTACGGGTGAGGGTACGGCATAGTGTATAGGTTAGGGTTAGGGTTAGGGTACGGCTTAGGGTACGGGTTAGGTTACGGGTGAGGGTACGGCGTAGGGTATGGGTTAGGGTTAGGGTTAGGGTTAGGGTTAGTGTTAGTGTTAGGGTTAGGGTACGGCTTAGCGTATGGGATAGGGTACGGGTGAGGGTACGGCATAGGGTAGGGGTTAGGGTTAGAGTTAGGGTTAGGGTTGGTGTTAGGGTACGGCTTTGGGTACGGGTGAGGGTATGGGTCAGGGTACTGCGTAGGGTATTGGTTAGGGTTAGGATACGGCTTAGGATACGGGTTAGGGTACGGGTTAGGGTATGGCGTAGGGTATGGGTTAGGGTTAGGGTTAGGGTTAGGGTTAGGGTACGGCTTAGGATACGGGTTAGGGTATGGGTGAGGGTACGGCGTAGCGTATGGGTTAGGGTTAGGGTTAGGGTACGTCTTAGGGTATGGGTTAGGGTACGGGTGAGGGTACGGCGTAGGGTAAGGGTTAGGGTTAGGGTTAGGGTTAGGGTTAGGGTATGGCTTAGGGTACGGGTGAGGGTACTGCGTAGGGTATTGGTTAGGGTTAGGGTACGGCTTAGGATACGTGTTAGGGTACGGGTTAGGGTACGGCGTAGGGTGTGGGTTAGGGTTAGGGTTAGTGTTAGGGTTAGGGTTACGGTACGTCTTAGGGTACGTGTTAGGGTACGGGTGAGGGTACGGCGTAGGTTATGGGTTAGGGTTAGGGTTAGGGTTAGGGTTAGGTTACGGCTTAGGATACGGGTTAGGGTACGGGTGAGGGTACGGCGTAGGTTATGGGTTAGGGTTAGGGTTAGTGTTAGGGTTATGGTATGGCTTAGGTTATGGGATAGGGTACAGGTGAGGGTATGGCATAGGGTAGGGGTTAGGGTTAGGGTTAGGGTTAGGGTTAGGGTACGGCTTCGGGTACGGGTGAGGGTATGGGTGGGGATACTGCGTAGGGTATTGGTTAGGGTTAGGGTACGGCTTAGGATACGGGTTAGGGTACGTGTTAGGGTATGGCGTACTGTATGGGTTAGGGTTAGGGTTAGAGTTAGGGTTAGGGTTAGGGTTAGGGTACGGCTTAGGGTACGGGTTAGTGTACGGGTGAGGTTACGGCGTAGGGTATAGTTTAGGGTTAGGGTTAGGGTTAGAGTACGGCTTAGGATACGGGTTAGGGTATGGGTGAGGTTACGGCGTAGGGTATAGTTTAGGGTTAGGGTTAGGGTTAGGGTACGGCTTAGGATACGGGTTAGGTTACGGGTGAGGGTACGGCGTAGCGTACGGTTTAGGGTTAGGGTTAGGGTTAGGGTACGGCTTAGGGTACGGGTTAGGGTACGGGTGAGGGTATGGCGTAGTGTATAGGTTAGGGTTAGGGTTAGGGTATGGCTTAGGGTACGGTGAGGGTACGGGTGAGGGTACGGTGTAGGGTATTGGTTATGGTTAGGGTACGGCTTAGAATACGGGTTAGGGTACGGGTTAGGGTACGGCATAGGGTATGGGTTAGGGTTAGGGTTAGGGTTAGGGTTAGGGTTAGGGTACGGCTTAGGGTACGGGTTAGGGTACGGGTGAGGGTACGGCGTAGTGTATAGGTTAGGGTTAGGGTTAGGGTACGGCTTAGGGTATGGGATAGGGTACGGGTGAGGGTACGGCGTAGGGTAGGGGTTAGGTTTAGGGTTAGGGTTAGTGTTAGGGTTAGGGTACGGCTTAGGGTATGGGATAGGTTACGGGTGAGGGTACGGCGTAGGGTAGGGTTTAGGGTTAGGTTTAGGGTTAGTGTTAGGGTTAGGGTACCGCTTAGGGTATGGGATAGGGTACGGCGTAGGGTAGTGGTTAGGGTTAGGGTTAGGGTTAGGGTTAGGGTACGGCTTAGGATACGGGTTAGGGTACGGCTTAGGATACGGGTTAGGGTACGGGTGAGGGTTAGGGTTAGGGTTAGTGTACGGCTTAGGGTACGGGTTAGGGTACGGGTGAGGGTACGGCGTAGGTTATGGGTTAGGGTTAGGGTTAGGGTTAGGGTTAGTTTTAGGGTTAGGGATTGGTTTAGGGTATGGGTTAGGATTAGCATACTTGTTCGGGTTAGGGTTTTGGTTAGGGTTAGGGTACGCGTTAGGGTTAGGGTATGGGTTAGGTTTAGGGTACACTTTAGGATTAGGGTATTTATTAAACCTATCCCACTCTCTAGATACCACTTAGCACGTAAAGGAATATTATTTGGTGTTCAGCCATGGAGAAGATTTTAGTCACTAGGATAAGATAAAGAATAAACACATTATAAAAAAATCACATAAGGTTTTCTTTTTAACCTGTTCCTTAAAACACTAGTGTTTAGGAAATCTAATGGAGGCAAAAGCAGTAAAGGGTAGTTTAGGGTTAGGGTTAGGGTTAGGGTTAGGGTAGGGCTTAGGATAAGGGTGAGGGTACTGGTGAGGGTACTGCGTAGGTTATTGGTTAGGGTTAGGGTACGGCTTAGGATACGGGTTAGGATATGGGTTAGGTTACGGCGTTGGGTATGGGTGAGGGTTAGGGTTAGGGTTAGGGTAAGGCTTTGGGTACGGGTTAGGGTACGGGTGAGGGTACGGCGTAGGGTAGAGGTTAGGCTTAGGTTTAAGGTTAGGGTACGGCTTAGGATACGGGTTAGGGTATGGGTGAGAGTACGGTGTAGCGTATGGGTTAGGGTTAGGGTTAGGGTTAGTTTTAGGGTTAGGGATTGGTTTAGGGTACGGGTTAGGATTAGCGTACGTGTTAGGGTTAGGGTTTGGGTTAGGGTTAGGGTACGCATTAGGGTTATTGTGTGGGCTAGGATTAGGGTACACGTTAGGATTAGGGTATTTATTAAACCTATCCCACTCTCTAGATACCACTTAGCACATAAAGGAATATTATTTAGGGTCCAGCCATGGAGAAGATTTTCGTCACTAGGATAAGATAAAGAATAAACACATTATAAAAAAATCACATTAGGATTTTCTTTTTAACCTGTTCCTTAAAACACTAGTGCTTAGGAAATCTAATGGAGGCAAAAGCAGTCAAGGGTAGTTTAGGGTTAGGGTTAGGGTTAGGGTTAGGGTAGGGCTTAGGATACGGGTGAGGGTACTGGTGAGGGTACTGCGTAGGTTATTGGTTAGGGTTAGGGTACGGCTTAGGATACGGGTTAGGGTATGGGTGAGGGTACGGCGTAGCGTATGGGTTAGGGTTAGGGTTAGGGTTAGGGTTAGTTTTAGGGTTAGGGATTGGTTTAGGGTACGGGTTAGGATTAGCGTACGTGTTAGGGTTAGGGTTTGGGTTAGGGTTAGGGTACGCATTAGGGTTAGGGTATGGGTTAGGGTTAGGGTACACGTTAGGATTAGGGTATTTATTAAACCTATCCCACTCTCTAGATACCACTTAGCACGTAAAGGAATATTATTTAGGGTCCAGCCATGGAGAAGATTTTCGTCACTAGGATAAGATAAAGAATAAACACATTATAAAAAAATCACATTAGGATTTTCTTTTTAACCTGTTCCTTAAAACACTAGTGCTTAGGAAATCTAATGGAGGCAAAAGCAGTCAAGGGTAGTTTAGGGTTAGGGTTAGGGTTAGGGTTAGTGTTAGGGTTAGGGTACAGCTTAGGGTATGGGATAGCGTATGGGTGAGGATACGGCATAGGGTAGGTTTTAGGGTTAGGGTTAGTGTTAGGGTTAGGGTTAGGGTATGGCTTAGGGTACGGGTGAGGGTACTGTGTAGGTCATTGGTTAGGGTTAGGTTAAGGCTTAGGATACAGGTTATTGTATGTGTTAGGGTACGGCGCAGGGTATGGGTAAGGGTTAGGGTTAGGGTTAGGGTTAGAGTTAGGGTACGGCTTAGGGTACGGGTTAGGGTACGGGTGAGGGTACGGCGTAGTGTATAGGTTAGGGTTAGGGTTAGGGTACGGCTTAGGGTACGGGTTAGGTTACGGGTGAGGGTACGGCGTAGGGTATGGGTTAGGGTTAGGGTTAGGGTTAGAGTTAGGGTACGGCTTAGGGTACGGGTTAGGGTAGGGGTTAGGGTATCGCGTAGGGTATGGGTTAGGGTTAGGGTTAGGGTTAGGTTTAGGGTACGGCTTAGGGTACGGGTGAGGGTACTGGTGAGGGTACTGCGTAGGGTATTGGTTAGGGTTAGGATACGGCTTAGGATACGGTTAGGGTACGGGTTAGGGTACGGCGTAGGGTACAGGTTAGGGTTAGGTTTAGGGTTAGGGTTAGGGTACGGCGTAGGGTACGGGTTAGGGTACGGTTGATGGTACGACGTAGGGTATAGGTTAGGGTTAGAGTTAGGGTACGGCTTAGGATACGGTTTAGGGTACGGGTGAGGGTACGGCTTAGCGTATGGGTTAGGGTTAGGGGTAGGGTTAGGGTACGGCTTAGGGTACGGGTGAGGGTACTGGTGAGGGTACTGCGTAGGTTAATGGTTAGGGTTAGGGTACGGCTTAGGATACGGGTTAGGATATGGGTTAGGTTACGGCGTTGGGTATGGGTGAGGGTTAGGGTTAGGGTTAGGGTAAGGCTTTGGGTACGGGTTAGGGTACGGGTGAGGGTACGGCGTAGGTTATGGGTTAGGGTTAGGGTTAGTGTTAGGGTTAGGGTACGGCTTAGGCTATGGGATAGGGTATGGGTGAGGGTACGGCATAGGGTAGGGTTTAGGGTTAGGGTTAGTGTTAGGGTTAGGGTTAGGGTATGGCTTAGGGTACGGGTGAGGGTACTGTGTAGGTCATTGGTTAGGGTTAGGTTAAGGCTTAGGATACAGGTTATTGTATGGGTTAGGGTACGGCGCAGGGTATGGGTAAGGGTTAGGGTTAGGGTTAGGGTTAGAGTTAGGGTACAGCTTAGGGTACGGGTTAGGTTACGGGTGAGGGTAAGGCGTAGGGTATGGGTTAGGGTTAGGGTTAGGGTTAGTGTTAGTGTTAGGGTTAGGGTACGGCTTAGCGTATGGGATAGGGTACGGGTGAGGGTACGGCGTAGGGTAGGAGTTAGGGTTAGAGTTAGGGTTAGGGTTGGTGTTAGGGTACGGCTTTGGGTACGGGTGAGGGTACGGGTGAGGGTACTGCGTAGGGTATTGTTTAGGGTTAGGATACGGCTTAGGATACGGGTTAGGGTACGGGTTAGTGTATGGCGTAGGGTATGGGTTAGGGTTAGGGTTAGGGTTAGGGTTAGGGTTAGGGTACGGCTTAGGATACGGGTTAGTGTACGGGTGAGGGTACGGCGTAGCGTATGGGTTAGGGTTAGGGTTAGGGTACGTCTTAGGGTATGGGTTAGGGTACGGGTGAGGGTATGGCGTAGGGTAAGGGTTAGGGTTAGGGTACGGCTTAGGATACGTGTTAGGGTACGGGTTAGGGTACGGCGTAGAGTGTGGGTTAGGGTTAGGGTTAGTGTTAGGGTTAGGGTTACGGTACGTCCTAGGGTACGTGTTAGGATACGGGTGAGGTTACGGCGTAGGTTATGGGTTAGGGTTAGGGTTAGGGTTAGGGTTAGGGTACGGCTTAGGATACGGGTTAGGGTACGGGTGAGGGTACGGCGTAGGTTATGGGTTAGGGTTAGGGTTAGTGTTAGGGTTATGGTACGGCTTAGGTTATGGGATAGGGTACAGGTGAGGGTATGGCATAGGGTAGGGGTTAGGGTTAGGGTTAGGGTTAGGGTTAGGGTACGGCTTCGGGTACGGGTGAGGGTATGGGTGATGATACTGCGTATGGTATTGGTTAGGGTTAGGGTACGGCTTAGGATACGGGTTAGGGTACGTGTTAGGGTATGGCGTACGGTATGGGTTAGGGTTAGGGTTAGGGTTAGGGTTAGGGTTAGGGTACGGCTTAGGGTACGGGTTAGGGTATGGGTGAGGTTACGGCGTAGGGTATAGTTTAGGGTTAGGGTTAGGGTTAGGGTACGGCTTAGGATACGGGTTAGGGTACGGGTGAGTGTACGGCGTAGCGTATGGTTTAGGGTTAGGGTTAGGGTTAGGGTACGGCTTAGGGTACGGGTTAGGGTACGGGTGAGGGTATCGCGTAGTGTATAGGTTAGGGTTAGGGTTAGGGTATGGCTTAGGGTACGGTGAGGGTACGGGTGAGGGTACGGTGTAGGGTATTGGTTATGGTTAGGGTACGGCTTAGAATACGGGTTAGGGTACGGGTTAGGGTACGGCATAGGGTATGGGTTAGGGTTAGGGTTAGGGTTAGGGTTAGGGTTAGGGTACGGCTTAGGGTACGGGTTAGGGTACGGGTGAGGGTACGGCGTAGTGTATAGGTTAGGGTTAGGGTTAGGGTACGGCTTAGGGTATGTGATAGGGTACGGGTGAGGGTACGGCGTAGGGTAGGGGTTAGGTTTAGGGTTAGGGTTAGTGTTAGGGTTAGGGTACGGCTTAGGGTATGGGATAGGTTACGGGTGAGGGTACGGCATAGGGTAGGGTTTAGGGTTAGGTTTAGGATTAGTGTTAGGGTTAGGGTACCGCTTAGGGTATGGGATAGGGTACGGCGTAGGGTAGCGGTTAGGGTTAGGGTTAGGGTTATGGTTAGGGTACGGCTTAGGGTACGTGTTAGGGTACGGGTGAGGGTACGGCGTAGGTTATGGGTTAGGGTTAGGGTTAGGGTTAGGGTACGGCTTAGGATACGGGTTAGGGTACGGGTGAGGGTACGGCGTAGGTTATGGGTTACGGTTAGGGTTAGTGTTAGGGTTATGGTGCGGCTTAGGTTATGGGATAGGGTACAGGTGAGGGTATGGCATAGGGTAGGGGTTAGGGTTAGGGTTAGGGTTAGGGTTAGGGTACGGCTTAGGGTACGGGTGAGGGTATGGGTGAGGATACTGAGTAGGGTATTGGTTAGGGTTAGGGTACGGCTTAGGATACGGGTTAGGGTACGTGTTAGGTTATGGCGTACGGTATGGGTTAGGGTTAGGGTTAGGGTTAGGGTTAGGGTACGGCTTAGGGTACGGGTTAGGGTACGGGTGAGGTTACGGCGTAGGGTATAGTTTAGAGTTAGGGTTACGGTTAGGGTACGGCTTAGGATACGGGTTAGGGTACGGGTGAGGGTACGGCGTAGCGTATGGTTTAGGGTTAGGGTTAGGGTTAGGGTACGGCTTAGGGTACGGGTTAGGGTACGGGTGAGGGTACGGCGTAGGTTATGGGTTAGGGTTAGGGTTAGGGTTAGGGTTAGTTTTAGGGTTAGGGATTGGTTTAGGGTACGGGTTAGGATTAGCATACTTGTTCGGGTTAGGGTTTTGGTTAGGGTTAGGGTACGCGTTAGGGTTAGGGTATGGGTTAGGTTTAGGGTACACTTTAGGATTAGGGTATTTATTAAACCTATCCCACTTTCTAGATACCACTTAGCACGTAAAGGAATATTATTTGGGGTTCAGCCATGGACAAGATTTTATTCACTAGGATAAGATAAAGAATAAACACATTATAAAAAAATCACATAAGGTTTTCTTTTTAACCTGTTCCTTTAAACACTAGTGTTTAGGAAATCTAATGGAGGCAAAAGCAGTAAAGGGTAGTTTAGGGTTAGGGTTAGGGTTAGGGTTAGGGTAGGGCTTAGGATACGGGTGAGGGTACTGGTGAGGGTACTGCGTAGGTTATTGGTTAGGGTTAGGGTACGGCTTAGGATACGGGTTAGGATATGGGTTAGGTTACGGCGTTGGGTATGGGTGAGGGTTAGGTTTAGGGTTAGGGTATGGCTTTGGGTACGGGTTAGGGTACGGGTGAGGGTACGGCATAGGGTAGAGGTTAGGGTTAGTTTTAGGGTTAGGGTACGGCTTAGGATACGGGTTAGGGTATGGGTGAGGGTACTGCGTAGCGTATGGGTTAGGGTTAGGGTTAGGTTTAGTTTTAGGGTTAGGGCTTGGTTTAGGGTACAGGTTAGGATTAGCGTACGTGTTAGGGTTAGGGTTTGGGTTAGGGTTAGGGTACGCATTAGGGTTAGGGTATGGGTTAGGGTTAGGGTACACGTTAGGATTAGGGTATTTATTAAACCTGTCCCACTCTCTAGATACCACTTAGCACGTAAAGGAATATTATTTAGGGTCCAGCCATGGAGAATATTTTCGTCACTAGGATAAGATAAAGAATAAACACATTATAAAAAAATCACATTAGGATTTTCTTTTTAACCTGTTCCTTAAAACACTCGTGCTTAGGAAATCTAATGGAGGCAAAAGCAGTCAAGGGTAGTTTAGGGTTAGGGTTAGGGTTAGGGTTAGTGTTAGGGTTAGGGTACGGCTTAGGGTATGGGATAGGGTATGGGTGAGGGTACGGCATAGGGTAGGGTTTAGGGTTAGGGTTAGTGTTAGGGTTAGGGTTAGGGTATGGCTTAGGGTACGGGTGAGGGTACTGTGTAGGTCATTGGTTAGGGTTAGGTTAAGGCTTAGGATACAGGTTATTGTATGGGTTAGGGTACGGGGCAGGGTATGGGTAAGTGTTAGGTTTAGGGTTAGAGTTAGGGTACGGCTTAGGGTACGGGTTAGGGTACGGGTGAGGGTACGGCATAGTGTATAGGTTAGGGTTAGGGTTAGGGTACGGCTTAGGGTACGGGTTAGGTTACGGGTGAGGGTACGGCGTAGGGTATGGGTTAGGGTTAGGGTTAGGGTTAGGGTTAGTGTTAGTGTTAGGGTTAGGGTACGGCTTAGCGTATGGGATAGGGTACGGGTGAGGGTACGGCATAGGGTAGGGGTTAGGGTTAGAGTTAGGGTTAGGGTTGGTGTTAGGGTACGGCTTTGGGTACGGGTGAGGGTACGGGTCAGGGTACTGCGTAGGGTATTGGTTAGGGTTAGGATACGGCTTAGGATACGGGTTAGGGTACGGGTTAGGGTATGGCGTAGGGTATGGGTTAGGGTTAGGGTTAGGGTTAGGGTACGGCTTAGGATACGGGTTAGGGTATGGGTGAGGGTACGGCGTAGCGTATGGGTTAGGGTTAGGGTTAGGGTACGTCTTAGGGTATGGGTTAGGGTACGGGTGAGGGTACGGCATAGGGTAAGGTTTAGGGTTAGGGTTAGGGTTAGGGTTAGGGTATGGCTTAGGGTACGGGTGAGGGTACTGCGTAGGGTATTGGTTAGGGTTAGGGTACGGCTTAGGATACGTGTTAGGGTACGGGTTAGGGTACGGCGTAGGGTGTGGGTTAGGGTTAGGGTTAGTGTTAGGGTTAGGGTTACGGTACGTCTTAGGGTACGTGTTAGGGTACGGGTGAGGGTACGGCGTAGGTTATGGGTTAGGGTTAGGGTTAGGGTTAGGGTTAGGTTACGGCTTAGGATACGGGTTAGGGTACGGGTGAGGGTACGGCGTAGGTTATGGGTTAGGGTTAGGGTTAGTGTTAGGGTTATGGTATGGCTTAGGTTATGGGATAGGGTACAGGTGAGGGTATGGCATAGGGTAGGGGTTAGGGTTAGGGTTAGGGTTAGGGTTAGGGTACGGCTTCGGGTACGGGTGAGGGTATGGGTGGGGATACTGCGTAGGGTATTGGTTAGGGTTAGGGTACGGCTTAGGATACGGGTTAGGGTACGTGTTAGGGTATGGCGTACTGTATGGGTTAGGGTTAGGGTTAGAGTTAGGGTTAGGGTTAGGGTTAGGGTACGGCTTAGGGTACGGGTTAGTGTACGGGTGAGGTTACGGCGTAGGGTATAGTTTAGGGTTAGGGTTAGGGTTAGAGTACGGCTTAGGATACGGGTTAGGGTATGGGTGAGGTTACGGCGTAGGGTATAGTTTAGGGTTAGGGTTAGGGTTAGGGTACGGCTTAGGATACGGGTTAGGTTACGGGTGAGGGTACGGCGTAGCGTACGGTTTAGGGTTAGGGTTAGGGTTAGGGTACGGCTTAGGGTACGGGTTAGGGTACGGGTGAGGGTATGGCGTAGTGTATAGGTTAGGGTTAGGGTTAGGGTATGGCTTAGGGTACGGTGAGGGTACGGGTGAGGGTACGGTGTAGGGTATTGGTTATGGTTAGGGTACGGCTTAGAATACGGGTTAGGGTACGGGTTAGGGTACGGCATAGGGTATGGGTTAGGGTTAGGGTTAGGGTTAGGGTTAGGGTTAGGGTACGGCTTAGGGTACGGGTTAGGGTACGGGTGAGGGTACGGCGTAGTGTATAGGTTAGGGTTAGGGTTAGGGTACGGCTTAGGGTATGGGATAGGGTACGGGTGAGGGTACGGCGTAGGGTAGGGGTTAGGTTTAGGGTTAGGGTTAGTGTTAGGGTTAGGGTACGGCTTAGGGTATGGGATAGGTTACGGGTGAGGGTACGGCGTAGGGTAGGGTTTAGGGTTAGGTTTAGGGTTAGTGTTAGGGTTAGGGTACCGCTTAGGGTATGGGATAGGGTACGGCGTAGGGTAGTGGTTAGGGTTAGGGTTAGGGTTAGGGTTAGGGTACGGCTTAGGATACGGGTTAGGGTACGGCTTAGGATACGGGTTAGGGTACGGGTGAGGGTTAGGGTTAGGGTTAGGGTACGGCTTAGGGTACGGGTTAGGGTACGGGTGAGGGTACGGCGTAGGTTATGGGTTAGGGTTAGGGTTAGGGTTAGGGTTAGTTTTAGGGTTAGGGATTGGTTTAGGGTATGGGTTAGGATTAGCATACTTGTTCGGGTTAGGGTTTTGGTTAGGGTTAGGGTACGCGTTAGGGTTAGGGTATGGGTTAGGTTTAGGGTACACTTTAGGATTAGGGTATTTATTAAACCTATCCCACTCTCTAGATACCACTTAGCACGTAAAGGAATATTATTTGGGGTTCAGCCATGGAGAAGATTTTAGTCACTAGGATAAGATAAAGAATAAACACATTATAAAAAAATCACATAAGGTTTTCTTTTTAACCTGTTCCTTAAAACACTAGTGTTTAGGAAATCTAATGGAGGCAAAAGCAGTAAAGGGTAGTTTAGGGTTAGGGTTAGGGTTAGGGTTAGGGTAGGGCTTAGGATAAGGGTGAGGGTACTGGTGAGGGTACTGCGTAGGTTATTGGTTAGGGTTAGGGTACGGCTTAGGATACGGGTTAGGATATGGGTTAGGTTACGGCGTTGGGTATGGGTGAGGGTTAGGGTTAGGGTTAGGGTAAGGCTTTGGGTACGGGTTAGGGTACGGGTGAGGGTACGGCGTAGGGTAGAGGTTAGGCTTAGGTTTAAGGTTAGGGTACGGCTTAGGATACGGGTTAGGGTATGGGTGAGAGTACGGTGTAGCGTATGGGTTAGGGTTAGGGTTAGGGTTAGTTTTAGGGTTAGGGATTGGTTTAGGGTACGGGTTAGGATTAGCGTACGTGTTAGGGTTAGGGTTTGGGTTAGGGTTAGGGTACGCATTAGGGTTATTGTGTGGGCTAGGATTAGGGTACACGTTAGGATTAGGGTATTTATTAAACCTATCCCACTCTCTAGATACCACTTAGCACATAAAGGAATATTATTTAGGGTCCAGCCATGGAGAAGATTTTCGTCACTAGGATAAGATAAAGAATAAACACATTATAAAAAAATCACATTAGGATTTTCTTTTTAACCTGTTCCTTAAAACACTAGTGCTTAGGAAATCTAATGGAGGCAAAAGCAGTCAAGGGTAGTTTAGGGTTAGGGTTAGGGTTAGGGTTAGGGTAGGGCTTAGGATACGGGTGAGGGTACTGGTGAGGGTACTGCGTAGGTTATTGGTTAGGGTTAGGGTACGGCTTAGGATACGGGTTAGGGTATGGGTGAGGGTACGGCGTAGCGTATGGGTTAGGGTTAGGGTTAGGGTTAGGGTTAGTTTTAGGGTTAGGGATTGGTTTAGGGTACGGGTTAGGATTAGCGTACGTGTTAGGGTTAGGGTTTGGGTTAGGGTTAGGGTACGCATTAGGGTTAGGGTATGGGTTAGGGTTAGGGTACACGTTAGGATTAGGGTATTTATTAAACCTATCCCACTCTCTAGATACCACTTAGCACGTAAAGGAATATTATTTAGGGTCCAGCCATGGAGAAGATTTTCGTCACTAGGATAAGATAAAGAATAAACACATTATAAAAAAATCACATTAGGATTTTCTTTTTAACCTGTTCCTTAAAACACTAGTGCTTAGGAAATCTAATGGAGGCAAAAGCAGTCAAGGGTAGTTTAGGGTTAGGGTTAGGGTTAGGGTTAGTGTTAGGGTTAGGGTACAGCTTAGGGTATGGGATAGCGTATGGGTGAGGATACGGCATAGGGTAGGTTTTAGGGTTAGGGTTAGTGTTAGGGTTAGGGTTAGGGTATGGCTTAGGGTACGGGTGAGGGTACTGTGTAGGTCATTGGTTAGGGTTAGGTTAAGGCTTAGGATACAGGTTATTGTATGTGTTAGGGTACGGCGCAGGGTATGGGTAAGGGTTAGGGTTAGGGTTAGGGTTAGAGTTAGGGTACGGCTTAGGGTACGGGTTAGGGTACGGGTGAGGGTACGGCGTAGTGTATAGGTTAGGGTTAGGGTTAGGGTACGGCTTAGGGTACGGGTTAGGTTACGGGTGAGGGTACGGCGTAGGGTATGGGTTAGGGTTAGGGTTAGGGTTAGGGTTAGAGTTAGGGTACGGCTTAGGGTACGGGTTAGGGTAGGGGTTAGGGTATCGCGTAGGGTATGGGTTAGGGTTAGGGTTAGGGTTAGGTTTAGGGTACGGCTTAGGGTACGGGTGAGGGTACTGGTGAGGGTACTGCGTAGGGTATTGGTTAGGGTTAGGATACGGCTTAGGATACGGTTAGGGTACGGGTTAGGGTACGGCGTAGGGTACAGGTTAGGGTTAGGTTTAGGGTTAGGGTTAGGGTACGGCGTAGGGTACGGGTTAGGGTACGGTTGATGGTACGACGTAGGGTATAGGTTAGGGTTAGAGTTAGGGTACGGCTTAGGATACGGTTTAGGGTACAGGTGAGGGTACGGCTTAGCGTATGGGTTAGGGTTAGGGTTAGGGTTAGGGTACGGCTTAGGGTACGGGTGAGGGTACTGGTGAGGGTACTGCGTAGGTTAATGGTTAGGGTTAGG
Organism: Eubalaena glacialis; assembly: GCF_028564815.1. Taxonomy (NCBI): domain Eukaryota; kingdom Metazoa; phylum Chordata; class Mammalia; order Artiodactyla; family Balaenidae; genus Eubalaena; species Eubalaena glacialis. The sequence goes on from NW_026871426.1 coordinate 1,714,672, forward strand.
GTACGGCTTAGGATACGGGTTAGGATATGGGTTAGGTTACGGCGTTGGGTATGGGTGAGGGTTAGGGTTAGGGTTAGGGTAAGGCTTTGGGTACGGGTTAGGGTACGGGTGAGGGTACGGCGTAGGTTATGGGTTAGGGTTAGGGTTAGTGTTAGGGTTAGGGTACGGCTTAGGCTATGGGATAGGGTATGGGTGAGGGTACGGCATAGGGTAGGGTTTAGGGTTAGGGTTAGTGTTAGGGTTAGGGTTAGGGTATGGCTTAGGGTACGGGTGAGGGTACTGTGTAGGTCATTGGTTAGGGTTAGGTTAAGGCTTAGGATACAGGTTATTGTATGGGTTAGGGTACGGCGCAGGGTATGGGTAAGGGTTAGGGTTAGGGTTAGGGTTAGAGTTAGGGTACAGCTTAGGGTACGGGTTAGGTTACGGGTGAGGGTAAGGCGTAGGGTATGGGTTAGGGTTAGGGTTAGGGTTAGTGTTAGTGTTAGGGTTAGGGTACGGCTTAGCGTATGGGATAGGGTACGGGTGAGGGTACGGCGTAGGGTAGGAGTTAGGGTTAGAGTTAGGGTTAGGGTTGGTGTTAGGGTACGGCTTTGGGTACGGGTGAGGGTACGGGTGAGGGTACTGCGTAGGGTATTGTTTAGGGTTAGGATACGGCTTAGGATACGGGTTAGGGTACGGGTTAGTGTATGGCGTAGGGTATGGGTTAGGGTTAGGGTTAGGGTTAGGGTTAGGGTTAGGGTACGGCTTAGGATACGGGTTAGTGTACGGGTGAGGGTACGGCGTAGCGTATGGGTTAGGGTTAGGGTTAGGGTACGTCTTAGGGTATGGGTTAGGGTACGGGTGAGGGTATGGCGTAGGGTAAGGGTTAGGGTTACGGTTAGGGTTAGGGTATGGCTTAGGGTACGGGTGAGGGTACGGGTGAGGGTACTGCGTAGGGTATTGGTTAGGGTTAGGGTACGGCTTAGGATACGTGTTAGGGTACGGGTTAGGGTACGGCGTAGAGTGTGGGTTAGGGTTAGGGTTAGTGTTAGGGTTAGGGTTACGGTACGTCCTAGGGTACGTGTTAGGATACGGGTGAGGTTACGGCGTAGGTTATGGGTTAGGGTTAGGGTTAGGGTTAGGGTTAGGGTACGGCTTAGGATACGGGTTAGGGTACGGGTGAGGGTACGGCGTAGGTTATGGGTTAGGGTTAGGGTTAGTGTTAGGGTTATGGTACGGCTTAGGTTATGGGATAGGGTACAGGTGAGGGTATGGCATAGGGTAGGGGTTAGGGTTAGGGTTAGGGTTAGGGTTAGGGTACGGCTTCGGGTACGGGTGAGGGTATGGGTGATGATACTGCGTATGGTATTGGTTAGGGTTAGGGTACGGCTTAGGATACGGGTTAGGGTACGTGTTAGGGTATGGCGTACGGTATGGGTTAGGGTTAGGGTTAGGGTTAGGGTTAGGGTTAGGGTACGGCTTAGGGTACGGGTTAGGGTATGGGTGAGGTTACGGCGTAGGGTATAGTTTAGGGTTAGGGTTAGGGTTAGGGTACGGCTTAGGATACGGGTTAGGGTACGGGTGAGTGTACGGCGTAGCGTATGGTTTAGGGTTAGGGTTAGGGTTAGGGTACGGCTTAGGGTACGGGTTAGGGTACGGGTGAGGGTATCGCGTAGTGTATAGGTTAGGGTTAGGGTTAGGGTATGGCTTAGGGTACGGTGAGGGTACGGGTGAGGGTACGGTGTAGGGTATTGGTTATGGTTAGGGTACGGCTTAGAATACGGGTTAGGGTACGGGTTAGGGTACGGCATAGGGTATGGGTTAGGGTTAGGGTTAGGGTTAGGGTTAGGGTTAGGGTACGGCTTAGGGTACGGGTTAGGGTACGGGTGAGGGTACGGCGTAGTGTATAGGTTAGGGTTAGGGTTAGGGTACGGCTTAGGGTATGTGATAGGGTACGGGTGAGGGTACGGCGTAGGGTAGGGGTTAGGTTTAGGGTTAGGGTTAGTGTTAGGGTTAGGGTACGGCTTAGGGTATGGGATAGGTTACGGGTGAGGGTACGGCATAGGGTAGGGTTTAGGGTTAGGTTTAGGATTAGTGTTAGGGTTAGGGTACCGCTTAGGGTATGGGATAGGGTACGGCGTAGGGTAGCGGTTAGGGTTAGTGTTAGGGTTATGGTTAGGGTACGGCTTAGGATACGGGATAGGGTACGGGTGAGGGTACAGCGTAGCGTATGGGTTAGGGTTAGGGTTAGGGTTAGGGTACGGCTTAGGGTACGGGTTAGGGTACGGGTGAGGGTACGGCGTAGGTTATGGGTTAGGGTTAGGGTTAGGGTTAGGGTTAGTTTTAGGGTTAGGGATTGGTTTAGGGTATGGGTTAGGATTAGCATACTTGTTCGGGTTAGGGTTTTGGTTAGGGTTAGGGTACGCGTTAGGGTTAGGGTATGGGTTAGGTTTAGGGTACACTTTAGGATTAGGGTATTTATTAAACCTATCTCACTCTCTAGATACCACTTAGCACGTAAAGGAATATTATTTGGGGTTCAGCCATGGAGAAGATTTTAGTCACTAGGATAAGATAAAGAATAAACACATTATAAAAAAATCACATAAGGTTTTCTTTTTAACCTGTTCCTTAAAACACTAGTGTTTAGGAAACCTAATGGAGGCAAAAGCAGTAAAGGGTAGTTTAGGGTTAGGGTTAGGGTTAGGGTTAGGGTAGGGCTTAGGATACGGGTGAGGGTACTGGTGAGGGTACTGCGTAGGTTATTGGTTAGGGTTAGGGTACGGCTTAGGATACGGGTTAGGATATGGGTTAGGTTACGGCGTTGGGTATGGGTGAGGGTTAGGGTTAGAGTTAGGCTAAGGCTTTGGGTACGGGTTAGGGTACGGGTGAGGGTACGGCGTAGGGTAGAGATTAGGGTTAGGTTTAAGGTTAGGGTACGGGTTAGGGTATGGCGTAGGGTATGGGTTAGGGTTAGGGTTAGGGTTAGGGTTAGGGTTAGGGTACGGCTTAGAATACGGGTTAGGGTACGGGTGAGGGTACGGCGTAGCGTATGGGTTAGGGTTAGGGTTAGGGTACGTCTTAGGGTACGGGTTAGGGTACGGGTGAGGGTACGGTGTAGGGTAAGGGTTAGGGTTAGGGTTAGGGTTAGGGTTAGTTTTAGGGTTAGGGATTGGTTTAGGGTACGGGTTAGGATTAGCGTACGTGTTAGGGTTAGGTTTTGGGTTAGGGTTAGGGTACGCATTAGGGTTAGGGTATGGGTTAGGGTTAGGGTACACGTTAGGATTAGGGTATTTATTAAACCTATCCCACTCTCTAGATACCACTTAGCACGTAAAGGAATATTATTTAGGGTCCAGCCATGGAGAAGATTTTCGTCACTAGGATAAGATAAAGAATAAACACATTATAAAAAAATCACATTAGGATTTTCTTTTTAACCTGTTCCTTAAAACACTAGTGCTTAGGAAATCTAATGGAGGCAAAAGCAGTCAAGGGAAGTTTAGAGTTAGGGTTAGGGTTAGGGTTAGTGTTAGGCTTAGGGTACGGCTTAGGGTATGGGATAGGGTATGGGTGAGGGTACGGCATAGGGTAGGGTTTAGGGTTAGGGTTAGTGTTAGGGTTAGGGTTAGGGTATGGCTTAGGGTACGGGTGAGGGTACTGTGTAGGTCATTGGTTAGGGTTAGGCTAAGGCTTAGGATACAGGTTATTGTATTGGTTAGGGTACGGCGCAGGGTATGGGTAAGGGTTAGGGTTAGGGTTAGGGTTAGAGTTAGGGTACGGCTTAGGGTACGGGTTAGGGTACGGGTGAGGGTACGGCGTAGTGTATAGGTTAGGGTTAGGGTTAGGGTACGGCTTAGGGTACGGATTAGGTTATGGGCGAGGGTACGGCGTAGGGTATGGGTTAGGGTTAGGGTTAGGGTTAATGTTACTGTTAGGGTTAGGGTACGGCTTAGCGTATGGGATAGGGTACGGGTGAGGGTACGGCGTAGGGTAGGGGTTAGGGTTAGGGTTAGGGTTAGGGTTAGGGTATGGCTTAGGGTACGGGTGAGGGTACGGGTGAGGGTACTGCGTAGGGTATTGGTTAGGGTTAGGGTACGGCTTAGGATACGTGTTAGGGTACGGGTTAGGGTACAGCGTAGAGTGTGGGTTAGGGTTAGGGTTAGTGTTAGGGTTAGGGTACGGCTTAGGATACGGGTTAGGGTACGGGTGAGGGTACGGCGTAGGTTATGGGTTAGGGTTAGGGTTAGTGTTAGGGTTATGGTACGGCTTATGTTATGGGATAGGGTACAGGTGAGGGTATGGCATAGGGTAGGGGTTAGGGTTAGGGTTAGGGTTAGGGTTAGGGTTAGGGTACGGCTTAGGGTACGGGTGAGGGTATGGGTGAGGATACTGCGTAGGGTATTGGATAGGGTTAGGGTACGGCTTAGGATACGGGTTAGGGTACGTGTTAGGGTATGGCATACGGTATGGGTTAGGGTTAGGGTTAGGGTTAGGGTTAGGGTACGGCTTAGGGTACGGGTTAGGGTACGGGTGAGGTTATGGCGTAGGGTATAGTTTAGGGTTAGGGTTAGGGTTAGGGTACGGCTTAGGATACGGGTTAGGGTACGGGTGAGGGTACGGCGTAGCGTATGGTTTAGGGTTAGGGTTAGGGTTAGGGTACGGCTTAGGGTACGGGTTAGGGTACGGGTGAGGGTATGGTGTAGTGTATAGGTTAGGGTTAGGGTTAGGGTTAGGGTATGGCTTAGGGTACGGGTGAGGGTACGGGTGAGGGTACTGTGTAGGGTATTGGTTATGGTTAGGGTACGGCTTAGAATACGGGTTAGGGTACGGGTTAGGGTACGGCGTAGGGTATGTGTTAGGGTTAGGGTTAGGGTTAGGGTTAGGGTTAGGGTACGGCTTAGGGTACGGGTTAGGGTACGGGTGAGGGTACGGCGTAGTGTATAGGTTAGGGTTAGGGTTAGGGTACGGCTTAGGGTATAGGATAGGGTACGGGTGAGGGTACGACGTAGGGTAGGGGTTAGGTTTAGGGTTAGGGTTAGTGTTAGGGTTAGGGTACGGCTTAGGGTATGGGATAGGTTACGGGTGAGGGTACGGCGTAGGGTAGGGGTTAGGGTTAGGTTTACGGTTAGCGTTAGGTTTAGGGTACCGCTTAGGGTATGGGATAGGGTACGGCGTAGGGTAGCGGTTAGGGTTAGGGTTAGGGTTAGGATTAGGGTACGGCTTAGGATACGGGTTAGGGTACGGGTGAGGGTACGGCGTAGGTTATGGTTTAGGGTTAGGGTTAGGGTTAGGGTTAGTTTTAGGGTTAGGGATTGGTTTAGGGTACGGGTTAGGATTAGCATACTTGTTCGGGTTAGGGTTTTGGTTAGGGTTAGGGTACGCGTTAGGGTTAGGGTATGGGTTAGGTTTAGGGTACACGTTAGGATTAGGGTATTTATTAAACCTATCCCACTCTCTAGATACCACTTAGCACGTAAAGGAATATTATTTGGGGTCCAGCCATGGAGAAGATTTTAGTCACTAGGATAAGATAAAGAATAAACACATTATAAAAAAATCACATACGGTTTTCTTTTTGACCTGTTCCTTAAAACACTAGTGTTTAGGAAATCTAATGGAGGCAAAAGCAGTAAAGGGTAGTTTAGGGTTAGGGTTAGGGTTAGGGTTAGGGTAGGGCTTAGGATACGGTTGAGGGTACTGGTGAGGGTACTGCGTAGGTTATTGGTTAGTGTTAGGGTATGGCTTAGGATACGGGTTAGGATATGGGTTAGGTTACGGCATTGGGTATGGGTGAGGGTTAGGGTTAGGGTTAGGGTAAGGCTTTGGGTACGGGTTAGGGTACGGGTGAGGGTACGGCGTAGGGTAGAGGTTAGGGTTAGGTTTAGGGTTAGGGTACGGCTTAGGATACGGGTTAGGGTATGGGTGAGGGTACGGCGTAGCGTATGGGTTAGGGTTAGGGTTAGGGTTAGTTTTAGGGTTAGGGATTGGTTTAGGGTACGGGTTAGGATTAGCGTACGTGTTAGGGTTAGGGTTTGGGTTAGGGTTAGGGTACGCGTTAGGGTTAGGGTATGGGTTAGGGTTAGGGTACGCGTTAGGATTAGGGTATTTATTAAACCTATCCCACTCTCTAGATACCACTTAGCACGTAAAGGAATATTATTTAGGGTCCAGCCATGGAGAATATTTTCGTCACTAGGATAAGATAAAGAATAATCACATTATAAAAAAATCACATTAGGATTTTCTTTTTAACCTGTTCCTTAAAACACTAGTGCTTAGGAAATCTAATGGAGGCAAAAGCAGTCAAGGGTAGTTTAGGGTTAGGGTTAGGGTTAGGGTTAGTGTTAGGGTTAGGGTACGGCTTAGGGTATGGGATAGGGTATGGGTGAGGGTACGGCATAGGGTAGGGTTTAGGGTTAGGGTTAGTGTTAGGGTTAGGGTTAGGGTATGGCTTAGGGTACGGGTGAGGGTACTGTGTAGGTCATTGGTTAGGGTTAGGTTAAGGCTTAGGATACAGGTTATTGTATGGGTTAGGGTACGGCGCAGGGTATGGGTAAGGGTTAGGGTTAGGGTTAGGGTTAGAGTTAGGGTACGGCTTAGGGTACGGGTTAGGGTACGGGTGAGGGTACGGCGTAGTGTATAGGTTAGGGTTAGGGTTAGGGTACGGCTTAGGGTACGGGTTAGGTTACGGGTGAGGGTACGGCGTAGGGTATGGGTTAGGGTTAGGGTTAGGGTTAGTGTTAGTGTTAGCGTTAGAGTACGGCTTAGCGTATGGGATAGGGTACGGGTGAGGGTACGGCGTAGGGTAGGGGTTAGGGTTAGAGTTAGGGTTAGGGTTGGGGTTAGGGTACGGCTTAGGGTACGGGTGAGGGTACGGGTGAGGGTACTGCGTAGGGTATTGGTTAGGGTTAGGATATGGCTTAGGATACGGGTTAGGGTACGGGTTAGGGTATGGCGTAGGGTATGGGTTAGGGTTAGGGTTAGGGTTAGGGTTAGGGTTAGGGTACGGCTTAGGATACGGGTTAGGGTACGGGTGAGGGTACGGCGTAGCGTATGGGTTAGGGTTAGGGTTAGGGTACGTCTTAGGCTACGGGTTAGGGTACGGGTGAGGGTACGGCATAGGGTAAGGGTTAGGGTTAGGGTTAGGGTTAGGGTTAGTTTTAGGGTTAGGGATTGGTTTAGGGTACGGGTTAGGATTAGCGTACGTGTTAGGGTTAGGTTTTGGGTTAGGGTTAGGGTACGCGTTAGGGTTAGGGTATGGGTTAGGGTTAGGGTACACGTTAGGATTAGGGTATTTATTAAACCTATCCCACTCTCTAGATACCACTTAGCACGTAAAGGAATATTATTAGGGATCCAGCCATGGAGAAGATTTTAGTCACTAGGATAAGATAAAGAATAAACACATTATAAATAAATCACATTAGGATTTTCTTTTTAACCTGTTCCTTAAAACACTAGTGCTTAGGAAAACTAATAGAGGCAAAAGCAATCAAGGGTAGTTTAGGGTTAGGGTTAGGGTTAGGGTTAGTGTTAGGGTTAGGGTACGGTTTAGGGTATGGGATAGGGTACGGGTGAGGGTACGGCGTAGGGTAGGGGTTAGGGTTAGGGTTAGGGTTATGGTTAGGGTATGGCTTAGGGTACGGGTGAGGGTACTGTGTAGGGTATTGGTTAGGGTTAGGGTACGGCTTAGGATACGGGTTAGGGTACGTGTTAGGGTATGGCGTACGGTATGGGTTAGGGTTAGGGTTAGGGTTAGGGTTAGGGTTAGGGTACGGCTTAGGGTACGGGTTAGGGTACGGGTGAGGTTACGGCGTAGGGTATAGTTTAGGGTTAGGGTTAGGGTTAGGGTACGGCTTAGGGTACGGGTTAGGGTACGGGTGAGGGTATGGCGTAGTGCATAGGTTAGGGTTAGGATTAGGGTTAGGGTATGGCTTAGGGTACGGGTGAGGGTACGGGTGAGGGTACTGTGTAGGGTATTGGTTATGGTTAGGGTACGGCTTAGAATACAGGTTAGGGTACGGTTTAGGGTACGGCGTAGGGTATGGGTTAGGGTTAGGGTTAGGGTTAGGGTTAGGGTACGGCTTAGGGTACGGGTTAGGGTACGGTTGAGGGTACGGCGTAGTGTAGAGGTTAGGGTTAGGGTTAGGGTTAGGGTACGGCTTAGGGTATGGGATAGGGTACGGGTGAGGGTACGGCGTAGGGTAGGGGTTAGGTTTAGGGTTAGGGTTAGTGTTAGGGTTAGGGTACGGCTTAGGGTATGGGATAGGTTACGGGTGAGGGTACGGCGTAGGGTAGGGGTTAGGGTTAGTTTTAGGGTTAGTGTTAGGTTTAGGGTACCGCTTAGGGTATGGGATAGGGTATGGCGTAGGGTAGCGGTTAGGGTTAGGGTTAGGGTTAGGGTAAGGCTTAGGATACGGGTGAGGTTACTGGTGAGGGTACTGCGTAGGTTATTGGTTAGGGTTAGGGTACGGCTTAGGATACGGGTTAGGATATGGGTTAGGTTACGGCGTTGGGTATGGGTGAGGGTTAGGTTTAGGGTTAGGGTAAGGCTTTGGGTACGGTTTAGGGTACGGGTGAGGGTACGGCGTAGGGTAGAGGTTAGGGTTAGTTTTAGGGTTAGGGTACGGCTTAGGATACGGGTTAGGGTATGGGTGAGGGTACGGCGTAGCGTATGGGTTAGGGTTAGGGTTAGGGTTAGGGTACGGCTTAGGATACGGGTTAGGGTACGGGTGAGGGTACGGCGTAGCGTATGGGTTAGGGTTAGGGTTAGGGTACGTCTTAGGCTACGGGTTAGGGTACGGGTGAGGGTACGGCGTAGGGTAAGGGTTAGGGTTAGGGTTAGGGTTAGGGTTAGTTTTAGGGTTAGGGATTGGTTTAGGGTACGGGTTAGGATTAGCGTACGTGTTAGGGTTAGGTTTTGGGTTAGGGTTAGGGTACGCGTTAGGGTTAGGGTATGGGTTAGGGTTAGGGTACACGTTAGGATTAGGGTATTTATTAAACCTATCCCACTCTCTAGATACCACTTAGCACGTAAAGTAATATTATTAGGGATCCAGCCATGGAGAAGATTTTAGTCACTAGGATAAGATAAAGAATAAACACATTATAAAAAAATCACATTAGGATTTTCTTTTTAACCTGTTCCTTAAAACACTAGTGCTTAGGAAATCTAATAGAGGCAAAAGCAATCAAGGGTAGTTTAGGGTTAGGGTTAGGGTTAGGGTTAGTGTTAGGGTTAGGGTACGGCTTAGGGTATGGGATAGGGTACGGGTGAGGGTATGGCGTAGGGTAGGGGTTAGGGTTAGGGTTAGGGTTATGGTTAGGGTATGGCTTAGGGTACGGTGAGGGTACGGGTGAGGGTACTGCGTAGGGTATTGGTTAGGGTTAGGGTACGGCTTAGGATACGTGTTAGGGTACGGGTTAGGGTACGGCGTAGAGTGTGGGTTAGGGTTAGGGTTAGTGTTAGGGTTAGGGTTATGGTACGTCTTAGGGTACGTGTTAGGGTACGGGTGAGGGTACGGCGTAGGTTATGGGTTAGGGTTAGGGTTAGGGTTAGGGTTAGGGTACGGCTTAGGATACTGGTTAGGGTACGGGTGAGGGTACGGCGTAGGTTATGGGTTAGGGTTAGGGTTAGTGTTAGGGTTATGGTACGGCTTAGGTTATGGGATAGGGTACAGGTGAGGGTATGGCATAGGGTAGGGGTTAGGGTTAGGTTTAGGGTTAGGGTTAGGTTTAGGGTACGCCTTAGGGTACGGGTGAGGGTATGGTTGAGGATACTGCGTAGGGTATTGGTTAGGGTTAGGGTACGGCTTAGGATACGGGTTAGGGTACGTGTTAGGGTATGGCGTACGGTATGGGTTAGGGTTAGGGTTAGGGTTAGGGTTAGGGTTAGGGTTAGGGTACGGCTTAGGGTACGGGTTAGGGTACGGGTGAGGTTACGGCGTAGGGTATAGTTTAGGGTTAGGGTTAGGGTTAGGGTACGGCTTAGGGTACGGGTTAGGGTACGGGTGAGGGTATGGCGTAGTGTATAGGTTAGGGTTAGGGTTAGGGTTAGGGTATGGCTTAGGGTACGGGTGAGGGTATGGGTGAGGGTACTGTGTAGGGTATTGGTTATGGTTAGGGTACGGCTTAGAATACGGGTTAGGGTACGGTTTAGGGTACGGCGTAGGGTATGGGTTAGGGTTAGGGTTAGGGTTAGGGTTAGGGTTAGGGTACGGCGTAGGGTACGGGTTAGGGTACGGGTGAGGGTACGGCGTAGTGTATAGGTTAGGGTTAGGGTTAGGGTTAGGGTACGGCTTAGGGATGGGATAGGGTACGGGTGAGGTTACGGCGTTGGGTAGGGGTTAGGGTTAGGGTTAGGGTTAGTGTTAGGGTTAGGGTACGGCTTAGGGTATGGGATAGGTTACGGGTGAGGGTACGGCGTAGGGTAGGGGTTAGGGTTAGGTTTAGGGTTAGTGTTAGGTTTAGGGTACCGCTTAGGGTATGGGATAGGGTACGGCGTAGGGTAGCGGTTAGGGTTAGGGATAGGGTACGGCTTAGGATACGGGTTAGGGTACGGGTGAGGGTGCGGCGTAGCGTATGGGTTAGAGTTAGGGTTAGGGTTAGGGTACGGCTTAGGGTACGGGTTAGGGTACGGGTGAGGGTACGGCGTAGGTTATGGGTTAGGGTTAGGGTTAGGGTTAGGGTTAGTTTTAGGGTTAGGGATTGGTTTACGGTACGGGTTAGGATTAGCATACTTGTTCGGGTTAGGGTTTTGGTTAGGGTTAGGGTACGCGTTAGGGTTAGGGTATGGGTTAGGTTTAGGGTACACGTTAGGATTAGGGTATTTATTAAACCTATCCCACTCTCTAGATACCACTTAGCACGTAAAGGAATATTATTTGGGGTTCAGCCATGGAGAAGATTTTAGTCACTAGGATAAGATAAAGAATAAACACATTATAAAAAAAATCACATAAGGTTTTCTTTTTAACCTGTTCTTTAAAACACTAGTGCTTAGGAAATCTAATGGAGGCAAAAGCAGTAAAGGGTAGTTTAGGGTTAGGGTTAGGGTTAGGGTTAGGGTAGGGCTTAGGATACGGGTGAGGGTACTGGTGAGGGTACTGCGTAGGTTATTGGTTAGGGTTAGGGTACGGCTTAGGATACGGGTTAGGATATGGGTTAGGTTACGGCGTTGGGTATGGGTGAGGGTTAGGGTTAGGGTTAGGGTAAGGCTTTGGGTACAGGTTAGGGTACGGGTGAGGGTACGGCGTAGGGTAGAGGTTAGGGTTAGGTTTAGGGTTAGGGTACGGCTTAGGATACGGGTTAGGGTATGGGTGAGGGTACGGCGTAGCGTATGGGTTAGGGTTATGGTTAGGGTTAGGGTTAGTTTTAGGGTTAGGGATTGGTTTAGGGTATGGGTTAGGATTAGTGTACGTGTTAGGGTTAGGGTTTGGGTTAGGGTTAGGGTACGCATTAGGGTTAGGGTGTGGGTTAGGGTTAGGGTACACGTTAGGATTAGGGTATTTATTAAGCCTATCCCACTCTCTAGATACCACTTAGCACGTAAAGGAATATTATTTAGGGTCCAGCCATGGAGAAGATTTTCGTTACTAGGATAAGATAAAGAATAAACACATTATAAAAAAATCACATTAGGATTTTCTTTTTAACCTGTTCCTTAAAACACTAGTGCTTAGGAAATCTAATGGAGGCAAAAGCAGTCAAGGGTAGTTTAGCGTTAGGGTTAGGGTTAGTGTTAGGGTTAGGGTACGGCTTAGGGTATGGGATAGGGTATGGTGAGGGTACGGCATAGGGTAGAGTTTAGGGTTAGGGTTAGTGTTAGGGTTAGGGTTAGGGTATGGCTTAGGGTACGGGTGAGGGTACTGTGTAGGTCATTGGTTAGGGTTAGGTTAAGGCTTAGGATACAGGTTATTGTATGGGTTAGGGTACGGTGCAAGGTATGGGTAAGGGTTAGGGTTAGGGTTAGGGTTAGAGTCAGGGTACGGCTTAGGGCACGGGTTAGGGTACGGGTGAGGGTACGGCGTAGTGTATAGGTTAGGGTTAAGGTTAGGGTACGGCTTAGGGTACGGGTTAGGTTACGGTTGAGGGTACGGCGTAGGGTATGGGTTAGGGTTAGGGTTAGGGTTAGTGTTAGTGTTAGGGTTAGGGTACGGCTTAGCGTATGGGATAGGGTACGGGTGAGGGTACGGCGTAGGGTAGGGGTTAAGGTTAGAGTTAGGTTTAGGGTTGGGGTTAGGGTACGGCTTAGGGTACGGGTGAGGGTACGGGTGAGGGTACTGCGTAGGGTATTGGTTAGGGTTAGGATATGGCTTAGGATACGGGTTAAGGTACGGGTTATGGTATGGCGTAGGGTATGGGTTAGGGTTAGGGTTAGGGTTAGGGTTAGGGTTAGGGTACGGCTTAGGATACGGGTTAGGGTACGGGTGAGGGTACGGCGTAGTGTATGGGTTAGGGTTAGGGTTAGGGTACGTCTTAGGGTACGGGTTAGGGTACGGGTGAGGGTACGGCGTATGGTAAGGGTTAGGGTTAGGGTTAGGGTTAGTTTTAGGGTTAGGGATTGGTTTAGGGTACGGGTTAGGATTAGCGTACGTGTTAGGGTTAGGTTTTGGGTTAGGGTTAGGGTACGCGTTAGGGTAAGGGTATGGGTTAGGGTTAGGGTACACGTTAGGATTAGGGTATTTATTAAACCTATCCCACTCTCTAGATACCACTTAGCACGTAAAGGAATATTATTAGGGATCCAGCCATGGAGAAGATTTTAGTCACTAGGATAAGATAAAGAATAAACACATTATAAAAAAATCACATTAGGATTTTCTTTTTAACCTGTTCCTTAAAACACTAGTTCTTAGGAAATCTAATAGAGGCAAAAGCAATCAAGGGTAGTTTAGGGTTAGGGTTAGGGTTAGGGTTAGTGTTAGGTTTAGGGTACGGCTTAGGGTATGGGATAGGGTACGGGTGAGGGTACGGCGTAGGGTAGGGGTTAGGGTTAGGGTTAGGGTTAGGGTACGGCTTAGGGTACGGGTTAGGGTACGGGTGAGGTTACGGCGTAGGGTATAGTTTAGGGTTAGGTTTAGGGTTAGGGTACGGCTTAGGGTACGGGTTAGGGTACGGTTGAGGGTACTGTGTAGGGTATTGGTTATGGTTAGGGTACGGCTTAGAATACGGGTTAGGGTACGGTTTAGGGTACGGCGTAGGGTATGGGTTAGGGTTAGGGTTAGGGTTAGGGTTAGGGTTAGGGTACGGCTTAGGGCACGGGTGAGGGTACGGGTGAGGGTACGGCGTAGTGTATAGGTTAGGGTTAGGGTTAGGGTTAGGGTACGGCTTAGGGTATGGGATAGGGTACGGGTGAGGGTACGGCGTAGGGTAGGTGTTAGGGTTAGGTTTAAGGTTAGTGTTAGGTTTAGGGTACCGCTTAGGGTATGGGATAGGGTACGGCGTAGGGTAGTGGTTACCGTTAGGGTTAGGGTTAGGGTACGGCTTAGGATACGGGTAAGGGTACGGGTGAGTGTGCAGCGTAGCGTATGGGTTAGGGTTAGGGTTAGGGTAAGGGTACGGCTTAGGGTACGGGTTAGGGTATGGGTGAGGGTACGGCGTAGGTTATGGGTTAGGGTTAGGGTTAGGGTTAGGGTTAGTTTTAGGGTTAGGGATTGGTTTAGGGTAAGGTTTAGGATTAGCATACTTGTTCGGGTTAGGTTTTTGGTTAGGGTTAGGGTATGCGTTAGTGTTAGGGTATGGGTTAGGTTTAGGGTACACGTTAGGATTAGGGTATTTATTAAACCTATCCCACTCTCTAGATACCACTTAGCACGTAAAGGAATATTATTTAGTGTCCAGCCATGGAGAAGATTTTCGTCACTAGGATAAGATAAAGAATAAACACATTATAAAAAAATCACATTAGGATTTTCTTTTTAACCTGTTCCTTAAAACACTCGTGCTTAGGAAATCTAATGGAGGCAAAAGCAGTAAAGGGTAGTTTAGGGTTAGGGTTAGGGTTAGGGTTAGTGTTAGGGTTAGGGTACGGCTTAGGGTATGGGATAGGGTATGGGTGAGGGTACGGCATAGGGTAGGGTTTAGGTTTAGGGTTAGTGTTAGGGTTAGGGTTAGAGTATGGCTTAGGGTACGGGTGAGGGTACTGTGTAGGTCATTGGTTAGGGTTAGGTTAAGGCTTAGGATACAGGTTATTGTATGGGTTAGGGTACGGCGCAGGGTATGGGTAAGGGTTAGGGTTAGGGTTAGGGTTAGAGTTAGGGTACGGCTTAGGGTACGGGTTAGGGTACGGGTGAGGGTACGGCATAGTGTATAGGTTAGGGTTAGGGTTAGGGTACGGCTTAGGGTACGGGTTAGGTTACGGGTGAGGGTACGGCATAGGGTATGGTTTAGGGTTAGGGTTAGGGTTAGGGTTAGGGTTAGTGTTAGGGTTAGGGTACGGCTTAGCGTATGGGATAGGGTACGGGTGAGGGTACGGCGTAGGGTAGGGGTTAGGGTTAGAGTTAGGGTTAGGGTTGGGGTTAGGGTACGGCTTAGGGTACGGGTGAGGGTACGGGTGAGGGTACTGCGTAGGGTATTGGTTAGGGTTAGGATACGGCTTAGGATACGGGTTAGGGTACGGGTTAGGGTATGGCGTAGGGTATGGGTTAGGGTTAGAGTTAGGGTTAGGGTTAGGGTTAGGGTTAGGGTTAGGGTACGGCTTAGGATACGGGTTAGGGTACGGGTGAAGGTACGGCGTAGCATATGGGTTACGGTTAGGGTTAGGGTTAGGTTTAGGGTACGGCTTAGGTTATGGGATAGGGTACAGGTGAGGGTATGGCATAGGGTATGGGTTAGGGTTAGGGTTAGGGTTAGGGTTAGGGTACGGCTTAGGGTACGGGTGAGGGTATGGGTGAGGATACTGCGTAGGGTATTGGTTAGGGTTACGGTACGTCTTAGGATACGGGTTAGGGTACGGGTGAGGGTAAGGCGTAGGTTATGGGTTAGGCTTAGGGTTAGTGTTACTGTTAGGGTTAGGGTACGGCTTAGCGTATGGGATAGGGTTAGGGTTAGGGTACGCGTTAGGGTTAGGGTATGGGTTAGGGTTAGGGTATACGTTAGGATTAGGGTATTTATTAAACCTATCCCACTCTCTAGATACCACTTAGCACGTAAAGGAATATTATTTGGGGTTCAGCCATGGAGAAGATTTTAGTCACTAGGATAAGATAAAGAATGAACACATTATAAAAAAATCACATAAGGTTTTCTTTTTAACCTGTTCCTTAAAACACTAGTGTTTAGGAAATCTAATGGAGGCAAAAGCAGTAAAGGGTAGTTTAGGGTTAGGGTTAGGGTTAGGGTTAGGTTATGGCTTTGGGTACGGGTGAGGGTACGGGTGAGGGTACTGCGTAGGGTATTGGTTAGGGTTAGGGTACGCCTTAGGATACGTGTTAGGGTACGGGTTAGGGTACGGCGTAGAGTGTGGGTTAGGGTTAGGGTTAGTGTTAGGGTTAGGTTTACGGTACGTCTTAGGGTACGTGTTAGGGTACGGGTGAGGGTACGGCGTAGGTTATGTGTTAGGGTTAGGGTTAGGGTTAGGGTTAGGGTACGGCTTAGGATACGGGTTAGGGTACGGGTGAGGGTACGGCGTAGGTTATGGGTTAGGGTTAGGGTTAGTGTTAGGTTATGGTACGGCTTAGGTTATGGGATAGGGTACAGGTGAGGGTATGGCATAGGGTAGGGGTTAGGGTTAGGGTTAGGGTTAGGGTTAGGGTTAGGGTACGGCTTAGGGTACGGGTGAGGGTATGGGTGAGGATACTGCGTAGGGTATTGGTTAGGGTTAGGGTACGGCTTAGGATACGGGTTAGGGTACGTGTTAGTGTATGGCGTACGGTATGGGTTAGGGTTAGGGTTAGGGTTAGGGTTAGGGTTAGGGTTAGGGTTAGGGTACGGCTTAGGGTACGGGTTAGGGTACGGGTGAGGTTACGGCGTAGGGTATAGTTTAGGGTTAGGGTTAGGGTTAGGGTATGGCTTAGGATACGGGTTAGGGTATGGGTGAGGGTACGGCGTAGCGTATGGTTTAGGGTTAGGGTTAGGGTTAGGGTACGGCTTAGGGTACGGGTTAGGGTACGGGTGAGGGTATGGTGTAGTGTATAGGTTAGGGTTAGGGTTAGGGTTAGGGTATGGCTTAGGGTACGGGTGAGGGTACGGGTGAGGGTACTGTGTAGGGTATTGGTTATGGTTAGGGTACGGCTTAGAATACGGGTTAGGGTTAGGGTACGGCGTAGGGTATAGTTTAGGGTTAGGGTTAGGGTTAGGGTACGGCTTAGGATATGGGTTAGGGTACGGGTGACGGTACGGTGTAGTGTATAGGTTAGGGTTAGTGTTAGGGTTAGGGTATGGCTTAGGGTAAGGGTTAGGGTACGGGTGAGGGTATGGCGTAGTGTATAGGTTAGGGTTAGGGTTAGGGTTAGGGTACGGCTTAGGGTATGGGATAGGGTACAGGTGAGGGTACGGCGTAGGGTAGGGGTTAGGTTTAGGGTTAGGGTTAGTGTTAGGGTTAGGGTACGGCTTAGGGTATGGGATAGGTTACGGGTGAGGGTACGGCGTAGGGTAGGGGTTAGGGTTAGGTTTAGGGTTAGTGTTAGGTTTAGGGTACCGCTTAGGGTATGGGATAGGGTACGGCGTAGGGTACCGGTTAGGGTTAGGGTTAGGGTTAGGGTACGGCTTAGGATACGGTTTAGGGTACGGGTGAGGGTACGGCGTAGGTTATGGGTTAGGGTTAGGGTTAGGGTTAGGGTTAGTTTTAGGGTTAGGGATTGGTTTAGGGTACGGGTTAGGATTAGCATACTTGTTCGGGTTAGGGTTTTGGTTAGGGTTAGGGTACACGTTAGGGTTAGGGTATGGGTTAGGTTTAGGGTACACGTTAGGATTAGGGTATTTATTAAACCTATCCCACTCTCTAGATACCACTTAGCACGTAAAGGAATATTATTTGGGGTTCAGCCATGGAGAAGATTTTAGTCACTAGGATAAGATAAAGAATAAACACATTATAAAAAAAATCACATAAGGTTTTCTTTTTAACCTGTTCCTTAAAACACTAGTGTTTCGGAAATCTAATGGAGGCAAAAGCAGTAAAGGGTAATTTAGGGTTAGGGTTAGGGTTAGGGTTAGGGTAGGGCTTAGGATACGGGTGAGGTTACTGGTGAGGGTACTGCGTAGGTTATTGGTTAGGGTTAGGGTACGGCTTAGGATACGGGTTAGGATATGGGTTAGGTTACGGCGTTGGGTATGGGTGAGGGTTACGGTTAGGGTTAGGGTAAGGCTTTGGGTACGGGTTAGGGTACGGGTGAGGGTACGGCGTAGGGTAGAGGTTAGGGTTAGGTTTAGGGTTAGGGTACGGCTTAGGATACGGTTTAGGGTATGGGTGAGGGTACGGCGTAGCGTATGGGTTAGGGTTAGGGTTAGGGTTAGGGTTAGAGTTAGGGTACGGCTTAGGGTACGGGTTAGGGTACGGGTGAGGGTACGGCGTAGTGTATAGGTTAGGGTTAGGGTTAGGGTACAGCTTAGGGTACGGGTTAGGTTACGGGTCAGTGTACGGCGTAGGGTATGGGTTAGGGTTAGGGTTAGGGTTAGTGTTAGTGTTAGGGTTAGGGTACGGCTTAGCGTATGGGTTAGGGTACGGGTGAGGGTACGGCGTAGGGTAGGGTTTAGGGTTAGAGTTAGGGTTAGGGTTGGGGTTAGGGTACGGCTTAGGGTACGGGTGAGGGTACGGGTGAGGGTACTGCGTAGGGTATTGGTTAGGGTTAGGATATGGCTTAGGATACGGGTTAGGGTACGGGTTAGGGTATGGCGTAGGGTATGGGTTAGGGTTAGGGTTAGGGTTAGGGTTAGGGTACGGCTTAGGATACGGGTTAGGGTACGGGTGAGGGTACGGCGTAGCGTATGGGTTAGGGTTAGGGTTAGGGTACGTCTTAGGGTACGGGTTAGGGTACGGGTGAGGGTACGGCGTAGGGTAAGGGTTAAGGTTAGGGTTAGGGTTAGGGTTAGTTTTAGGGTTAGCGATTGGTTTAGGGTACGGGTTAGGATTAGCGTACGTGTTAGGGTTAGGTTTTGGGTTAGGGTTAGGGTACGCGTTAGGGTTAGGGTATGGGTTAGGGTTAGGGTACACGTTAGGATTAGGGTATTTATTAAACCTATCCCACTCTCTAGATACCACTTAGCACGTAAAGGAATATTATTAGGGATCCAGCCATGGAGAAGATTTTCGTCACTAGGATAAGATAAAGAATAAACACATTATAAAAAAATCACATTAGGATTTTCTTTTTAACCTGTTCCTTAAAACACTAGTGCTTAGGAAATCTAATAGAGGCAAAAGCAATCAAGGGTAGTTTAGGGTTAGGGTTAGGGTTAGGGTTAGTGTTAGGGTTAGGGTACGGCTTAGGGTATGGGATAGGGTACGGGTGAGGGTACGGCATAGGGTAGGGGTTAGGGTTAGGGTTAGGGTTAGGGTTAGGGTACGGCTTAGGGTATGGGATAGGGTACGGGTGAGGTTACGGCGTTGGGTAAGGGTTAGGGTTAGGGTTAGGGTTAGTGTTAGGGTTAGGGTACGGCTTAGGGTATGGGATAGGTTACGGGTGAGGGTACGGCGTAGGGTAGGGGTTAGGGTTAGGTTTAGGGTTAGTGTTAGGTTTAGGGTACCGCTTAGGGTATGGGATAGGGTACGGCGTAGGGTAGCGGTTAGGGTTAGGGATAGGGTACGGCTTAGGATACGGGTTAGGGTACGGGTGAGGGTGCGGCGTAGCGTATGGGTTAGAGTTAGGGTTAGGGTTAGGGTACGGCTTAGGGTACGGGTTAGGGTACGGGTGAGGGTACGGCGTAGGTTATGGGTTAGGGTTAGGGTTAGGGTTAGGGTTAGTTTTAGGGTTAGGGATTGGTTTAGGGTACGGGTTAGGATTAGCATACGTGTTCGGGTTAGGGTTTTGGTTAGGGTTAGGGTACGCGTTAGGGTTAGGGTATGGGTTAGGTTTAGGGTACACGTTAGGATTAGGGTATTTATTAAACCTATCCCACTCTCTAGATACCACTTAGCACGTAAAGGAATATTATTTGGGGTTCAGCCATGGAGAAGATTTTAGTCACTAGGATAAGATAAAGAATAAACACATTATAAAAAAAATCACATAAGGTTTTCTTTTTAACCTGTTCTTTAAAACACTAGTGTTTAGGAAATCTAATGGAGGCAAAAGCAGTAAAGGGTAGTTTAGGGTTAGGGTTAGGGTTAGGGTTAGGGTAGGGCTTAGGATACGGGTGAGGGTACTGGTGAGGGTACTGCGTAGGTTATTGGTTAGGGTTAGGGTACGGCTTAGGATACGGGTTAGGATATGGGTTAGGTTACGGCGTTGGGTATGGGTGAGGGTTAGGGTTAGGGTTAGGGTAAGGCTTTGGGTACAGGTTAGGGTACGGGTGAGGGTACGGCGTAGGATAGAGGTTAGGGTTAGGTTTAGGGTTAGGGTACGGCTTAGGATACGGGTTAGGGTATGGGTGAGGGTACGGCGTAGCGTATGGGTTAGGGTTATGGTTAGGGTTAGGGTTAGTTTTAGGGTTAGGGATTGGTTTAGGGTATGGGTTAGGATTAGTGTACGTGTTAGGGTTAGGGTTTGGGTTAGGGTTAGGGTACGCATTAGGGTTAGGGTGTGGGTTAGGGTTAGGGTACACGTTAGGATTAGGGTATTTATTAAACCTATCCCACTCTCTAGATACCACTTAGCACGTAAAGGAATATTATTTAGGGTCCAGCCATGGAGAAGATTTTCGTTACTAGGATAAGATAAAGAATAAACACATTATAAAAAAATCACATTAGGATTTTCTTTTTAACCTGTTCCTTAAAACACTAGTGCTTAGGAAATCTAATGGAGGCAAAAGCAGTCATGGGTAGTTTAGGGTTAGGGTTAGGGTTAGGGTTAGTGTTAGGGTTAGGGTACGGCTTAGGGTATGGGATAGGGTATGGTGAGGGTACGGCATAGGGTAGGGTTTAGGGTTAGGGTTAGTGTTAGGGTTAGGGTTAGGGTATGGCTTAGGGTACGGGTGAGGGTACTGTGTAGGTCATTGGTTAGGGTTAGGTTAAGGCTTAGGATACAGGTTATTGTATGGGTTAGGGTACGGTGCAAGGTATGGGTAAGGGTTAGGGTTAGGGTTAGGGTTAGAGTCAGGGTACGGCTTAGGGCACGGGTTAGGGTACGGGTGAGGGTACGGCGTAGTGTATAGGTTAGGGTTAAGGTTAGGGTACGGCTTAGGGTACGGGTTAGGTTACGGGTGAGGGTACGGCGTAGGGTATGGGTTAGGGTTAGGGTTAGGGTTAGTGTTAGTGTTAGGGTTAGGGTACGGCTTAGCGTATGGGATAGGGTACGGGTGAGGGTACGGCGTAGGGTAGGGGTTAAGGTTAGAGTTAGGTTTAGGGTTGGGGTTAGGGTACGGCTTAGGGTACGGGTGAGGGTACGGGTGAGGGTACTGCGTAGGGTATTGGTTAGGGTTAGGATATGGCTTAGGATACGGGTTAGGGTACGGGTTACGGTATGGCGTAGGGTATGGGTTAGGGTTAGGGTTAGGGTTAGGGTTAGGGTTAGGGTACGGCTTAGGATACGGGTTAGGGTACGGGTGAGGGTACGGCGTAGTGTATGGGTTAGGGTTAGGGTTAGGGTACGTCTTAGGGTACGGGTTAGGGTACGGGTGAGGGTACGGCGTATGGTAAGGGTTAGGGTTAGGGTTAGGGTTAGTTTTAGGGTTAGGGATTGGTTTAGGGTACGGGTTAGGATTAGCGTACGTGTTAGGGTTAGGTTTTGGGTTAGGGTTAGGGTACGCGTTAGGGTAAGGGTATGGGTTAGGGTTAGGGTACACGTTAGGATTAGGGTATTTATTAAACCTATCCCACTCTCTAGATACCACTTAGCACGTAAAGGAATATTATTAGGGATCCAGCCATGGAGAAGATTTTAGTCACTAGGATAAGATAAAGAATAAACACATTATAAAAAAATCACATTAGGATTTTCTTTTTAACCTGTTCCTTAAAACACTAGTGCTTAGGAAATCTAATAGAGGCAAAAGCAATCAAGGGTAGTTTAGGGTTAGGGTTAGGGTTAGGGTTAGTGTTAGGTTTAGGGTACGGCTTAGGGTATGGGATAGGGTACGGGTGAGGGTACGGCGTAGGGTAGGGGTTAGGGTTAGGGTTAGGGTTAGGGTACGGCTTAGGGTACGGGTTAGGGTACGGGTGAGGTTACGGCGTAGGGTATAGTTTAGGGTTAGGTTTAGGGTTAGGGTACGGCTTAGGGTACGGGTTAGGGTACGGTTGAGGGTACTGTGTAGGGTATTGGTTATGGTTAGGGTACGGCTTAGAATACGGGTTAGGGTACGGTTTAGGGTACGGCGTAGGGTATGGGTTAGGGTTAGGGTTAGGGTTAGGGTTAGGGTTAGGGTACGGCTTAGGGCACGGGTGAGGGTACGGGTGAGGGTACGGCGTAGTGTATAGGTTAGGGTTAGGGTTAGGGTTAGGGTATGGGATAGGGTACGGGTGAGGGTACGGCGTAGGGTAGGTGTTAGGGTTAGGTTTAGGGTTAGTGTTAGGTTTAGGGTACCGCTTAGGGTATGGGATAGGGTACGGCGTAGGGTAGTGGTTACCGTTAGGGTTAGGGTTAGGGTACGGCTTAGGATACGGGTAAGGGTACGGGTGAGTGTGCAGCGTAGCGTATGGGTTAGGGTTAGGGTTAGGGTAAGGGTACGGCTTAGGGTACGGGTTAGGGTATGGGTGAGGGTACGGCGTAGGTTATGGGTTAGGGTTAGGGTTAGGGTTAGGGTTAGTTTTAGGGTTAGGGATTGGTTTAGGGTAAGGTTTAGGATTAGCATACTTGTTCGGGTTAGGTTTTTGGTTGGGGTTAGGGTATGCGTTAGTGTTAGGGTATGGGTTAGGTTTAGGGTACACGTTAGGATTAGGGTATTTATTAAACCTATCCCACTCTCTAGATACCACTTAGCACGTAAAGGAATATTATTTAGTGTCCAGCCATGGAGAAGATTTTCGTCACTAGGATAAGATAAAGAATAAACACATTATAAAAAAATCACATTAGGATTTTCTTTTTAACCTGTTCCTTAAAACACTCGTGCTTAGGAAATCTAATGGAGGCAAAAGCAGTAAAGGGTAGTTTAGGGTTAGGGTTAGGGTTAGGGTTAGTGTTAGGGTTAGGGTACGGCTTAGGGTATGGGATAGGGTATGGGTGAGGGTACGGCATAGGGTAGGGTTTAGGTTTAGGGTTAGTGTTAGGGTTAGGGTTAGAGTATGGCTTAGGGTACGGGTGAGGGTACTGTGTAGGTCATTGGTTAGGGTTAGGTTAAGGCTTAGGATACAGGTTATTGTATGGGTTAGGGTACGGCGCAGGGTATGGGTAAGGGTTAGGGTTAGGGTTAGGGTTAGAGTTAGGGTACGGCTTAGGGTACGGGTTAGGGTACGGGTGAGGGTACGGCATAGTGTATAGGTTAGGGTTAGGGTTAGGGTACGGCTTAGGGTACGGGTTAGGTTACGGGTGAGGGTACGGCATAGGGTATGGTTTAGGGTTAGGGTTAGGGTTAGGGTTAGGGTTAGTGTTAGGGTTAGGGTACGGCTTAGCGTATGGGATAGGGTACGGGTGAGGGTACGGCGTAGGGTAGGGGTTAGGGTTAGAGTTAGGGTTAGGGTTGGGGTTAGGGTACGGCTTAGCGTACGGGTGAGGGTACGGGTGAGGGTACTGCGTAGGGTATTGGTTAGGGTTAGGATACGGCTTAGGATACGGGTTAGGGTACGGGTTAGGGTATGGCGTAGGGTATGGGTTAGGGTTAGAGTTAGGGTTAGGGTTAGGGTTAGGGTTGGGGTTAGGGTACGGCTTAGCGTACGGGTGAGGGTACGGGTGAGGGTACTGCGTAGGGTATTGGTTAGGGTTAGGGTACGCCTTAGGATACGTGTTAGGGTACGGGTTAGGGTACGGCGTAGAGTGTGGGTTAGGGTTAGGGTTAGTGTTAGGGTTACGGTTACGGTACGTCTTAGGGTACGTGTTAGGGTACGGGTGAGGGTACGGCGTAGGTTATGTGTTAGGGTTAGGGTTAGGGTTAGGGTTAGGGTACGGCTTAGGATACGGGTTAGGGTACGGGTGAGGGTACGGCGTAGGTTATGGGTTAGGGTTAGGGTTAGTGTTAGGGTTATGGTACGGCTTAGGTTATGGGATAGGGTACAGGTGAGGGTATGGCATAGGGTAGGGGTTAGGGTTAGGGTTAGGGTTAGGGTTAGGGTTAGGGTACGGCTTAGGGTACGGGTGAGGGTATGGGTGAGGATACTGCGTAGGGTATTGGTTAGGGTTAGGGTACGGCTTAGTATACGGGTTAGGGTACGTGTTAGTGTATGGCGTACGGTATGGGTTAGGGTTAGGGTTAGGGTTAGGGTTAGGGTTAGGGTTAGGGTTAGGGTACGGCTTAGGGTACGGGTTAGGGTACGGGTGAGGTTACGGCGTAGGGTATAGTTTAGGGTTAGGGTTAGGGTTAGGGTACGGTTTAGGATACGGGTTAGGGTATGGGTGAGGGTACGGCGTAGCGTATGGTTTAGGGTTAGGGTTAGGGTTAGGGTACGGCTTAGGGTACGGGTTAGGGTACGGGTGAGGGTATGGTGTAGTGTATAGGTTAGGGTTAGGGTTAGGGTTAGGGTATGGCTTAGGGTACGGGTGAGGGTACGGGTGAGGGTACTGTGTAGGGTATTGGTTATGGTTAGGGTACGGCTTAGAATACGGGTTAGGGTTAGGGTTAGGGTACGGCGTAGGGTATAGTTTAGGGTTAGGGTTAGGGTTAGGGTACGGCTTAGGATATGGGTTAGGGTACGGGTGACGGTACGGTGTAGTGTATAGGTTAGGGTTAGTGTTAGGGTTAGGGTATGGCTTAGGGTAAGGGTTAGGGTACGGGTGAGGGTATGGCGTAGTGTATAGGTTAGGGTTAGGGTTAGGGTTAGGGTACGGCTTAGGGTATGGGATAGGGTACAGGTGAGGGTACGGCGTAGGGTAGGGGTTAGGTTTAGGGTTAGGGTTAGTGTTAGGGTTAGGGTACGGCTTAGGGTATGGGATAGGTTACGGGTGAGGGTACGGCGTAGGGTAGGTGTTAGGGTTAGGTTTAGGGTTAGTGTTAGGTTTAGGGTACCGCTTAGGGTATGGGATAGGGTACGGCGTAGGGTACCGGTTAGGGTTAGGGTTAGGGTTAGGGTTAGGGTACGGCTTAGGATACGGTTTAGGGTACGGGTGAGGGTACGGCGTAGGTTATGGGTTAGGGTTAGGGTTAGGGTTAGGGTTAGGGTTAGTTTTAGGGTTAGGGATTGGTTTAGGGTACGGGTTAGGATTAGCATACTTGTTCGGGTTAGGGTTTTGGTTAGGGTTAGGGTACACGTTAGGGTTAGGGTATGGGTTAGGTTTAGGGTACACGTTAGGATTAGGGTATTTATTAAACCTATCCCACTCTCTAGATACCACTTAGCACGTAAAGGAATATTATTTGGGGTTCAGCCATGGAGAAGATTTTAGTCACTAGGATAAGATAAAGAATAAACACATTATAAAAAAAATCACGTAAGGTTTTCTTTTTAACCTGTTCCTTAAAACACTAGTGTTTCGGAAATCTAATGGAGGCAAAAGCAGTAAAGGGTAATTTAGGGTTAGGGTTAGGGTTAGGGTTAGGGTAGGGCTTAGGATACGGGTGAGGTTACTGGTGAGGGTACTGCGTAGGTTATTGGTTAGGGTTAGGGTACGGCTTAGGATACGGGTTAGGATATGGGTTAGGTTACGGCGTTGGGTATGGGTGAGGGTTAGGGTTAGGGTTAGGGTAAGGCTTTGGGTACGGGTTAGGGTACGGGTGAGGGTACGGCGTAGGGTAGAGGTTAGGGTTAGGTTTAGGGTTAGGGTACGGCTTAGGATACGGTTTAGGGTATGGGTGAGGGTACGGCGTAGCGTATGGGTTAGGGTTAGGGTTAGGGTTAGGGTTAGAGTTAGGGTACGGCTTAGGGTACGGGTTAGGGTACGGGTGAGGGTACGGCGTAGTGTATAGGTTAGGGTTAGGGTTAGGGTACAGCTTAGGGTACGGGTTAGGTTACGGGTGAGTGTACGGCGTAGGGTATGGGTTAGGGTTAGGGTTAGGGTTAGTGTTAGTGTTAGGGTTAGGGTACGGCTTAGCGTATGGGTTAGGGTACGGGTGAGGGTACGGCGTAGGGTAGGGTTTAGGGTTAGAGTTAGGGTTAGGGTTGGGGTTAGGGTACGGCTTAGGGTACGGGTGAGGGTACGGGTGAGGGTACTGCGTAGGGTATTGGTTAGGGTTAGGATATGGCTTAGGATACGGGTTAGGGTACGGGTTAGGGTATGGCGTAGGGTATGGGTTAGGGTTAGGGTTAGGGTTAGGGTACGGCTTAGGATACGGGTTAGGGTACGGGTGAGGGTACGGCGTAGCGTATGGGTTAGGGTTAGGGTTAGGGTACGTCTTAGGGTACGGGTTAGGGTACGGGTGAGGGTACGGCGTAGGGTAAGGGTTAAGGTTAGGGTTAGGGTTAGGGTTAGTTTTAGGGTTAGCGATTGGTTTAGGGTACGGGTTAGGATTAGCGTACGTGTTAGGGTTAGGTTTTGGGTTAGGGTTAGGGTACGCGTTAGGGTTAGGGTATGGGTTAGGGTTAGGGTACACGTTAGGATTAGGGTATTTATTAAACCTATCCCACTCTCTAGATACCACTTAGCACGTAAAGGAATATTATTAGGGATCCAGCCATGGAGAAGATTTTCGTCACTAGGATAAGATAAAGAATAAACACATTATAAAAAAATCACATTAGGATTTTCTTTTTAACCTGTTCCTTAAAACACTAGTGCTTAGGAAATCTAATAGAGGCAAAAGCAATCAAGGGTAGTTTAGGGTTAGGGTTAGGGTTAGGGTTAGTGTTAGGGTTAGGGTACGGCTTAGGGTATGGGATAGGGTACGGGTGAGGGTACGGCATAGGGTAGGGGTTAGGGTTAGGGTTAGGGTTAGGGTTAGGGTATGGCTTAGGGTACGGGTGAGGGTACGGGTGAGGGTACTGCGTAGGGTATTGGTTAGGGTTAGGGTACGGCTTAGGATACGTGTTAGGGTACTGGTTAGGGTACGGCGTAGAGTGTGGGTTAGGGTTAGGGTTAGTGTTAGGGTTAGGGTTACGGTACGTCTTAGGGTACGTGTTAGGATACGGGTGAGTGTACGGCGTAGGTTATGGGTTAGGGTTAGGGTTAGTGTTAGGGTTAGGGTACGGCTTAGTGTATGGGATAGGGTACGGGTGAGGGTACGGCGTAGGGTAGGGGTTAGTGTTAGGGTTAGGGTTAGGGTTAGGGTATGGCTTAGGGTACGGGTGAGGGTACGGGTGAGGGTACTGCGTAGGGTATTGGTTAGGGTTAGGGTACGTCTTAGGATACGTGTTAGGGTACGGGTTAGGGTACGGCGTAGGTTATGGGTTAGGGTTAAGGTTAGTGTTAGGGTTATGGTACAGCTTAGGTTATGGGATAGGGTACAGGTGAGGGTATGGCATAGGGTAGGGGTTAGGGTTAGGTTTAGGGTTAGGGTTAGGGTTAGGGTACGCCTTAGGGTACGGGTGAGGGTATGGGTGAGGATACTGCGTAGGGTATTGGTTAGGGTTAGCGTACGGCTTAGGATACGGGTTAGGGTACGTGTTAGGGTATGGCGTACGCTATGGGTTAGGGTTAGGTTTAGGGTTAGGGTTAGGGTTAGGGTACGGCTTAGGGTACGGGTTAGGGTACGGATGAGGTTACGGCGTAGGGTATAGTTTAGGGTTAGGGTTAGGGTTAGGGTACGGCTTAGGGTACGGGTTTGGGTACGGGTGAGGGTATGGCGTAGTGTATAGGTTAGGGTTAGTGTTAGGGTTAGGGTACAGCTTAGGGTACGGGTGAGGGTACGGGTGAGGGTACTGCGTAGGGTATTGGTTAGGGTTAGGATACGGCTTAGGATACGGGTTAGGGTACGGGTTAGGGTATGGCGTAGGGTATGGGTTAGGGTTAGGTTTAGGGTTAGGGTTAGGGTTAGGGTTAGGGTTAGGGTACGGCTTAGGATACGGGTTAGGGTACGGGTGAAGGTACGGCGTAGCGTATGGGTTAGGGTTAGGGTTAGGGTTAGGGTTTGGGTACGGCTTAGGTTATGGGATAGGGTACAGGTGAGGGTATGGCATAGGGTATGGGTTAGGGTTAGGGTTAGGGTTAGGGTTAGGGTTAGGGTTAGGGTTAGGGTACGGCTTAGGATACGGGTTAGGGAACGGGTGAGGGTACGGCGTAGTGTATAGGTTAGGGTTAGGGTTAGGGTACGGCTTAGGGTACGGATTAGGTTATGGGTGAGGGTACGGCGTAGGGTATGGGTTAGGGTTAGGGTTAGGGTTAGTGTTAGTGTTAGGGTTAGGGTACGGCTTAGCGTATGGGATAGGGTACGGCGTAGGGTAGGGGTTAGGGTTAGGGTTAGGGTTAGGCTTACGGTATGGCTTAGGGTACGGGTGAGGGTACGGTTGAGGGTACTGCGTAGGGTATTGGTTAGCGTTAGGGTACGGCTTAGGATACGTGTTAGGGTACGGGTTAGGGTATGGCGTAGGTTATGGGTTAGGGTTAGGGTTAGGGTTAGGGTACGGCTTAGGGTATGGGATAGGGTATGGGTGAGGGTACGGCATAGGGTAGGGTTTAGGGTTAGGGTTAGTGTTAGGGTTAGGGTTAGGGTATGGCTTAGGGTACGGGTGAGGGTACTGTGTAGGTCATTGGTTAGGGTTAGGTTAAGGCTTAGTATACAGGTTATTGTATGGGTTACGGTACGGCGCAGGGTATGGGTAAGGGTTAGGGTTAGGGTTAGGGTTAGAGTTAGGGTACGGCTTAGGGTACGGGTTAGGGTACGGGTGAGGGTACGGCGTAGTGTATAGGTTAGGGTTAGGGTTAGGGTGTGGCTTAGGGTACGGGTTAGGTTACGGGTGAGGGTACGGCGTAGGGTATGGGTTAGGGTTAGGGTTAGGGTTAGTGTTAGTGTTAGGGTTAGGGTACGGCTTAGCGTATGGGATAGGGTACGGGTGAGGGTACGGCGTAGGGTAGGGGTTAGGGTTAGAGTTAGGGTTAGGGTTGGGGTTAGGGTACGGCTTAGGGTACGGGTGAGGGTACGGGTGAGGGTACTGCGTAGGGTATTGGTTAGGGTTAGGATATGGCTTAGGATACGGGTTAGTGTACGGGTTAGGGTATGGCGTAGGTTATGGGTTAGGGTTAGGGTTAGGGTTAGGGTTAGGGTTAGGGTACGGCTTAGGATACGGGTTAGGGTACGGGTGAGGGTACGGCGTAGTGTATGGGTTAGGGTTAGGGTTAGGGTACGTCTTAGGGTACGGGTTAGGGTACGGGTGAGGGTACGGCATAGGGTAAGGGTTAGGGTTAGGGTTAGGGTTAGTTTTAGGGTTAGGGATTGGTTTAGGGTACGGGTTAGGATTAGCGTACGTGTTAGGGTTAGGGTTTGGGTTAGGGTTACGGTACGCATTAGGGTTAGGGTGTGGGTTAGGGTTAGGGTACACGTTAGGATTAGGGTATTTATTAAACCTATCCCACTCTCTAGATACCACTTAGCACGTAAAGGAATATTATTTAGGGTCCAGCCATGGAGAAGATTTTCGTCACTAGGATAAGATAAAGAATAAACACATTATAAAAAAATCACATTAGGATTTTCTTTTTAACCTGTTCCTTAAAACACTAGTGCTTAGGAAATCTAATGGAGGCAAAAGCAGTCAAGGGTAGTTTAGGGTTAGGGTTAGGGTTAGGGTTAGTGTTAGGGTTAGGGTACGGCTTAGGGTATGGGATAGGGTATGGTGAGGGTACGGCATAGGGTAGGGTTTAGGGTTAGGGTTAGTGTTAGGGTTAGGGTTAGGGTATGGCTTAGGGTACGGGTGAGGGTACTGTGTAGGTCATTGGTTAGGGTTAGGTTAAGGCTTAGGATACAGGTTATTGTATGTGTTAGGGTATGGCGCATGGTATGGGTAAGGGTTAGGGTTAGAGTTAGGGTTAGAGTTAGGGTACGGCTTAGGGTACGGGTTAGGGAACGGGTGAGGGTACGGCGTAGTGTATAGGTTAGGGTTAGGGTTAGGGTACGGCTTAGGGTACGGATTAGGTTATCTGTGAGGGTACGGCGTAGGGTATGGGTTAGGGTTAGGGTTAGGGTTAGTGTTAGTGTTAGGGTTAGGGTACGGCTTAGCGTATGGGATAGGGTACGGCGTAGGGTAGGGGTTAGGGTTAGGGTTAGGGTTAGGGTTACGGTATGGCTTAGGGTACGGGTGAGGGTACGGTTGAGGGTACTGCGTAGGGTATTGGTTAGCGTTAGGGTACGGCTTAGGATACGTGTTAGGGTACGGGTTAGGGTATGGCGTAGGTTATGGGTTAGGGTTAGGGTTAGGGTTAGGGTACGGCTTAGGGTATGGGATAGGGTATGGGTGAGGGTACGGCATAGGGTAGGGTTTAGGGTTAGGGTTAGTGTTAGGGTTAGGGTTAGGGTATGGCTTAGGGTACGGGTGAGGGTACTGTGTAGGTCATTGGTTAGGGTTAGGTTAAGGCTTAGGATACAGGTTATTGTATGGGTTACGGTACGGCGCAGGGTATGGGTAAGGGTTAGGGTTAGGGTTAGGGTTAGAGTTAGGGTACGGCTTAGGGTACGGGTTAGGGTACGGGTGAGGGTACGGCGTAGTGTATACGTTAGGGTTAGGGTTAGGGTGTGGCTTAGGGTACGGGTTAGGTTACGGGTGAGGGTACGGCGTAGGGTATGGGTTAGGGTTAGGGTTAGGGTTAGTGTTAGTGTTAGGGTTAGGGTACGGCTTAGCGTATGGGATAGGGTACGGGTGAGGGTACGGCGTAGGGTAGGGGTTAGGGTTAGAGTTAGGGTTAGGGTTGGGGTTAGGGTACGGCTTAGGGTACGGGTGAGGGTACGGGTGAGGGTACTGCGTAGGGTATTGGTTAGGGTTAGGATATGGCTTAGGATACGGGTTAGTGTACGGGTTAGTGTATGGCGTAGGTTATGGGTTAGGGTTAGGGTTAGGGTTAGGGTTAGGGTTAGGGTACGGCTTAGGATACGGGTTAGGGTACGGGTGAGGGTACGGCGTAGTGTATGGGTTAGGGTTAGGGTTAGGGTACGTCTTAGGGTACGGGTTAGGGTACGGGTGAGGGTACGGCATAGGGTAAGGGTTAGGGTTAGGGTTAGGGTTAGTTTTAGGGTTAGGGATTGGTTTAGGGTACGGGTTAGGATTAGCGTACGTGTTAGGGTTAGGGTTTGGGTTAGGGTTAGGGTACGCATTAGGGTTAGGGTGTGGGTTAGGGTTAGGGTACACGTTAGGATTAGGGTATTTATTAAACCTATCCCACTCTCTAGATACCACTTAGCACGTAAAGGAATATTATTTAGGGTCCAGCCATGGAGAAGATTTTCGTCACTAGGATAAGATAAAGAATAAACACATTATAAAAAAATCACATTAGGATTTTCTTTTTAACCTGTTCCTTAAAACACTAGTGCTTAGGAAATCTAATGGAGGCAAAAGCAGTCAAGGGTAGTTTAGGGTTAGGGTTAGGGTTAGGGTTAGTGTTAGGTTTAGGGTACGGCTTAGGGTACGGGATAGGGTATGGTGAGGGTACGGCATAGGGTAGGGTTTAGGGTTAGGGTTAGTGTTAGGGTTAGGGTTAGGGTATGGCTTAGGGTACGGGTGAGGGTACTGTGTAGGTCATTGGTTAGGGTTAGGTTAAGGCTTAGGATACAGGTTATTGTATGGGTTACGGTACGGCGCAGGGTATGGGTAAGGGTTAGGGTTAGGGTTAGGGTTAGAGTTAGGGTACGGCTTAGGGTACGGGTTAGGGTACGGGTGAGGGTACGGCGTAGTGTATAGGTTAGGGTTAGGGTTAGGGTACGGCTTAGGGTACGGGTTAGGTTACGGGTGAGGGTACGGCGTAGGGTATGGGTTAGGGTTAGGGTTAGGGTTAGTGTTAGTGTTAGGGTTAGGGTACGGCTTAGCGTATGGGATAGGGTACGGGTGAGGGTACGGCGTAGGGTAGGGGTTAGGGTTAGAGTTAGGGTTAGGGTTGGGGTTAGGGTACGGCTTAGGGTACGGGTGAGGGTACGGGTGAGGGTACGGCGTAGGGTAAGGGTTAGGGTTAGGGTTAGGGTTAGTTTTAGGGTTAGGGATTGGTTTAGGGTACGGGTTAGGATTAGCGTACGTGTTAGGGTTAGGTTTTGGGTTAGGGTTAGGGTACGCGTTAGGGTTAGGGTATGGGTTAGGGTTAGGGTACACGTTAGAATTAGGGTATTTATTAAACCTATCCCACTCTCTAGATACCACTTAGCACGTAAAGGAATATTATTAGGGATCCAGCCATGGAGAAGATTTTAGTCACTAGGATAAGATAAAGAATAAACACATTATAAAAAAATCACATTAGGATTTTCTTTTTAACCTGTTCCTTAAAACACTAGTGCTTAGGAAATCTAATAGAGGCAAAAGCAATCAAGGGTAGTTTAGGGTTAGGGTTAGGGTTAGGGTTAGTGTTAGGGTTAGGGTACGGCTTAGGGTATGGGATAGGGTACGGGTGAGGGTACGGCGTAGGGTAGGGGTTAGGGTTAGGGTTAGGGTTAGGGTTAGGGTATGGCTTAGGGTACGGGTGAGGGTACGGGTGAGGGTACTGCGTAGGGTATTGGTTAGGGTTAGGGTACGTCTTAGGATACGTGTTAGGGTACGGGTTAGGGTACGGCGTAGAGTGTGGGTTAGGGTTAGGGTTAGTTTTAGGGTTAGGGTTACGGTACGTCTTAGGGTACGTGTTAGGGTACGGGTGTGGGTACGGCGTAGGTTATGGGTTAGGGTTAGGGTTAGGGTTAGGGTTAGGGTACGGCTTAGGTTATGGGATAGGGTACGGGTGAGGGTACGGCGTAGGTTATGGGTTAGGGTTAGGGTTAGTGTTAGGGTTATGGTACGGCTTAGGTTATGGGATAGGGTACAGGTGAGGGTATGGCAAAGGGTAGGGGTTAGGGTTAGGTTTAGGGTTAGGGTTAGGGTTAGGGTACGCCTTAGGTTACGGGTGAGGGTATGGGTGAGGATACTGCGTAGGGTATTGGTTAGGGTTAGGGTACGGCTTAGGATACGGGTTAGGGTACGTGTTATGGTATGGCGTACGCTATGGGTTAGGGTTAGGTTTAGGGTTAGGGTTAGGGTTAGGGTACGGCTTAGGGTACGGGTTAGGGTACGGGTGAGGTTACGGCGTAGGGTATAGTTTAGGGTTAGGGTTAGGGTTAGGGTACGGCTTAGGGTACGGGTTAGGGTACGGGTGAGGGTATGGCGTAGTGTATAGCTTAGGGTTAGTGTTAGGGTTATGGTACAGCTTAGGGTACGGGTGAGGGTACGGGTGAGGGTACTGCGTAGGGTATTGGTTAGGTTTAGGATACGGCTTAGGATACGGGTTAGGGTACGGGTTAGGGTATGGCGTAGGGTATGGGTTAGGGTTAGGTTTAGGGTTAGGTTTAGGGTTAGGGTTAGGGTTAGGGTACGGCTTAGGATACGGGTTAGGGTATGGGTGAAGGTATGGCGTAGCGTATGGGTTAGGGTTAGGGTTAGGGTTAGGGTTAGGGTACGGCTTACGTTATGGGATAGGGTACAGGTGAGGGTATGGCATAGGGTATGGGTTAGGGTTAGGGTTAGGGTTAGGGTTCGGGTACGGCTTAGGGTACGGGTGAGGGTATGGGTGAGGATACTGCATAGGGTATTGGTTAGGGTTAGGGTACGGCTTAGGGTACGGGTTAGGGTACGGGTGAGGTTACGGCGTAGGGTATAGTTTAGGGTTAGGGTTAGGGTTAGGGTACGGCTTAGGATACGGGTTAGGGTACGGGTGAGGGTACGGCGTAGCGTATGGTTTAGGTTTAGTGTTAGGGTTAGGGTACGGCTTAGGGTACGGGTTAGGGTACGGGTGAGGGTACGGTGTAGGTTATGGGTTAGGGTTAGGGTTAGGGTTAGGGTTAGTTTTAGGGTTAGGGATTGGTTTAGGGTACGGGTTAGGATTAGCATACGTGTTTGGGTTAGGGTTTTGGTTAGGGTTAGGGTACGCGTTAGGGTTAGGGTATGGGTTAGGTTTAGGGTACACTTTAGGATTAGGGTATTTATTAAACGTATCCCACTCTCTAGATACCACTTAGCACGTAAAGGAATATTATTTGGGGTTCAGCCATGGAGAAGATTTTAGTCACTAGGATAAGATAAAGAATGAACACATTATAAAAAAATCACATAAGCTTTTCTTTTTAACCTGTTCCTTAAAACACTAGTGTTTAGGAAATCTAATGGAGGCAAAAGCATTAAAGGGTAGTTTAGGGGTAGGGTTAGGGTAGGGCTTAGGATACGGGTGAGGGTACTGGTGAGGGTACTGCGTAGGTTATTGGTTAGGGTTAGGGTACGGCTTAGGATACGGGTTAGGATATGGGTTAGGTTACGGCGTTGGGTATGGGTGAGGGTTAGGGTTAGGGTTAGGGTACGCATTAGGGTTAGGGTATGGGTTAGGGTTAGGGTACACGTTAGGATTAGGGTATTTATTAAACCTATCCCACTCTCTAGATACCACTTAGCACGTAAAGGAATATTATTTAGGGTCCAGCCATGGAGAAGATTTTCGTCACTAGGATAAGATAAAGAATAAACACATTATAAAAAAATCACATTAGGATTTTCTTTTTAACCTGTTCCTTAAAACACTAGTGCTTAGGAAATCTAATGGAGGCAAAAGCAGTCAAGGGTAGTTTAGGGTTAGGGTTAGGGTTAGGGTTAGTGTTAGGGTTAGGGTACGGCTTAGGGTATGGGATAGGGTATGGGTGAGGGTACGGCATAGGGTAGGGTTTAGTGTTAGGGTTAGTGTTAGGGTTAGGGTTAGGGTATGGCTTAGGGTACGGGTGAGGGTACGGGTGAGGGTACTGTGTAGGTCATTGGTTAGGGTTAGGTTAAGGCTTAGGATACAGGTTATTGTATGGGTTAGGGTACGGCGCAGGGTATGGGTAAGGGTTAGGGTTAGGGTTAGGGTTAGAGTTAGGGTACGGCTTAGGGTACGGGTTAGGTTATGTGTGAGGGTACGGCGTAGGGTATGGGTTAGGGTTAGGGTTAGGGTTAGTGTTAGTGTTAGGGTTAGGGTACGGCTTAGCGTACGGGATAGGGTACGGGTGAGGGTACGGCGTAGGGTAGGGGTTAGGGTTAGGGTTAGGGTATGGCTTAGGGTACGGGTGAGGGTACGGGTGAGGGTACTGCGTAGGGTATTGGTTAGGGTTAGGGTACGGCTTAGGATACGTGTTAGGGTACGGGTTAGGGTACGGCGTAGAGTGTGGGTTAGGGTTAGGGATAGTGTTAGGGTTAGGGTTATGGTACGTCTTAGGGTACGTGTTAGTGTACGGGTGAGGGTACGGCGTAGGTTATGGGTTAGGGTTAGGGTTAGGGTTAGGTTTAGGGTTAGGGTACGGCTTAGGATACGGGTTAGGATATGGGTTAGGTTACGGCGTTGGGTATGGGTGAGGGTTAGGGTTAGGGTTAGGGTAAGGCTTTGGGTACGGGTTAGGGTACGGGTGAGGGTACGGCGTAGGGTAGAGGTTAGGGTTAGGTTTAGGGTTAGGGTACGGCTTAGGATACGGGTTAGGGTATGGGTGAGGGTACGGCGTAGCGTATGGGTTAGGGTTATGGTTAGGGTTAGGGTTAGTTTTAGGGTTAGGGATTGGTTTAGGGTATGGGTTAGGATTAGTGTACGTGTTAGGTTTAGGGTTTGGGTTAGGGTTAGGGTACGCATTAGGGTTAGGGTGTGGGTTAGGGTTAGGGTACACGTTAGGATTAGGGTATTTATTAAACCTATCCCACTCTCTAGATACCACTTAGCACGTAAAGGAATATTATTTAGGGTCCAGCCATGGAGAAGATTTTCGTCACTAGGATAAGATAAAGAATAAACACATTATAAAAAAATCACATTAGGATTTTCTTTTTAACCTGTTCCTTAAAACACTAGTGCTTAGGAAATCTAATGGAGGCAAAAGCAGTCAAGGGTAGTTTAGGGTTAGGGTTAGGGTTAGGGTTAGTGTTAGGGTTAGGGTACGGCTTAGGGTATGGGATAGGGTATGGTGAGGGTACGGCATAGGGTAGGGTTTAGGGTTAGGGTTAGTGTTAGGGTTAGGGTTAGGGTATGATTTAGGGTACGGGTGAGGGTACTGTGTAGGTCATTGGTTAGGGTTAGGTTAAGGCTTAGGATACAGGTTATTGTATGGGTTAGGTTACGGTGCAGTGTATGGGTAAGGGTTAGGGTTAGGGTTAGGGTTAGAGTCAGGGTACGGCTTAGGGTACGGGTTAGGGTACGGGTGAGGGTACGGCGTAGTGTATAGGTTAGGGTTAAGGTTAGGGTACGGCTTAGGGTACGGGTTAGGTTACGGGTGAGGGTACGGCGTAGGGTATGGGTTAGCGTTAGGGTTAGGGTTAGTGTTAGTGTTAGGGTTAGGGTACGGCTTAGCGTATGGGATAGGGTACGGGTGAGGGTACGGCGTAGGGTAGGGGTTAGGGTTAGAGTTAGGGTTAGGGTTGGGGTTAGGGTACGGCTTAGGGTACGGGTGAGGG
This sequence comes from Eubalaena glacialis, assembly GCF_028564815.1. Taxonomy (NCBI): domain Eukaryota; kingdom Metazoa; phylum Chordata; class Mammalia; order Artiodactyla; family Balaenidae; genus Eubalaena; species Eubalaena glacialis. The sequence continues at coordinate 1,750,337 of NW_026871426.1, forward strand.
TACGGGTGAGGGTACTGCGTAGGGTATTGGTTAGGGTTAGGATATGGCTTAGGATACGGGTTAGGGTACGGGTTAGGGTATGGCGTAGGGTAGGGGTTAGGGTTAGGGTTAGGGTTAGGGTTAGGGTTAGGGTACGGCTTAGGATACGGGTTAGGGTACGGGTGAGGGTACGGCGTAGTGTATGGGTTAGGGGTAGGGTTAGGGTACGTCTTAGGGTACGGGTTAGGGTACGGGTGAGGGTACGGCGTATGGTAAGTGTTAGGGTTAGGGTTAGGGTTAGTTTTAGGGTTAGGGATTGGTTTAGGGTACAGGTTAGGATTAGCGTACGTGTTAGGGTTAGGTTTTGGGTTAGGGTTAGGGTACGCGTTAGGGTTAGGGTATGGGTTAGGGTTAGGGTACACGTTAGGATTAGGGTATTTATTAAACCTATCCCACTCTCTAGATACCACTTAGCACGTAAAGGAATATTATTAGGGATCCGGCCATGGAGAAGATTTTCGTCACTAGGATAAGATAAAGAATAAACACATTATAAAAAAATCACATTAGGATTTTCTTTTTAACCTGTTCCTTAAAACACTAGTGCTTAGGAAATCTAATAGAGGCAAAAGCAATCAAGGGTAGTTTAGGGTTAGGGTTAGGGTTAGGGTTAGTGTTAGGTTAAGGGTACGGCTTAGGGTATGGGATAGGGTACGGGTGAGGGTACGGCGTAGGGTAGGGGTTAGGGTTAGGGTTAGGGTTAGGGTACGGCTTAGGGTACGGGTTAGGGTACGGGTGAGGTTACGGCGTAGGGTATAGTTTAGGGTTAGGGTTAGGGTTAGGGTACGGCTTAGGGTACGGGTTAGGGTACGGTTGAGGGTACTGTGTAGGGTATTGGTTATGGTTAGGGTACGGCTTAGAATACGGGTTAGGGTACGGTTTAGGGTACGGCGTAGTGTATGGGTTAGGGTTAGGGTTAGGGTTAGGGTTAGGGTATGGGATAGGGTACGGGTGAGGGTACGGCGTAGGGTAGGGGTTAGGGTTAGGTTTAGGGTTAGTGTTAGGTTTAGGGTACCGCTTAGGGTATGGGATAGGGTACGGCGTAGGGTAGTGGTTACCGTTAGGGTTAGGGTTAGGGTACGGCTTAGGATACGGGTAAGGGTACGGGTGAGTGTGCAGCGTAGCGTATGGGTTAGGGTTAGGGTTAGGGTAAGGGTACGGCTTAGGGTACGGGTTAGGGTATGGGTGAGGGTACGGCGTAGGTTATGGGTTAGGGTTAGGGTTAGGGTTAGGGTTAGTTTTAGGGTTAGGGATTGGTTTAGGGTAAGGTTTAGGATTAGCATACTTGTTCGGGTTAGGGTTTTTGTTAGGGTTAGGGTATGCGTTAGTGTTAGGGTATGGGTTAGGTTTAGGGTACACGTTAGGATTAGGGTATTTATTAAACCTATCCCACTCTCTAGATACCACTTAGCACGTAAAGGAATATTATTTAGGGTCCAGCCATGGAGAAGATTTTCGTCACTAGGATAAGATAAAGAATAAACACATTATAAAAAAATCACATTAGGATTTTCTTTTTAACCTGTTCCTTAAAACACTCGTGCTTAGGAAATCTAATGGAGGCAAAAGCAGTCAAGGGTAGTTTAGGGTTAGGGTTAGGGTTAGGGTTAGTGTTAGGGTTAGGGTACGGCTTAGGGTATGGGATAGGGTATGGGTGAGGGTACGGCATAGGGTAGGGTTTAGGTTTAGGGTTAGTGTTAGGGTTAGGGTTAGAGTATGGCTTAGGGTACGGGTGAGGGTACTGTGTAGGACATTGGTTAGGGTTAAGTTAAGGCTTAGGATACAGGTTATTGTATGGGTTAGGGTACGGCGCAGGGTATGGGTAAGGGTTAGGGTTAGGGTTAGGGTTAGAGTTAGGGTACGGCTTAGGGTACGGGTTAGGGTACGGGTGAGGGTACGGCATAGTGTATAGGTTAGGGTTAGGGTTAGGGTACGGCTTAGGGTACGGGTTAGGTTACGGGTGAGGGTACGGCATAGGGTATGGTTTAGGGTTAGGGTTAGGGTTAGGGTTAGGGTTAGTGTTAGGGTTAGGGTACGGCTTAGCGTATGGGATAGGGTACGGGTGAGGGTACGGCGTAGGGTAGGGGTTAGGGTTAGAGTTAGGGTTAGGGTTGGGGTTAGGGTACGGCTTAGGGTACGGGTGAGGGTACGGGTGAGGGTACTGCGTAGGGTATTGGTTAGGGTTAGGATACGGCTTAGGATACGGGTTAGGGTACGGGTTAGGGTATGGCGTAGGGTATGGTTTAGGGTTAGAGTTAGGGTTAGGGTTAGGGTTAGGGTTAGGGTTAGGGTACGGCTTAGGATACGGGTTAGGGTACGGGTGAAGGTACGGCGTAGCATATGGGTTACGGTTAGGGTTAGGGTTAGGTTTAGGGTACGGCTTAGGTTATGGGATAGGGTACAGGTGAGGGTATGGCATAGGGTATGGGTTAGGGTTAGGGTTAGGGTTAGGGTTAGGGTACGGCTTAGGGTACGGGTGAGGGTATGGGTGAGGATACTGCGTAGGGTATTGGTTAGGGTTACGGTACGTCTTAGGATACGGGTTAGGGTACGGGTGAGGGTAAGGCGTAGGTTATGGGTTAGGGTTAGGGTTAGTGTTACTGTTAGGGTTAGGGTACGGCTTAGCGTATGGGATAGGGTACGGGTGAGGGTACGGCGTAGGGTAGGGGTTAGGGTTAGGGTTAGGGTTAGGGTTAGGGTATGCCTTAGGGTACGGGTGAGGGTACGGGTGAGGGTACTGCGTAGGGTATTGGTTAGGGTTAGGGTACGCCTTAGGATACGTGTTAGGGTACGGGTTAGGGTACGGCGTAGAGTGTGGGTTAGGGTTAGGGTTAGTGTTAGGGTTAGGGTTACGGTACGTCTTAGGGTACGTGTTAGGGTACGGGTGAGGGTACGGCGTAGGTTATGGGTTAGGGTTAGGGTTAGGGTTAGGGTTAGGGTACGGCTTAGGATACGGGTTAGGGTACGGGTGAGGGTACGGCGTAGGTTATGGGTTAGGGTTAGGGTTAGTGTTAGGGTTATGGTACGGCTTAGGTTATGGGATAGGGTACAGGTGAGGGTATGGCATAGGGTAGGGGTTAGGGTTAGGGTTAGGGTTAGGGTTAGGGTTAGGGTACGGCTTAGGGTACGGGTGAGGGTATGGGTGAGGATACTGCGTAGGGTATTGGTTAGGGTTAGGGTACGGCTTAGGATACGGGTTAGGGTACGTGTTAGTGTATGGCGTACGGTATGGGTTAGGGTTAGGGTTAGGGTTAGGGTTAGGGTTAGGGTTAGGGTACGGCTTAGGGTACGGGTTAGGGTACGGGTGAGGTTACGGCGTAGGGTATAGTTTAGGGTTAGGGTTAGGGTTAGGGTACGGCTTAGGATACGGGTTAGGGTATGGGTGAGGGTACGGCGTAGCGTATGGTTTAGGGTTAGGGTTAGGGTTAGGGTACGGCTTAGGGTACGGGTTAGGGTACGGGTGAGGGTATGGCGTAGTGTATAGGTTAGGGTTAGGGTTAGGGTTAGGGTACGGCTTAGGGTACGGGTGAGGGTACGGGTGAGGGTACTGTGTAGGGTATTGGTTATGGTTAGGGTACGGCTTAGAATACGGGTTAGGGTTAGGGTTAGGGTACGGCGTAGGGTATAGTTTAGGGTTAGGGTTAGGGTTAGGGTACGGCTTAGGATATGGGTTAGGGTACGGGTGACGGTACGGCGTAGTGTATAGGTTAGGGTTAGTGTTAGGGTTAGGGTACGTCTTAGGGTAAGGGTTAGGGTACGGGTGAGGGTATGGCGTAGTGTATAGGTTAGGGTTAGGGTTAGGGTTAGGGTACGGCTTAGGGTATGGGATAGGGTACAGCTGAGGGTACGGCATAGGGTAGGGGTTAGGTTTAGGGTTAGGGTTAGTGTTAGGGTTAGGGTACGGCTTAGGGTATGGGATAGGTTACGGGTGAGGGTACGGCGTAGGGTAGGGGTTAGGGTTAGGTTTAGGGTTAGTGTTAGGTTTAGGGTACCGCTTAGGGTATGGGATAGGGTACGGCGTAGGGTACCGGTTAGGGTTAGGGTTAGGGTTAGGGTTAGGGTACGGCTTAGGATACGGTTTAGGGTACGGGTGAGGGTACGGCGTAGGTTATGGGTTAGGGTTAGGGTTAGGGTTAGGGTTAGGGTTAGTTTTAGGGTTAGGGATTGGTTTAGGGTATGGGTTAGGATTAGCATACTTGTTCGGGTTAGGGTTTTGGTTAGGGTTAGGGTACGCGTTAGGGTTAGGGTATGGGTTAGGTTTAGGGTACACGTTAGGATTAGGGTATTTATTAAACCTATCCCACTCTCTAGATACCACTTAGCACGTAAAGGAATATTATTTGGGGTTCAGCCATGGAGAAGATTTTAGTCACTAGGATAAGATAAAGAATAAACACATTATAAAAAAAATCACATAAGGTTTTCTTTTTAACCTGTTCCTTAAAACACTAGTGTTTAGGAAATCTAATGGAGGCAAAAGCAGTAAAGGGTAGTTTAGGGTTAGGGTTAGGGTTAGGGTTAGGGTAGGGCTTAGGATACGGGTGAGGTTACTGGTGAGGGTACTGCGTAGGTTATTGGTTAGGGTTAGGGTACGGCTTAGGATACGGGTTAGGATATGGGTTAGGTTACGGCGTTGGGTATGGGTGAGGGTTAGGGTTAGGGTTAGGGTAAGGCTTTGGGTACGGGTTAGGGTACGGGTGAGGGTACGGCGTAGGGTAGAGGTTAGGGTTAGGTTTAGGGTTAGGGTACGGCTTAAGATACGGGTTAGGGTATGGGTGAGGGTACGGCGTAGCGTATGGGTTAGGGTTAGGGTTAGGGTTAGGGTTAGAGTTAGGGTACGGCTTAGGGTACGGGTTAGGGTACGGGTGAGGGTACGGCGTAGTGTATAGGTTAGGGTTAGGGTTAGGGTACGGCTTAGGGTACGGGTTAGGTTACGGGTGAGTGTACGGCGTAGGGTATGGGTTAGGGTTAGGGTTAGGGTTAGTGTTAGTGTTAGGGTTAGGGTACGGCTTAGCGTATGGGTTAGGGTACGGGTGAGGGTACGGCGTAGGGTAGGGTTTAGGGTTAGAGTTAGGGTTAGGGTTGGGGTTAGGGTACGGCTTAGGGTACGGGTGAGGGTACGGGTGAGGGTACTGCGTAGGGTATTGGTTAGGGTTAGGATATGGCTTAGGATACGGGTTAGGGTACGGGTTAGGGTATGGCGCAGGGTATGGGTTAGGGTTAGGGTTCGAGTTAGGGTTAGGGTACGGCTTAGGATACGGGTTAGGGTACGGGTGAGGGTACGGCGTAGCGTATGGGTTAGGGTTAGGGTTAGGGTACGTCTTAGGGTACGGGTTAGGGTACGGGTGAGGGTACGGCGTAGGGTAAGGGTTAAGGTTAGGGTTAGGATTAGGGTTAGTTTTCGGGTTAGCGATTGGTTTAGGGTACGGGTTAGGATTAGCGTACGTGTTAGGGTTAGGTTTTGGGTTAGGGTTAGGGTACGCGTTAGGGTTAGGGTATGGGTTAGGGTTAGGGTACACGTTAGGATTAGGGTATTTATTAAACCTATCCCACTCTCTAGATACCACTTAGCACGTAAAGGAATATTATTAGGGATCCAGCCATGGAGAAGATTTTCGTCACTAGGATAAGATAAAGAATAAACACATTATAAAAAAATCACATTAGGATTTTCTTTTTAACCTGTTCCTTAAAACACTAGTGCTTAGGAAATCTAATAGAGGCAAAAGCAATCAAGGGTAGTTTAGGGTTAGGGTTAGGGTTAGGGTTAGTGTTAGGGTTAGGGTATGGCTTAGGGTACGGGTGAGGGTACGGGTGAGGGTACTGCGTAGGGTATTGGTTAGGTTTAGGGTACGGCTTAGGATACGTGTTAGGGTACGGGTTAGGGTACGGCGTAGAGTGTGGGTTAGGGTTAGGGTTAGTGTTAGGGTTAGGGTTACGGTACGTCTTAGGGTACGTGTTAGGGTACGGGTGAGGGTACGGCGTAGGTTATGGGTTAGGGTTAGGGTTAGTGTTAGGGTTAGGGTACGGCTTAGTGTATGGGATAGGGTACGGGTGAGGGTACGGCGTAGGGTAGGGGTTAGTGTTAGGGTTAGGGTTAGGGTTAGGGTATGGCTTAGGGTACGGGTGAGGGTACGGGTGAGGGTACTGCGTATGGTATTGGTTAGGGTTAGGGTACGTCTTAGGATACGTGTTAGGATACGGGTTAGGGTACGGCGTAGGTTATGGGTTAGGGTTAGGGTTAGTGTTAGGGTTATGGTACGGCTTAGGTTATGGGATAGGGTACAGGTGAGGGTATGGCATAGGGTAGGGGTTAGGGTTAGGTTTAGGGTTAGGGTACACCTTAGGGTACGGGTGAGGGTATGGGTGAGGATACTGCGTAGGGTATTGGTTAGGGTTAGCGTACGGCTTAGGATACGGGTTAGGGTACGTGTTAGGGTATGGCGTACGCTATGGGTTAGGGTTAGGTTTAGGGTTAGGGTTAGGGTTAGGGTACGGCTTAGGGTACGGGTTAGGGTACGGGTGAGGTTACGGCGTAGGGTATAGTTTAGGGTTAGGGTTAGGGTTAGGGTACGGCTTAGGGTACGGGTTAGGGTACGGGTGAGGGTATGGCGTAGTGTATAGGTTAGGGTTAGTGTTAGGGTTAGGGTACAGCTTAGGGTACGGGTGAGGGTACGGGTGAGGGTACTGCGTAGGGTATTGGTTAGGGTTAGGATACGGCTTAGGATACGGGTTAGGGTACGGGTTAGGGTATGGCGTAGGGTATGGGTTAGGGTTAGGTTTAGGGTTAGGGTTAGGGTTAGGGTTAGGGTTAGGGTACGGCTTAGGATACGGGTTAGGGTACGGGTGAAGGTACGGCGTAGCGTATGGGTTAGGGTTAGGGTTAGGGTTAGGGTTTGGGTACGGCTTAGGTTATGGGATAGGGTACAGGTGAGGGTATGGCATAGGGTAGGGTTTAGGGTTAGGGTTAGGGTTAGGGTTAGGGTTAGGGTACGGCTTAGGTTACGGGTGAGGGTATGGGTGAGGATACTGCATAGGGTATTGGTTAGGGTTAGGGTACGGCTTAGGGTACGGGTTAGGGTACGGGTGAGGTTACGGCATAGGGTATAGTTTAGGGTTAGGGTTAGGGTTAGGGTACGGCTTAGGATACGGTTTAGGGTACGGGTGACGGTACGGTGTAGGTTATGGGTTAGGGTTAGGGTTAGGGTTAGGGTTAGTTTTAGGGTTAGGGATTGGTTTAGGGTACGGGTTAGGATTAGCATACGTGTTCGGGTTAGGGTTTTGGTTAGGGTTAGGGTACGCGTTAGGGTTAGGGTATGGGTTAGGTTTAGGGTACACTTTAGGATTAGGGTATTTATTAAACCTATCCCACTCTCTAGATACCACTTAGCACGTAAAGGAATATTATTTGGGGTTCAGCCATGGAGAAGATTTTAGTCACTAGGATAAGATAAAGAATGAACACATTATAAAAAAATCACATAAGGTTTTCTTTTTAACCTGTTCCTTAAAACACTAGTGTTTAGGAAATCTAATGGAGGCAAAAGCAGTAAAGGGTAGTTTAGGGTTAGGGTTAGGGTTAGGGTTAGGGTAGGGCTTAGGATACGGGTGAGGGTACTGGTGAGGGTACTGCGTAGGTTATTGGTTAGGGTTAGGGTACGGCTTAGGATACGGGTTAGGATATGGGTTAGGTTACGGCGTTGGGTATGGGTGAGGGTTAGGGTTAGGGTTAGGGTAAGGCTTTGGGTACGGGTTAGGGTACGGGTGAGGGTACGGCGTAGGGTAGAGGTTAGGGTTAGGTTTAGGATTAGGGTACGGCTTAGGATACGGGTTAGGGTATGGGTGAGGGTACGGCGTAGCGAATGGGTTAGGGTTAGGGTTAGGGTTAGGGTTAGTTTTAGGGTTAGGGATTGGTTTAGGGTACGGGTTAGGATTAGCGTACGTGTTAGGGTTAGGGTTTGGGTTAGGGTTAGGGTACGCATTAGGGTTAGGGTATGGGTTAGGGTTAGGGTACACGTTAGGATTAGGGTATTTATTAAACCTATCCCACTCTCTAGATACCACTTAGCACGTAAAGGAATATTATTTAGGGTCCAGCCATGGAGAAGATTTTCGTCACTAGGATAAGATAAAGAATAAACACATTATAAAAAAATCACATTAGGATTTTCTTTTTAACCTGTTCCTTAAAACACTAGTGCTTAGGAAATCTAATGGAGGCAAAAGCAGTCAAGGGTAATTTAGGGTTAGGGTTAGGGTTAGGGTTAGTGTTAGGGTTAGGGTACGGCTTAGGGTATGGGATAGGGTATGGGTGAGGGTACGGCATAGGGTAGGGTTTAGGGTTAGGGTTAGTGTTAGGGTTAGGGTTAGGGTATGGCTTAGGGTACGGGTGAGGGTACTGTGTAGGTCATTGGTTAGGGTTAGGTTAAGGCTTAGGATACAGGTTATTGTATGGGTTAGGGTACGGCGCAGGGTATGGGTAAGGGTTAGGGTTAGGGTTAGGGTTAGAGTTAGGGTACGGCTTAGGGTACGGGTTAGGGAATGGGTGAGGGTACGGCGTAGTGTATAGGTTAGGGTTAGGGTTAGGGTACGGCTTAGGGTACGGATTAGGTTATGGGTGAGGGTACGGCGTAGGGTATGGGTTAGGGTTAGGGTTAGGGTTAGTGTTAGTGTTAGGGTTAGGGTACGGCTTAGCGTATGGGATAGGGTACGGGTGAGGGTACGGCGTAGGGTAGGGGTTAGGGTTAGGGTTAGGGTTAGGGTTAGGGTATGGCTTAGGGTACGGGTGAGGGTACGGGTGAGGGTACTGCGTAGGGTATTGGTTAGGGTTAGGGTACGGCTTAGGATACGTGTTAGGGTACGGGTTAGGGTACGGCGTAGAGTGTGGGTTAGGGTTAGGGTTAGTGTTAGGGTTAGGGTTATGGTACGTCTTAGGGTACGTGTTAGTGTACGGGTGAGGGTACGGCGTAGGTTATGGGTTAGGGTTAGGGTTAGGGTTAGGGTTATGGTACGGCTTAGGTTATGGGATAGGGTACAGGTGAGGGTATGGCATAGGGTAGGGGTTAGGGTTAGGGTTAGGGTTAGGGTTAGGGTACGGCTTAGGGTACGGGTGAGGGTATGGGTGAGGATACTGCGTAGGGTATTGGTTAGGGTTAGGGTACGGCTTAGGATACGGGTTAGGGTACGTGTTAGGGTATGTCGTACGGTATGGGTTAGGGTTAGGGTTAGGGTTAGGGTTAGGGTTAGGGTTAGGGTACGGCTTAGGGTACGGGTTAGGGTACGGGTGAGGTTACGGCGTAGGGTATAGTTTAGGGTTAGCGTTAGGGTTAGGGTACGGCTTAGTATACGGGTTAGGGTATGGGTGAGGGTACGGCGTAGCGTATTGGTTAGGGTTAGGGTTAGGGTTAGGGTTAGTTTTAGGGTTAGGGATTGGTTTAGGGTACGGGTTAGGATTAGCGTACGTGTTAGGGTTAGGGTTTGGGTTAGGGTTAGGGTACGCATTAGGGTTAGGGTATGGGTTAGGGTTAGGGTACACGTTAGGATTAGGGTATTTATTAAACCTATCCCACTCTCTAGATACCACTTAGCACGTAAAGGAATATTATTTAGGGTCCAGCCATGGAGAAGATTTTCGTCACTAGGATAAGATAAACAATAAACATATTATAAAAAAATCACATTAGGATTTTCTTTTTAACCTGTTCCTTAAAACACTAGTGCTTAGGAAATCTAATGGAGGCAAAAGCAGTGAAGGGTAATTTAGGGTTAGGGTTAGGGTTAGGGTTAGTGTTAGGGTTAGGGTACGGCTTAGGGTATGGGATAGGGTATGGATGAGGGTACGGCATAGGGTAGGGTTTAGGGTTAGGGTTAGTGTTAGGGTTAGGGTTAGGGTATGGCTTAGGGTACGGGTGAGGGTACTGTGTAGGTCATTGGTTAGGGTTAGGTTAAGGCTTAGGATACAGGTTATTGTATGGGTTAGGGTACGGCGCAGGGTATGGGTAAGGGTTAGGGTTAGGGTTAGGGTTAGAGTTAGGGTACGGCTTAGGGTACGGGTTAGGGAACGGGTGAGGGTACGGCGTAGTGTATAGGTTAGGGTTAGGGTTAGGGTACGGCTTAGGGTACGGATTAGGTTATGGGTGAGGGTACGGCGTAGGGTATGGGTTAGGGTTAGGGTTAGGGTTAGTGTTAGTGTTAGGGTTAGGGTACGGCTTAGCGTATGGGATAGGGTACGGGTGAGGGTACGGCGTAGGGTAGGGGTTAGGGTTAGGGTTAGGGTTAGGGTTAGGGTATGGCTTAGGGTACGGGTGAGGGTACGGGTGAGGGTACTGCGTAGGGTATTGGTTAGGGTTAGGGTACGGCTTAGGATACGTGTTAGGGTACGGGTTAGGGTACGGCGTAGACTGTGGGTTAGGGTTAGTGTTAGTGTTAGGGTTAGGGTTATGGTACGTCTTAGGGTACGTGTTAGTGTACGGGTGAGGGTACGGCGTAGGTTATGGGTTAGGGTTAGGGTTAGGGTTAGGGTTAGGGTACGGCTTAGGATACTGGTTAGGGTACGGGTGAGGGTACGGCGTAGCTTATGGGTTAGGGTTAGGGTTAGTGTTAGGGTTATGGTACGGCTTAGGTTATGGGATAGGGTACGGGTTAGGTTACGGCATAGCGTATGGTTTAGGGTTAGGGTTAGGGTTAGGGTATGGCTTAGGTTACGGGTGAGGGCACGGGTGAGGGTACTGTGTAGGGTATTGGTTATGGTTAGGGTACGGCTTAGAATACGGGTTAGGGTACGGGTTAGGGTACGGCGTAGGGTATGGGTTAGGGTTAGGGTTAGGGTTAGGGTACGGCTTAGGGTACGGGTTAGCGTACGGGTGAGGGTACGGCGTAGGTTATGGGTTAGTGTTAGGGTTAGGGTTAGGGTTAGTTTTAGGGTTAGGGATTGGTTTAGGGTACGGGTTAGGATTAGCATACTTGTTCGGGTTAGGGTTTTGGTTAGGGTTAGGGTACGCGTTAGGGTTAGGGTATGGGTTAGGTTTAGGTTACACGTTAGGATTAGGGTATTTATTAAACCTATCCCACTCTCTAGATACCACTTAGCACGAAAAGGAATATTATTTGGGGTTCAGCCATGGAGAAGATTTTAGTCACTAGGATAAGATAAAGAATAAACACATTATAAAAAAATCACATAAGGTTTTCTTTTTAACCTGTTCCTTAAAACACTAGTGTTTAGGAAATCTAATGGAGGCAAAAGCAGTAAAGGGTAGTTTAGGGTTAGGGTTAGGGTTAGGGTTAGGGTAGGGCTTAGGATACGGGTGAGGTTACTGGTGAGGGTACTGCGTAGGTTATTGGTTAGGGTTAGGGTACGGCTTAGGATACGTGTTAGGGTACGGGTTAGGGTACGGCGTAGAGTGTGGGTTAGGGTTAGTGTTAGTGTTAGGGTTAGGGTTATGGTACGTCTTAGGGTACGTGTTAGTGTACAGGTGAGGGTACGGCGTAGGTTATGGGTTAGGGTTAGGGTTAGGGTTAGGGTTAGGGTACGGCTTAGGATACTGGTTAGGGTACGGGTGAGGGTACGGCGTAGGTTATGGGTTAGGGTTAGGGTTAGTGTTAGGGTTATGGTACGGCTTAGGTTATGGGATAGGGTACAGGTGAGGGTATGGCATAGGGTAGGGGTTAGGGTTAGGGTTATGGTTAGGGTTAGGGTTAGGGTACGGCTTAGGGTACGGGTGAGGGTATGGGTGAGGATACTGCGTAGGGTATTGGTTAGGGTTAGGGTACGGCTTAGGATACGGGTTAGGGTACGTGTTAGGGTATGGCGTACGGTATGGGTTAGGGTTAGGGTTAGGGTTAGGGTTAGGGTTAGGGTTAGGGTACGGCTTAGGGTACGGGTTAGGGTACAGGTGAGGTTACGGCGTAGGGTATAGTTTAGGGTTAGGGTTAGGTTTAGGGTACGGCTTAGGATACGGGTTAGGGTACGGGTTAGGGTACGGCATAGCGTATGGTTTAGGGTTAGGGTTAGGGTTAGGGTATGGCTTAGGTTACGGGTGAGGGTACGGGTGAGGGTACTGTGTAGGGTATTGGTTATGGTTAGGGTACGGCTTAGAATACGGGTTAGGGTACGGGTTAGGGTACGGCATAGGGTATGGGTTAGGGTTAGGGTTAGGGTTAGGGTACGGCTTAGGGTACGGGTTAGGGTACGGGTGAGGGTACAGCGTAGTGTATAGGTTAGGGTTAGGGTTAGTGTTAGGTTTAGGGTACCGCTTAGGGTATGGGATAGGGTACGGCGTAGGTTATGGGTTAGGGTTAGGGTTAGGGTTAGGGTTAGGGTACGGCTTAGGATACGGGTTAGCGTACGGGTGAGGGTACGGCGTAGGTTATGGGTTAGTGTTAGGGTTAGGGTTAGTTTTAGGGTTAGGGATTGGTTTAGGGTACGGGTTAGGATTAGCATACTTGTTCGGGTTAGGGTTTTGGTTAGGGTTAGGGTACGCGTTAGGGTTAGGGTATGGGTTAGGTTTAGGTTACACGTTAGGATTAGGGTATTTATTAAACCTATCCCACTCTCTAGATACCACTTAGCACGAAAAGGAATATTATTTGGGGTTCAGCCATGGAGAAGATTTTAGTCACTAGGATAAGATAAAGAATAAACACATTATAAAAAAATCACATAAGGTTTTCTTTTTAACCTGTTCCTTAAAACACTAGTGTTTAGGAAATCTAATGGAGGCAAAAGCAGTAAAGGGTAGTTTAGGGTTAGGGTTAGGGTTAGGGTTAGGGTAGGGCTTAGGATACGGTTGAGGTTACTGGTGAGGGTACTGCGTAGGTTATGGGTTAGGGTTAGGGTACGGCTTAGGATACGGGTTAGGATATGGGTTAGGTTATGGCGTTGGGTATGGGTGAGGGTTAGGGTTAGGGTTAGGGTAAGGCTTTGGGAACGGGTTAGGGTACGGGTGAGGGTACGGCGTAGGGTAGAGGTTAGGGTTAGGTTTAGGGTTAGGGTACGGCTTAGGATACGGGTTAGGGTATGGGTGAGGGTACGGCGTAGCGTATGGGTTAGGGTTAGGGTTAGGGTTAGGGTTAGTTTTAGGGTTAGGGATTGGTTTAGGGTACGGGTTAGGATTAGCGTACGTGTTAGGGTTAGGGTTTGGGTTAGGGTTAGGGTACGCGTTAGGTTTAGGGTATGGGTTAGGGTTAGGGTACGCGTTAGGATTAGGGTATTTATTAAACCTATCCCACTCTCTAGATACCACTTAGCACGTCAAGGAATATTATTTAGGGTCCAGCCATGGAGAAGATTTTCGTCACTAGGATAAGATAAAGAATAAACACATTATAAAAAAATCACATTAGGATTTTCTTTTTAACCTGTTCCTTAAAACACTAGTGCTTAGGAAATCTAATGGAGGCAAAAGCAGTCAAGGGTAGTTTAGGGTTAGGGTTAGGGTTAGGGTTAGTGTTAGGGTTAGGGTACGGCTTAGGGTATGGGATAGGGTATGGGTGAGGGTACGACATAGGGTAGGGTTTAGGGTTAGGGTTAGTGTTAGGGTTAGGGTTAGGGTATGGCTTAGGGTACGGGTGAGGGTACTGTGTAGGTCTTTGGTGAGGGTTAGGTTAAGGCTTAGGATACAGGTTATTGTATGGGTTAGGGTACGGCGCAGGGTATGGGTAAGGGTTAGGGTTAGGGTTAGGGTTAGGGTTAGGGTTGGGGTTAGGGTACGGCTTAGGTTACGGGTGAGGGTACGGGTGAGGGTACTGCGTAGGGTATTGGTTAGGGTTAGGATATGGCTTAGGATACGGGTTAGGGTACGGGTTAGGGTATGGCGTAGGGTATGGGTTAGGGTTAGGGTTAGGGTTAGGGTTAGGGTTAGGGTACGGCTTAGGATACGGGTTAGGGTACGGGTGAGGGTACGGCGTAGGGTAAGGGTTAGGGTTAGGGTTAGGGTTAGGGTTAGTTTTAGGGTTAGGGTTTGGTTTAGGGTACGGGTTAGGATTAGCGTACGTGTTAGGGTTAGGTTTTGGGTTAGGGTTAGGGTACGCGTTAGGGTTAGTGTATGGGTTAGGGTTAGGGTACACGTTAGGATTAGGGTATTTATTAAACCTATCCCACTCTCTAGATACCACTTAGCACGTAAAGGAATATTATTAGGGATCCAGCCATGGAGAAGATTTTAGTCACTAGGATAAGATAAAGAATAAACACATTATAAAAAAATCACATTAGGATTTTCTTTTTAACCTGTTCCTTAAAACACTAGTGCTTAGGAAATCTAATGGAGGCAAAAGCAGTCAAGGGTAGTTTAGGGTTAGGGTTAGGGTTAGGGTTAGTGTTAGGGTTAGGGTACGGCTTAGGGTATGGGATAGGGTATGGGTGAGGGTACGACATAGGGTAGGGTTTAGGGTTAGGGTTAGTGTTAGGGTTAGGGTTAGGGTATGGCTTAGGGTACGGGTGAGGGTACTGTGTAGGTCTTTGGTGAGGGTTGGTTAAGGCTTAGGATACAGGTTATTGTATGGGTTAGGGTACGGCGCAGGGTATGGGTAAGGGTTAGGGTTAGGGTTAGGGTTAGGGTTAGGGTTGGGGTTAGGGTACGGCTTAGGTTACGGGTGAGGGTACGGGTGAGGGTACTGCGTAGGGTATTGGTTAGGGTTAGGATATGGCTTAGGATACGGGTTAGGGTACGGGTTAGGGTATGGCGTAGGGTATGGGTTAGGGTTAGGGTTAGGGTTAGGGTTAGGGTTAGGGTACGGCTTAGGATACGGGTTAGGGTACGGGTGAGGGTACGGCGTAGGGTAAGGGTTAGGGTTAGGGTTAGGGTTAGGGTTAGTTTTAGGGTTAGGGTTTGGTTTAGGGTACGGGTTAGGATTAGCGTACGTGTTAGGGTTAGGTTTTGGGTTAGGGTTAGGGTACGCGTTAGGGTTAGTGTAAGGGTTAGGGTTAGGGTACACGTTAGGATTAGGGTATTTATTAAACCTATCCCACTCTCTAGATACCACTTAGCACGTAAAGGAATATTATTAGGGATCCAGCCATGGAGAAGATTTTAGTCACTAGGATAAGATAAAGAATAAACACATTATAAAAAAATCACATTAGGATTTTCTTTTTAACCTGTTCCTTACAACACTAGTGCTTAGGAAATCTAATAGAGGCAAAAGCAATCAAGGGTAGTTTAGGGTTAGGGTTAGGGTTAGGGTTAGTGTTAGGGTTAGGGTACGGCTTAGGGTATGGGATAGGGTACGGGTGAGGGTATGGCGTAGGGTAGGGGTTAGGGTTAGGGTTAGGGTTATGGTTAGGGTATGGCTTAGGGTACGGGTGAGGGTACGGGTGAGGGTACTGCGTAGGGTATTGGTTAGGGTTAGGGTACGGCTTAGGATACGTGTTAGGGTACGGGTTAGGGTACGGCGTAGAGTGTGGGTTAGGGATAGGGTTAGTGTTAGGGTTAGGGTTACGGTACGTCTTAGGGTACGTGTTAGGGTACGGGTGAGGGTACGGCGTAGGTTATGGGTTAGGGTTAGGGTTAGGGTTAGGGTTAGGGTACGGCTTAGGATACGGGTTAGGGTACGGGTGAGGGTACGGCGTAGGTTATGGGTTAGGGTTAGGGTTAGTGTTAGGGTTATGGTACGGCTTAGGTTAAGGGATAGGGTACAGGTGAGGGTATGGCATAGGGTAGGGGTTAGGGTTAGGTTTAGGGTTAGGGTTAGGGTTAGGGTACGCCTTAGGGTACGGGTGAGGGTATGGGTGAGGATACTGCGTAGGGTATTGGTTAGGGTTAGGGTACGGCTTAGGGTACGGGTTAGGTTACGGGTGAGGGTACGGCATAGGGTATGGTTTAGGGTTAGGGTTAGGGTTAGGGTTAGTGTTAGTGTTAGGGTTAGGGTACGGCTTAGCGTATGGGATAGGGTACGGGTGAGGGTACGGCGTAGGGTAGGGGTTAGGGTTAGAGTTAGTGTTAGGTTTGGGGTTAGGGTACGGCTTAGGGTCCGGGTGAGGGTACGGGTGAGAGTACTGCGTAGGGTATTGGTTAGGGTTAGGATACGGCTTAGGATACGGTTAGGGTACGGGTTAGGGTATGGCGTATGGTATGGGTTAGGGTTAGGGTTAGGGTTAGGGTTAGGGTTAGGGTTAGGGTTAGGGTACGGCTTAGGGTACGGGTTAGGTTACGGGTGAGGGTAAGGCGTAGTGTATGGGTTAGGGTTAGGGTTAGGGTTAGTGTTAGTGTTAGGGTTAGGGTAAGGCTTAGCGTATGGGATAGGGTACCGGTGAGGGTACGGCGTAGGGTAGGGGTTAGGGTTAGAGTTAGGGTTAGGGTTGGGGTTAGGGTACGGCTTAGGGTACGGGTGAGGGTACGGGTGAGGGTACTGCGTAGGGTATTGGTTAGGGTTAGGATATGGCTTAGGATACGGGTTAGGATACGGGTTAGGGTATGGCGTAGGGTATGGGTTAGGGTTAGGGTTAGGGTTAGGGTTAGGGTTAGGGTACGGCTTAGGATACGGGTTAGGGTACGGGTGAGGGTACGGCGTAGCGTATGGGTTAGGGTTAGGGTTAGGGTACGTCTTAGGCTACGGGTTAGGGTACGGGTGAGGGTACGGCGTAGGGTAAGGGTTAGGGTTAGTTTTAGGGTTAGGGTTTGGTTTAGGGTACGGGTTAGGATTAGCGTACGTGTTAGGGTTAGGTTTTGGGTTAGGGTTAGGGTACGCGTTAGGGTTAGGGTATGGGTTAGGGTTAGGGTACACGTTAGGATTAGGGTATTTATTAAACCTATCCCACTCTCTAGATACCACTTAGCACGTAAAGGAATATTATTAGTGATCCAGCCATGGAGAAGATTTTAGTCACTAGGATAAGATAAAGAATAAACACATTATAAAAAAATCACATTAGGATTTTCTTTTTAACCTGTTCCTTAAAACACTAGTGCTTAGGAAATCTAATAGAGGCAAAAGCAATCAAGGGTAGTTTAGGGTTAGGGTTAGGGTTAGGGTTAGTGTTAGGATTAGGGTACGGCTTAGGGTATGGGATAGGGTACGGGTGAGGGTACGGCGTAGGGTAGGGGTTAGGGTTAGGGTTAGGGTTATGGTTAGGGTATGGCTTAGGGTACGGGTGAGGGTACGGGTGAGGGTACTGCGTAGGGTATTGGTTAGGGTTAGGGTACGGCTTAGGATACGTGTTAGGGTACGGGTTAGGGTACGGCGTAGAGTGTGGGTTAGGGTTAGGGTTAGTGTTAGGGTTAGGGTTACGGTACGTCTTAGGGTACGTGTTAGGGTACGGGTGAGGGTACGGCCTAGGTTATGGGTTAGGGTTAGGGTTAGGGTTAGGGTTAGGGTACGGCTTAGGATACGGGTTAGGGTACGGGTGAGGGTACGGCGTAGGTTATGGGTTAGGGTTAGGGTTAGTGTTAGGGTTATGGTACGGCTTAGGTTATGGGATAGGGTACAGGTGAGGGTATGGCATAGGGTAGGGTTTAGGGTTAGGTTTAGGGTTAGGGTTAGGGTTAGGGTACGCCTTAGGGTACGGGTGAGTGTATGGGTGAGGATACTGCGTAGGGTATTGTTTAGGGTTAGGGTACGGCTTAGGGTACGGGTTAGGTTACGGGTGAGGGTACGGCATAGTGTATGGTTTAGGGTTAGGGTTAGGGTTAGGGTTAGTGTTAGTGTTAGGGTTAGGGTACGGCTTAGCGTATGGGATAGGGTACGGGTGAAGGTACGGCGTAGCGTACGGGTTAGGGTTAGAGTTAGGGTTAGGGTTCGGGTTAGGGTACGGCTTAGGGTACGGGTGAGGGTACGGGTGAGGGTACTGCGTAGGGTATTGGTTAGGGTTAGGATACGGCTTAGGATACGGGTTAGGGTACGGGTTAGGGTATGGCGTAGGGTATGGGTTAGGGTTAGGGTTAGGGTTAGGGTTAGGGTTAGGGTTAGGGTACGGCTTAGGATACGGGTTAGGGTACGGGTGAAGGTACGGCGTAGCGTATGGGTTAGGGTTAGGGTTAGGGTTAGGGTTAGGGTACGGCTTAGGTTATGGGATAGGGTACAGGTGAGGGTATGGCATAGGGTATGGGTTAGGGTTAGGGTTAGGGTTAGGGTTAGGGTACGGCTTAGGGTACGGGGGAGGGTATGGGTGAGGATACTGCGTAGGGTATTGGTTAGGGTTACGGTACGTCTTAGGATACGGGTTAAGGTACGGGTGAGGTTACGGCGTAGGTTATGGGTTAGGGTTAGGGTTAGTGTTAGGGTTATGGTACGGCTTAGGTTATGGGATAGGGTACAGGTGAGGGTATGGCATAGGGTAGGGTTTAGGGTTAGGGTTAGGGTTAGGGTTAGGGTTAGGGTACGGCTTAGGGTACGGGTGAGGGTATGGGTGAGGATACTGCATAGGGTATTGGTTAGGGTTAGGGTACGGCTTAGAATACGGGTTAGGGTACGTGTTAGGGTATGGCGTACGGTATGGGTTAGGGTTAGGGTTAGGGTTAGGGTTAGGGTTAGGGTACGGCTTAGGGTACGGTTTAGGGTACGGGTGAGGTTACGGCGTAGGGTATAGTTTAGGGTTAGGGTTAGGGTTAGGGTACGGCTTAGGATACGGGTTAGGGTACGGGTGAGGGTACGGCGTAGCGTATGGTTTAGGGTTAGGGTTAGGGTTAGGGTACGGCTTAGGGTACGGGTTAGGGTACGGGTGAGTGTACGGTGTAGGTTATGGGTTAGGGTTAGGGTTAGGGTTAGGGTTAGGGTTAGTTTTAGGGTTAGGGATTGGTTTAGGGTACGGGTTAGGATTAGCATACGTGTTCGGGTTAGGGTTTTCGTTAGGGTTAGGGTACGCGTTAGGGTTAGGGTATGGGTTAGGTTTAGGGTACACGTTAGGATTAGGGTATTTATTAAACCTATCCCACTCTCTAGATACCACTTAGCACGTAAAGGAATATTATTTGGGGTTCAGCCATGGAGAAGATTTTAGTCACTAGGATAAGATAAAGAATGAACACATTATAAAAAAATCACATAAGGTTTTCTTTTTAACCTGTTCCTTAAAACACTAGTGTTTAGGAAATCTAATGGAGGCAAAAGCAGTCAAGGGTAGTTTAGGGTTAGGGTTAGGGTTAGGGTTAGGGTAGGGCTTAGGATACGGGTGAGGGTACTGGTGAGGGTACTGCGTAGGTTATTGGTTAGGGTTAGGGTACGGCTTAGGATACGGGTTAGTATATGGGTTAGGTTACGGCGTTGGGTATGGGTGAGGGTTAGGGTTAGGGTTAGGGTAAGGCTTTGGGTACGGGTTAGGGTACGGGTGAGGGTACGGCGTAGGGTAGAGGTTAGGGTTAGGTTTAGGATTAGGGTACGGCTTAGGATACGGGTTAGGGTATGGGTGAGGGTACGGCGTAGCGTATGGGTTAGGGTTAGGGTTAGGGTTAGGGTTAGTTTTAGGGTTAGGGATTGGTTTAGGGTACGGGTTAGGATTAGCATACTTGTTCGGGTTAGGGTTTTGGTTAGGGTTACGGTACGCGTTAGGGTTAGGGTATGGGTTAGGTTTAGGGTACACGTTAGGATTAGGGTATTTATTAAACCTATCCCACTCTCTAGATACCACTTAGCACGTAAAGGAATATTATTTGGGGTTCAGCCATGGAGAAGATTTTAGTCACTAGGATAAGATAAAGAATAAACACATTATAAAAAAATCACATAAGGTTTTCTTTTTAAACTGTTCCTTAAAACACTAGTGTTTAGGAAATCTAATGGAGGCAAAAGCAGTAAAGGGTAGTTTAGGGTTAGGGTTAGGGTTAGGGTTAGGGTAGGGCTTAGGATACGGGTGAGGTTACTGGTGAGGGTACTGCGTAGGTTATTGGTTAGGGTTAGGGTACGGCTTAGGATACGGGTTAGGATATGGGTTAGGTTACGGCGTTGGGTATGGGTGAGGGTTAGGGTTAGGGTTAGGGTAAGGCTTTGGGTACGGGTTAGGGTACGGGTGAGGGTACGGCGTAGGGTAGAGGTTAGGGTTAGGTTTAGGGTTAGGGTACGGCTTAAGATACGGGTTAGGGTATGGGTGAGGGTACGGCGTAGCTTATGGGTTAGGGTTAGGGTTAGGGTTAGGGTTAGTTTTAGGGTTAGGGATTGGTTTAGGGTACGGGTTAGGATTAGCGTACGTGTTACGGTTAGGGTTTGGGTTAGGGTTAGGGTACGATTTAGGGTTAGGGTATGGGTTAGGGTTAGGGTACGCGTTAGGATTAGGGTATTTATTAAACCTATCCCACTCTCTAGATACCACTTAGCACGTAAAGGAATATTATTTAGGGTCCAGCCATGGAGAATATTTTCGTCACTAGGATAAGATAAAGAATAATCACATTATAAAAAAATCACATTAGGATTTTCTTTTTAACCTGTTCCTTAAAACACTAGAGCTTAGGAAATCTAATGGAGGCAAATGCAGTCAAGGGTAGTTTAGGGTTAGGGTTAGGGTTAGGGTTAGTGTTAGGGTTAGGGTACGGCTTAGGGTATGGGATAGGGTATGGGTGAGGGTACGGCATAGGGTAGGGTTTAGGGTTAGGGTTAGTGTTAGGGTTAGGGTTAGGGTATGGCTTAGGGTACAGGTGAGGGTACTGTTTAGGTCATTGGTTAGGGTTAGGTTAAGGCTTAGGATACAGGTTATTGTACGGGTTAGGGTACGGCGCAGGGTATGGGTAAGGGTTAGGGTTAGGGTTAGGGTTAGAGTTAGGGTACGGCTTAGGGTACGGGTTAGGGTACGGGTGAGGGTACGGCGTAGTGTATAGGTTAGGGTTAGGGTTAGGGTACGGCTTAGGGTACGGGTTAGGTTACGGGTGAGGGTACGGCGTAGGGTATGGGTTAGGGTTAGGGTTAGGGTTAGTGTTAGTGTTAGGGTTAGGGTACGGCTTAGCGTATGGGATAGGGTACGGGTGAGGGTATGGCGTAGGGTAGGGGTTAGGGTTAGAGTTAGGGTTAGGGTTGGGGTTAGGGTACGGCTTAGGGTACGGGTGAGGGTACGGGTGAGGGTACTGCGTAGGGTATTGGTTAGGGTTAGGATACGGCTTAGGATACGGGTTAGGGTACTGTGTAGGTCATTGTTTAGGGTTAGGTTAAGGCTTAGGATACAGGTTATTGTATGGGTTAGGGTACGGCGCAGGGTATGGGTAAGGGTTAGGGTTAGGGTTAGGGTTAGTTTTAGGGTTAGGGATTGGTTTAGGGTACGGGTTAGGATTAGCGTACGTGTTAGGGTTAGGTTTTGGGTTAGGGTTAGGGTACGCGTTAAGGTTAGGGTATGGGTTAGGGTTAGGGTACACGTTAGGATTAGGGTATTTATTAAACCTATCCCACTCTCTAGATACCACTTAGCACGTAAAGGAATATTATTGGGATCCAGCCATGGAGAAGATTTTAGTCACTAGGATAAGATAAAGAATAAACACATTATAAAAAAATCACATTAGGATTTTCTTTTTAACCTGTTCCTTAAAACACTAGTGCTTAGGAAATCTAATAGAGGCAAAAGCAATCAAGGGTAGTTTAGGGTTAGGGTTAGGGTTAGGGTTAGTGTTAGGGTTAGGGTACGGCTTAGGGTATGGGATAGGGTACGGGTGAGGGTACGGCGTAGGGTAGGGGTTAGGGTTAGGGTTAGGGTTATGGTTAGGGTATGGCTTAGGGTACGGGTGAGGGTACGGGTGAGGGTACTGCGTAGGGTATTGGTTAGGGTTAGGGTACGGCTTAGGATACGTGTTAGGGTACGGGTTAGGGTACGGCGTAGAGTGTGGGTTAGGGTTAGGGTTAGTGTTAGGGTTAGGGTTACGGTACGTCTTAGGGTACGTGTTAGGGTACGGGTGAGGGTACGGCGTAGGTTATGGGTTAGGGTTAGGGTTAGGGTTAGGGTACGGCTTAGGGTACGGGTGAGGGTACGGCGTAGGTTATGGGTTAGGGTTAGAGTTAGTGTTAGGGTTATGGTACGGCTTAGGTTATGGGATAGGGTACAGGTGAGGGTATGGCATGGGGTAGGGGTTAGGGTTAGGTTTAGGGTTAGGGTTAGGGATAGGGTACGGCTTAGGGTACGGGTGAGGGTATGGGTGAGGATACTGCGTAGGGTATTGGTTAGGGTTAGGGTACGGCTTAGGATACGGGTTAGGGTACGTGTTAGGGTATGGCGTACGCTATGGGTTAGGGTTAGGGTTAGTGTTAGGGTTAGGGTTAGGGTACGGCTTAGGGTACGGGTTAGGGTATGGGTGAGGTTACGGCGTAGGGTATAGTTTAGGGTTAGGGTTAGGGTTAGGGTACGGCTTAGGGTACGGGTTAGGGTACGGGTGAGGGTATGGCGTAGTGTGTAGGTTAGGGTTAGAGTTAGGGTTAGGGTATGGCTTAGGGTACGGGTGAGGGTACGGGTGAGGGTACTGTGTAGGGTATTGGTTACGGTTAGGGTACGGCTTAGAATACGGGTTAGGGTACGGTTTAGGGTACGGCGTATGGTATGGGTTAGGGTTAGGGTTAGGGTTAGGGTTAGGGTTAGGGTACGGCTTAGGGTACGGGTTAGGGTACGTGTGAGGGTACGGCGTAGTGTATAGGTTAGGGTTAGGGTTAGGTTTAGGGTACGGCTTAGGGTATGGGATAGGGTACGGGTGAGGGTACGGCGTAGTGTAGGGGTTAGGTTTAGTGTTAGGGTTAGTGTTAGGGTTAGGGTACGGCTTAGGGTATGGGATAGGTTATGGGTGAGGGTACGGCGTAGGGTAGGGTTTAGGGTTAGGTTTAGGGTTAGTGTTACGTTTAGGGTACCGCTTAGGGTATGGGATAGGGTACGGCGTAGGGGAGAGGTTAGGGTTAGGGTTAGGGTTAGGGTACGGCTTAGGATACGGGTTAGGGTACGGGTGAGGGTATGGTGTAGTGTATAGGTTAGGGTTAGGGTTAGGGTTAGGGTAAGGCTTTGGGTACGGGTTAGGGTACGGGTGAGGGTACGGGTGAGGGTACGGCGTAGGGTAAGGGTTAGGGTTAGGGTTAGGGTTAGGGTTAGTTTTAGGGTTAGGGATTGGTTTAGGGTATGGGTTAGGATTAGCGTACGTGTTAGGGTTAGGTTTTGGGTTAGGGTTAGGGTACGCGTTAGGGTTAGGGTATGGGTTAGGGTTAGGGTACACGTTAGGATTAGGGTATTTATTAAACCTATCCCACTCTCTAGATACCACTTAGCACGTAAAGGAATATTATTAGGGATCCAGCCATGGAGAAGATTTTAGTCACTAGGATAAGATAAAGAATAAACACATTATAAAAAAATCACATTAGGATTTTCTTTTTAACCTGTTCCTTAAAACACTAGTGCTTAGGAAATCTAATAGAGGCAAAAGCAATCAAGGGTAGTTTAGGGTTAGGGTTAGGGTTAGGGTTAGTGTTAGGGTTAGGGTAGGGCTTAGGGTATGGGATAGGGTACGGGTGAGGGTACGGCGTAGGGTAGGGGTTAGGGTTAGGGTTAGGGTTATGGTTAGGGTATGGCTTAGGGTACAGGTGAGGGTACGGGTGAGGGTACTGCATAGGGTATTGGTTAGGGTTAGGGTACGGCTTAGGATACGTGTTAGGGTACGGGTTAGGGTACGGCGTAGAGTGTGGGTTAGGGTTAGGGTTAGTGTTAGGGTTAGGGTTACGGTACGTCTTAGGGTACGTGTTAGGGTACGGGTGATGGTACGGCGTAGGGTAGGGGTTAGGGTTAGTGTTAGGGTTAGGGTTAGGGTATGGCTTAGGGTACGGGTTAGGGTACTGTGTAGGTCATTGGTTAGGGTTAGGTTAAGGCTTAGGATACAGGTTATTGTATGGGTTAGGGTACGGCGCAGGGTATGGGTAAGGGTTAGGGTTAGGGTTAGGGTTAGAGTTAGGGTACGGCTTAGGGTATGGGTTAGGGTACGGGTGAGGGTACGGCATAGTGTATAGGTTAGGGTTAGGGTTAGGGTACGGCTTAGGGTACGGGTTAGGTTACGGGTGAGGGTACGGCATAGGGTATGGTTTAGGGTTAGGGTTAGGGTTAGGGTTAGTGTTAGTGTTAGGGTTAGGTTACGGCTTAGCGTATGGGATAGGGTACGGGTGAGGGTACGGCGTAGGGTAGGGGTTAGGTTTAGAGTTAGGGTTTGGGTTTGGGTTAGGGTACGGCTTAGGGTACGGGTGAGGGTACGGGTGAGGGTACTGCGTAGGGTATTGGTTAGGGTTAGGATACGGCTTAGGATACGGGTTAGGGTACGTGTTAGGGTATGGCGTAGGGTATGGGTTAGGGTTAGGGTTAGGTTTAGGGTTAGGGTTAGGTTTAGCGTTAGGGTACGGCTTAGGATACGGGTTAGGGTACGGGTGAAGGTACGGCGTAGCGTATGGGTTAGGATTAGGGTTAGGGTTAGGGTTAGGGTACGGCTTAGGTTATGGGATAGGGTACAGGTGAGGGTATGGCATAGGGTATGGGTTAGGGTTAGGGTTAGGGTTAGGGTTAGGGTACGGCTTAGGGTACGGGTGAGGGTATGGGTGAGGATACGGCGTAGGGTATTGGTTAGGGTTACGGTACGTCTTAGGATACGGGTTAGGGTACGGGTGAGGGTACGGCATAGGTTATGGGTTAGGGTTAGGGTTAGTGTTAGGGTTATAGTACGGCTTAGGTTATGGGATAGGGTACAGGTGAGGGTATGGCATAGGGTAGGGTTTAGGGTTAGGGTTAGGGTTAGGGTTAGGGGTAGGGTACGGCTTAGGGTACGGGTGAGGGTATGGGTGAGGATACTGCATAGGGTATTGGTTAGGGTTAGGGTACGGCTTAGGATACGGGTTAGGGTACGTGTTCGGGTATGGCGTACGGTATGGGTTAGGGTTAGGTTTAGGGTTAGGGTTAGGGATAGGGTTAGGGTACGGCTTAGGGTAAGGGTTAGGGTACGGGTGAGGTTACGGCGTAGGGTATAGTTTAGGGTTAGGGTTAGGGTTAGGGTACGGCTTAGGATACGGGTTAGGGTACGGGTGAGGGTACGGCGTAGCGTATGGTTTAGGGTTAGGGTTAGGGTTAGGGTACGGCTTAGGGTACGGGTTAGGGTACGGGTGAGGGTACGGTGTAGGTTATGGATTAGGGTTAGGGTTAGGGTTAGGGTTAGTTTTAGGGTTAGGGATTGGTTTAGGGTACGGGTTAGGATTAGCATACGTGTTCGGGTTAGGGTTTTGGTTAGGGTTAGGGTACGCGTTAGGGTTAGGGTATGGGTTAGGTTTAGGGTACACTTTAGGATTAGGGTATTTATTAAACCTATCCCACTCTCTAGATACCACTTAGCACGTAAAGGAATATTATTTGGGGTTCAGCCATGGAGAAGATTTTAGTCACTAGGATAAGATAAAGAA
The DNA here is from genome assembly GCF_028564815.1 of Eubalaena glacialis. NCBI lineage: Eukaryota > Metazoa > Chordata > Mammalia > Artiodactyla > Balaenidae > Eubalaena > Eubalaena glacialis. The sequence continues at coordinate 1,775,696 of NW_026871426.1, forward strand.
TAAACACATTATAAAAAAATCACATAAGGTTTTCTTTTTAACCTGTTCCTTAAAACACTAGTGTTTAGGAAATCTAATGGAGGCAAAAGCAGTAAAGGGTAGTTTAGGGTTAGGGTTAGGGTTAGGGTTAGGGTAGGGCTTAGGATACGGGTGAGGGTACTGGTGAGGGTACTGCGTAGGTTATTGGTTAGGGTTAGGGTACGGCTTAGGGTACGGGTTAGGTTACGGCATAGGGTATGGGTTAGGGTTAGTGTTAGTGTTAGTGTTAGGGTTAGGGTACGGCTTAGCGTATGGGATAGGGTACGGGTGAGGGTACGGCGTAGGGTAGGGGTTAGGGTTAGAGTTAGGGTTAGGGTTGGGGTTAGGGTACGGGTGAGGGTACGGGTGAGGGTACTGCGTAGGGTATTGGTTAGGGTTAGGATATGGCTTAGGATACGGGTTAGGGTATGGGTTAGGGTATGGCGTAGGGTATGGGTTAGGCTTAGGGTTAGGGTTAGGGTTAGGGTTAGGGTACGGCTTAGGATACGGGTAAGGGTACAGGTGAGGGTACGGCGTAGCATATGGGTTAGGGTTAGGGTTAGGGTACGTCTTAGGGTACGGGTTAGGGTACGGGTGAGGGTACGGCGTAGGGTAAGGGTTAGGGTTAGGGTTAGGGTTAGGGTTAGTTTTAGGGTTAGGGATTGGTTTAGGGTACGGGTTAGGATTAGCGTACGTGTTAGGGTTAGGTTTTGGGTTAGGGTTAGGGTACGCGTTAGGGTTAGGGTATGGGTTAGGGTTAGGGTACACGTTAGGATTAGGGTATTTATTAAACCTATCCCACTCTCTAGATACCACTTAGCACGTGAAGGAGTATTATTAGGGATCCAGCCATGGAGAAGATTTTAGTCACTAGGAAAAGATAAAGAATAAACACATTATAAAAAAAATCACATTAGGATTTTCTTTTTAACCTGTTCCTTAAAACACTAGTGCTTAGGAAATCTAATAGAGGCAAAAGCAATCAAGGGTAGTTTAGGGTTAGGGTTAGGGTTAGGGTTAGTGTTAGGGTTAGGGTACGGCTTAGGGTATGGGATAGGGTACGGGTGAGGGTACGGCGTAGGGTAGGGGTTAGGGTTAGGGTTATGGTTAGGGTATGGCTTAGGGTACGGGTGAGGGTACGGGTGAGGGTACTGCATAGGTTATGGGTTAGGGTTAGGGTTACGGTTAGGGTTAGGGTACGGCTTAGGATACGGGTTAGGGTACGGGTGAGGGTACGGCGTAGGTTATGGGTTAGGGTTAGGGTTAGTTTTAGCGTTATGGTACGGCTTAGGTTATGGGATAGGGTACAGGTGAGGGTATGGCATAGGGTAGGGGTTAGGGTTAGGTTTAGGGTTAGGGTTAGGGTTAGGGTACGGCTTAGGGTACGGGTGAGGGTATGGGTGAGGATACTGCGTAGGGTATTGGTTAGGGTTAGGGTACGGCTTAGGATACGGGTTAGGGTACGTGTTAGGGTATGGCGTACGCTATGGGTTAGGGTTAGGGTTAGGGTTAGGGTTAGGGTTAGGGTACGGCTTAGGGTACGGGTTAGGGTACGGGTGAGTTTACGGCGTAGGGTATAGTTTAGGGTTAGGGTTAGGGTTAGGGTACGGCTTAGGGTACGGGTTCGGGTACGGGTGAGGGTATGGCGTAGTGTATAAGTTAGGGTTAGGGTTAGGGTTAGGGTATGGCTTAGGGTACGGGTGAGGGTACGGGTGAGGGTACTGTGTAGGGCATTGGTTATGGTTAGGGTACGGCTTACAATACGGGTTAGGGTACAGTTTAGGGTACGGCGAAGGGTATGGGTTAGGGTTAGGGTTAGGGTTAGGGTACGGCTTAGGGTACGGGTTAGGGTACGGGTGAGGGTACGGCGTAGTGTATAGGTTAGGGTTAGGGTTAGGGTTAGGGTACGGCTTAGGGTATGGGATAGGGTACGGGTGAGGGTAAGGCGTAGGGTAGGGGTTAGGTTTAGGGTTAGGGTTAGTGTTAGGGTTAGGGTACGGCTTAGGGTATGGGATAGGTTACGGGTGAGGGTACGGCGTAGGGTAGGGGTTAGGGTTAGGTTTAGGGTTAGTGTTAGGGTTAGGGTACCGCTTAGGGTATGGGATAGGGTACGGCGTAGGGTAGCGGTTAGGGTTAGGGTTAGGGTTAGGGTACGGCTTAGGATACGGGTTAGGGTACGGGTGAGGGTGCGGCGTAGCGTATGGGTTAGGGTTAGGGTTAGGGTACGGCTTAGGGTACGGGTTAGGGTACGGGTGAGGGTACTGCATAGGTTATGGGTTAGGGTTAGGGTTAGGGTTAGGGTTAGTTTTAGGGTTAGGGATTGGTTTAGGGTAAGGGTTAGGATTAGCATACTTGTTCGGGTTAGGGTTTTGGTTAGGGTTAGGGTACGCGTTAGGGTTGGTATGGGTTAGGTTTAGGGTACACGTTAGGATTAGGGTATTTATTAAACCTATCCCACTCTCTAGATACCACTTAGCACGTAAAGGAATATTATTTAGGGTCCAGCCATGGAGAATATTTTCGTCACTAGGATAAGATAAAGAATAAACACATTATAAAAAAATCACATTAGGATTTTCTTTTTAACCTGTTCCTTAAAACACTAGTGCTTAGGAAATCTAATGGAGGCAAAAGCAGTCAAGGGTAGTTTAGGGTTAGGGTTAGGGTTAGGGTTAGTGTTAGGGTTAGGGTACGGCTTAGGGTATGGGATAGGGTATGGGTGAGGGTACGGCATAGGGTAGGGTTTAGGGTTAGGTTTAGTGTTAGGGTTAGGGTTAGGGTATGGCTTAGGGTACGGGTGAGGGTACTGTGTAGGTCATTGGTTAGGGTTAGGTTAAGGCTTAGGATACAGGTTATTGTATGGGTTAGGGTACGGTGCAGGGTATGGGTAAGGTTTAGGGTTAGGGTTAGGGTTAGAGTTAGGGTACAGCTTAGAGTACGGGTTAGGTTACGGCGTAGGGTATGGGTTAGGGTTAGGGTTAGGGTTAGTGTTAGTGTTAGGGTTAGGGTACGGCTTAGGGTATGGGATAGGGTACGGGTGAGGGTACGGCGTAGGGTAGGGGTTAGGGTTAGAGTTAGGGTTAGGGTTGGGGTTAGGGTACGGCTTAGGGTACGGGTGAGGGTACGGGTGAGGGTACTGCGTAGGGTATTGGTTAGGGTTAGGATATGGCTTAGGATACGGGTTAGGGTATGGGTTAGGGTATGGCGTAGGCTATGGGTTAGGCTTAGGGTTAGGGTTAGGGTTAGGGTTAGGGTACGGCTTAGGATACGGGTAAGGGTACGTGTGAGGGTACGGCGTAGCATATGGGTTAGGGTTAGGGTTAGGGTACCTCTTAGGGTACGGGTTAGGGTACGGGTGAGGGTACGGCGTAGGGTAAGGGTTAGGGTTAGGGTTAGGGTTAGGGTTAGTTTTAGGGTTAGGGATTGGTTTAGGGTACGGGTTAGGATTAGCGTACGTGTTAGGGTTAGGTTTTGGGTTAGGGTTAGGGTACGCGTTAGGGTTAGGGTATGGGTTAGGGTTAGGGTACACGTTAGGATTAGGGTATTTATTAAACCTATCCCACTCTCTAGATACCACTTAGCACGTGAAGGAATATTATTAGGGATCCAGCCATGGAGAAGATTTTAGTCACTAGGAAAAGATAAAGAATAAACACATTATAAAAAAATCACATTAGGATTTTCTTTTTAACCTGTTCCTTAAAACACTAGTGCTTAGGAAATCTAATAGAGGCAAAAGCAATCAAGGGTAGTTTAGGGTTAGGGCTAGGGTTAGCGTTAGTGTTAGGGTTAGGGTACGGCTTAGGGTATGGGATAGGGTACGGGTGAGGGTACGGCGTAGGGTAGGGGTTAGGGTTAGGTTTAGGGTTATGGTTAGGGTATGGCTTAGGGTACGGGTGAGGGTACGGGTGAGGGTACTGCATAGGTTATGGGTTAGGGTTAGGGTTAGGGTACGGCTTAGGATACGGGTTAGGGTACGGGTGAGGGTAAGGCGTAGGTTATGGGTTAGGGTTAGGGTTAGTGTTAGGGTTATGGTACGGCTTAGGTTATGGGATAGGGTACAGGTGAGGGTATGGCATAGGGTAGGGGTTAGGGTTAGGTTTAGGGTTAGGGTTAGGGTTAGGGTACGGCTTAGGGTACGGGTGAGGGTATGGGTGAGGATACTGCGTAGGGTATTGGTTAGGGTTAGGGTACGGCTTAGGATACGGGTTAGGGTACGTGTTAGGGTATGGCGTACGCTATGGGTTAGGGTTAGGGTTAGGGTTAGGGTTAGGGTTAGGGTACGGCTTAGGGTACGGGTTAGGGTACGGGTGAGGCTACGGCGTAGGGTATAGTTTAGGGTTAGGGTTAGGGTTAGGGTACGGCTTAGGGTACGGGTTAGGGTACGGGTGAGGGTATGGCGTAGTGTATAAGTTAGGGTTAGGGTTAGGGTTAGGGTATGGCTTAGGGTACGGGTGAGGGTACGGGTGAGGGTACTGTGTAGGGTATTGGTTATGGTTAGGGTACGGCTTAGAATACGGGTTAGGGTACAGTTTAGGGTACGGCGTAGGGTATGGGTTAGGGTTAGGGTTAGGGTTAGGGTACGGCTTAGGGTACGGGTTAGGGTACGGGTGAGGGTACGGAATAGTGTATAGGTTAGGGTTAGGGTTAGGGTTAGGGTACGGCTTAGGGTATGGGATAGGGTACGGGTGAGGGTAAGGCGTAGGGTAGGGGTTAGGTTTAGGGTTAGGGTTAGTGTTAGGGTTAGGGTACGGCTTAGGGTATGGGATAGGTTACGGGTGAGGGTACGGCGTAGGGTAGGGGTTAGGGTTAGGTTTAGGGTTAGTGTTAGGGTTAGGGTACCGCTTAGGGTATGGGATAGGGTACGGCGTAGGGTAGCGGTTAGGGCTAGGGTTAGGGTTAGGGTACGGCTTAGGATACGGGTTAGGGTACGGGTGAGGGTGCGGCGTAGCGTATGGGTTAGGGTTAGGGTTAGGGTACGGCTTAGGGTACGGGTTAGGGTACGGGTGAGGGTACTGCGTAGGTTATGGGTTAGGGTTAGGGTTAGGGTTAGGGTTAGTTTTAGGGTTAGGGATTGGTTTAGGGTAAGGGTTAGGATTAGCATACTTGTTCGGGTTAGGGTATTGGTTAGGGTTAGGGTATGGCTTAGGATACGTGTTAGGGTACGGGTTAGGGTACGGCGTAGAGTGTGGGTTAGGGTTAGGGTTAGTGTTAGGGTTAGGGTTACGGTACGTCTTAGGGTACGTGTTAGGGTACGGGTGAGGGTACGGCGTATGTTATGGGTTAGGGTTAGGGTTAGGGTACGGCTTAGGATACGGGTTAGGGTACGGGTGAGGGTACGGCGTAGGTTATGGGTTAGGGTTAGGGTTAGGGTTAGGGTTAGGGTACGGCTTAGGGTACGGGCGAGGGTATGGGTGAGGATACTGCGTAAGGTATTGGTTACGGTTAGGGTACGGCTTAGGATACGGGTTAGGGTACGTGTTAGGGTATGGCGTACGCTATGGGTTAGGGTTAGGGTTAGGGTTAGGGTTAGGGTTAGGGTACGGCTTAGGGTACGGGTTAGGGTACGGGTGAGGTTACGGCGTAGGGTATAGTTTAGGGTTAGGGTTAGGGTTAGGGTACGGCTTAGGGTACGGGTTAGGGTACGGGTGAGAGTATGGCGTAGTGTATAGGTTAGGGTTAGGGTTAGGGTTAGGGTATGGCTTAGGGTACGGGTGAGGGTACGGGTGAGGGTACTGTGTAGGGTATTGGTTATGGTTAGGGTACGGCTTAGCATACGGGTTAGGGTACGGTTTAGGGTACGGCGTAGGGTATGGGTTAGGGTTAGGGTTAGGGTTAGGGTTAGGGTTAGGGTACGGCTTAGGGTACGGGTTAGGGTACGGGTGAGGGTACGGCGTAGTGTATAGGTTAGGGTTAGGGTTAGGGTTAGGGTACGGCTTAGGGTATGGGATAGGGTACGGGTGAGGGTACGGCGTAGGGTAGGGGTTAGGTTTAGGGTTAGGGTTAGTGTTAGGGTTAGGGTACGGCTTAGGGTATGGGATAGGTTACGGGTGAGGGTACGGCATAGGGTAGGGGTTAGGGTTAGGTTTAGGGTTAGTGTTAGGTTTAGGGTACCGCTTAGGGTATGGGATAGGGTACGGCGTAGGGTAGCGCTTAGGGTTAGGGTTAGGGTTAGGGTACGGCTTAGGATACGGGTTAGGGTACGGGTGAGGGTGCGGCGTAGTGTATGGGTTAGGGTTAGGGTTAGGGTTAGGGTACGGCTTAGGGTACGGGTTAGGGTACGGGTGAGGGTACGGCGTAGGGTAGAGGTTAGGGTTAGGTTTAGGGTTAGGGTATGGCTTAGGATACGGGTTAGGGTATGGGTGAGGGTACGGCGTAGCGTATGGGTTAGGGTTAGGGTTAGGGTTAGTTTTAGGGTTAGGGATTGGTTTAGGGTACGGGTTAGGATTAGCTTACGTGTTAGGGTTAGGGTTTGGGTTAGGGTTAGGGTACGCGTTAGGGTTAGGGTATGGGTTAGGTTTAGGGTACACGTTAGGATTAGGGTATTTATTAAACCTATCCCACTCTCTAGATACCACTTAGCACGTAAAGGAATATTATTTGGGGTTCAGCCATGGAGAAGATTTTAGTCACTAGGATAAGATAAAGAATAAACACATTATAAAAAAATCACATAAGGTTTTCTTTTTAACCTGTTCTTTAAAACACTAGTGTTTAGGAAATCTAATGGAGGCAAAAGCAGTAAAGGGTAGTTTAGGGTTAGGGTTAGTGTTAGGGTTAGGGTAGGGCTTAGGATACGGGTGAGGGTACTGGTGAGGGTACTGCGTAGGTTATTGGTTAGGGTTAGGGTACGGCTTAGGATACGGGTTAGGATATCGGTTAGGTTACGGCGTTGGATATGGGTGAGGGTTAGGGTTAGGGTTAGGGTAAGGCTTTGGGTACGGGTTAGGGTACGGGTGAGGATACGGCGTAGGGTAGAGGTTAAGGTTAGGTTTAGGGTTAGGGTACGGCTTAGGATACGGGTTAGGGTATGGGTGAGGGTACGGCGTAGCGTATGGGTTAGGGTTAGGGTTAGGGTTAGGGTTAGTTTTAGGGTTAGGGATTGGTTTAGGGTACGGGTTAGGATTAGCGTACGTGTTAGGGTTAGGGTTTGGGTTAGGGTTAGGGTACGCATTAGGGTTAGGGTGTGGGTTAGGGTTAGGGTACACGTTAGGATTAGGGTATTTATTAAACCTATCCCACTCTCTACATACCACTTAGCACGTAAAGGAATATTATTTAGGGTCCAGCCATGGAGAAGATTTTCGTTACTAGGATAAGATAAAGAATAAACACATTTTAAAAAAATCACATTAGGATTTTCTTTTTAACCTGTTCCTTAAAACACTAGTGCTTAGGAAATCTAATGGAGGCAAAAGCAGTCAAGGGTAGTTTAGGGTTAGGGTTAGGGTTAGGGTTAGTGTTAGGGTTAGGGTACGGCTTAGGGTATGGGATAGGTTATGGGTGAGGGTACGGCATAGGGTAGGGTTTAGGGTTAGGGTTAGTGTTAGGGTTAGGGTTAGGGTATGGCTTAGGGTACGGCTGAGGGTACTGTGTAGGTCATTGGTTAGGGTTAGGTTAAGGCTTAGGATACAGGTTATTGTATGGGATAGGGTACGGCGCAGGGTATGGGTAAGGGTTAGGGTTAGGGTTAGGGTTAGAGTTAGGGTACGGCTTAGGGTACGGGTTAGGGTACGGGTGAGGGTACGGCGTAGTGTATAGGTTAGGGTTAGGGTTAGGGTACGGCTTAGGGTACGGGTTAGGTTACGGGTGAGGGTACGGCGTAGGGTATGGGTTAGGGTTAGGGTTAGGGTTAGTGTTAGTGTTAGGGTTAGGGTACGGCTTAGCGTATGGGATAGGGTACGGGTGAGGGTACGGCGTAGGGTAGGGGTTAGGGTTAGAGTTAGGGTTAGGGTTGGGGTTAGGGTACGGCTTAGGGTACGGGTGAGGGTACGGGTGAGGGTACTGCGTAGGGTATTGGTTAGGGTTAGGATACGGCTTAGGATACGGGTTAGGGTACGGGTTAGGGTATGGCGTAGGGTATGGGTTAGGGTTAGGGTTAGGGTTAGGGTTAGGGTTAGGGTACGGCTTAGGATACGGGTTAGGGTACGGGTGAGGGTACGGCGTAGCGTATGGGTTAGGGTTAGGGTTAGGGTACGTCTTAGGGTACGGGTTAGGGTACGGGTGAGGGTACGGCGTAGGGTAAGGGTTAGGGTTAGGGTTAGGGTTAGTTTTAGGGTTAGGGATTGGTTTAGGGTACGGGTTAGGATTAGCGTACGTGTTAGGGTTAGGTTTTGGGTTAGGGTTAGGGTACGCGTTAGGGTTAGGGTATGGGTTAGGGTTAGGGTACACGTTAGGATTAGGGTATTTATTAAACCTATCCCACTCTCTAGATACCACTTAGCACGTAAAGGAATATTATTAGGGATCCAGCCATGGAGAAGATTTTAGTCACTAGGATAAGATAAAGAATAAACACATTATAAAAAAATCACATTAGGATTTTCTTTTTAACCTGTTCCTTAAAACACTAGTGCTTAGGAAATCTAATAGAGGCAAAAGCAATCAAGGGTAGTTTAGGGTTAGGGTTAGGGTTAGGGTTAGTGTTAGGGTTAGGGTACGGCTTAGGGTATGGGATAGGGTACGGGTGAGGGTACGGCGTAGGGTAGGGGTTAGGGTTAGGGTTAAGGTTAGGGTTAGGGTATGGCTTAGGGTACGGGTGAGGGTACGGGTGAGGGTACTGCGTAGGGTATTGGTTAGGGTTAGGGTACGGCTTAGGATACGTGTTAGGGTACGGCATAGAGTGTGGGTTAGGGTTAGGGTTAGTGTTAGGGTTAGGATTACGGTACGTCTTAGGGTACGTGTTAGGGTACGGGTGAGGGTACGGTGTAGGTTATGGGTTAGGGTTAGGGTTAGGGTTAGGGTTAGGGTACGGCTTAGGATACGGGTTAGGGTACGGGTGACGGTACGGCGTAGGTTATGGGTTAGGGTTAGGTTTAGTGTTAGGGTTATGGTACGGCTTAGGTTATGGGATAGGGTACAGGTGAGGGTATGGCATAGGGTAGGGGTTAGGGTTAGGGTTAGGGTTAGGGTTACGGTTAGGGTACGGCTTAGGGTATGGGTGAGGGTATGGGTGAGGATACTGCGTAGGGTATTGGTTAGGGTTAGGGTACGGCTTAGGATATGGGTTAGGGTACGTGTTAGGGTATGGCGTACGGCATGGGTTAGGGTTAGGGTTAGGGTTAGGGTTAGGGTTAGGGTACGGCTTAGGGTACGGGTTAGGGTACGGGTGAGGTTACGGCATAGGGTATAGTTTAGGGTTAGGGTTAGGGTTAGGGTACGGCTTAGGATACGGGTTAGGGTACGGGTGAGGTTACGGCGTAGCGTATGGTGTAGGGTTAGGGTTAGGGTTAGGGTACGGCTTAGGGTACGGGGTAGGGTACGGGTGAGGGTACGGTGTAGGTTATGGGTTAGGGTTAGGGTTAGGGTTAGGGTTAGTTTTAGGGTTACGGATTGGTTTAGGGTACGGGTTAGGATTAGCATACGTGTTCGGGTTAGGGTTTTGGTTAGGGTTAGGGTACGCGTTAGGCTTAGGGTATGGGTTAGGTTTAGGGTACACTTTAGGATTAGGGTATTTATTAAACCTATCCCACTCTCTAGATACCACTTAGCACGTAAAGGAATATTATTTGGGGTTCAGCCATGGAGAAGATTTTAGTCACTAGGATAAGATAAAGAATAAACACATTATAAAAAAATCACATAAGGTTTTCTTTCTAACCTGTTCCTTAAAACACTAGTGTTTAGGAAATCTAATGGAGGCAAAAGCAGTAAAGGGTACTTTAGGGTTAGGGTTAGGGTTAGGGTTAGAGTAGGGCTTAGGATACCGGTGAGGGTACTGGTGAGGGTACTGCGTAGGTTATTGGTTAGGGTTAGGGTACGGCTTAGGATACGGTTTAGGATATGGGTTAGGTTACGGCGTTGGGTATGGGTGAGGGTTAGGGTTAAGGTTAGGGTAAGGCTTTGGGTACGGGTTAGGGTACGGGTGAGGGTACGGCGTAGGGTAGAGGTTAGGGTTAGGTTTAGGGTTAGGGTACGGCTTAGGATACGGGTTAGGGTATGGGTGAGGGTACGGCGTAGCATATGGGTTAGGGTTAGGGTTAGGGTTAGGGTTAGTTTTAGGGTTAGGGATTGGTTTAGGGTACGGGTTAGGATTAGCGTACGTGTTAGGGTTAGGGTTTGGGTTAGGGTTAGGGTACGCATTAGGGTTAGGGTATGGGTTAGGGTTAGGGTACACGTTAGGATTAGGGTATTTATTAAACCTATCCCACTCTCTAGATACCACTTAGCACGTAAAGGAATATTATTTAGGGTCCAGCCATGGAGAAGATTTTCGTTACTAGGATAAGATAAAGAATAAACACATTATAAAAAAATCACATTAGGATTTTCTTTTTAACCTGTTCCTTAAAACACTAGTGCTTAGGAAATCTAATGGAGGCAAAAGCAGTCAAGGGTAGTTTAGGGTTAGGGTTAGGGTTAGGGTTAGTGTTAGGGTTAGGGTACGGCTTAGGGTATGGGATAGGGTATGGGTGAGGGTACGGCATAGGGTAGGGTTTAGGGTTAGGGTTAGTGTTAGGGTTAGGGTTAGGGTATGGCTTAGGGTACGGCTGAGGGTACTGTGTAGGTCATTGGTTAGGGTTAGGTTAAGGCTTAGGATACAGGTTATTGTATGGGTTAGGGTACGGCGCAGGGTATGGGTAAGGGTTAGGGTTACGGTTAGGGTTAGAGTTAGGGTACGGCTTAGGGTACGGGTTACGGTACGGGTGAGGGTACGGCGTAGTGTATAGGTTAGGGTTAGGGTTAGGGTACGGCTTTGGGTACGGGTTAGGTTATGGGTGAGGGTACGGCGTAGGGTATGGGTTAGGGTTTGGGTTAGGGTTAGTGTTAGTGTTAGGGTTAGGGTACGGCTTAGCGTATGGGATAGGGTACGGGTGAGGGTACGGCGTAGGGTAGGGGTTAGGGTTAGAGTTAGGGTTAGGGTTGGGGTTAGGGTACGGCTTAGGGTACGGGTGAGGGTACGGGTGAGGGTACTGCGTAGGGTATTGGTTAGGGTTAGGATACGGCTTAGGATACGGGTTAGGGTACGGGTTAGGGTATGGCGTAGGGTATGTGTTAGGGTTAGGGTTAGGGTTAGGGTTAGGGTTAGGGTACGGCTTAGGATACGGGTTAGGGTACGGGTGAGGGTACGGCGTAGCGTATGGGTTAGGGTTAGGGTTAGGGTACGTCTTAGGGTACGGGTTAGGGTACGGGTGAGGGTACGGCGTAGGGTAAGGGTTAGGGTTAGGGTTAGGGTTAGGGTTAGTTTTAGGGTTAGGGATTGGTTTAGGGTACGGGTTAGGATTAGCGTACGTGTTAGGGTTAGGTTTTTTGTTAGGGTTAGGGTACGCGTTAGGGTTAGGGTATGGGTTAGGTTTAGGGTACACGTTAGGATTAGGGTATTTATGAAACCTATCCCACTCTCTAGATACCACTTAGCACGTAAATGAATATTATTAGGGATCCAGCCATGGAGAAGATTTTAGTCACTAGGATAAGATAAAGAATAAACACATTATAAAAAAATCACATTAGGATTTTCTTTTTAACCTGTTCCTTAAAACACTAGTGCTTAGGAAATCTAATAGAGGCAAAAGCAATCAAGGGTAGTTTAGGGTTAGGGTTAGGGTTAGGGTTAGTGTTAGGGTTAGGGTACGGCTTAGGGTATGGGATAGGGTACGGGTGAGGGTACGGCATAGGGTAGGGGTTAGGGTTAGGGTTAGGGTACGTCTTAGGGTACGGGTTAGGTTACGGGTGAGGGTACGGCGTAGGGTATGGGTTAGAGTTAGGGTTAGGGTTAGTGTTAGTGTTAGGGTTAGTGTACGGCTTAGCGTATGGGATAGGGTACGGGTGAGGGTACGGCGTAGGGTAGGGGTTAGGGTTAGGGTTAGGGTTAGGGTTAGGGTATGGCTTAGGGTAAGGGTGAGGGTACGGGTGAGGGTACTGCATAGGGTATTGGTTAGGGTTAGGGTACGGCTTAGGATACGTGTTAGGGTACGGGTTAGGGTACGGTGTAGAGTGTGGGTTAGGGTTAGGGTTAGTGTTAGGGTTAGGGTTACGGTACGTCTTAGGGTACGTGTTAGGGTACGGGTGAGGGTACGGCGTAGGTTATGGGTTAGGGTTAGGGTTAGGGTTAGGGTTAGGGTACGGCTTAGGATACGGGTTAGTGTACGGGTTAGGGTACGGGTGAGGGTATGGCGTAGTGTATAGGTTAGGGTTAGGGTTAGGTTTAGGGTATGGCTTAGTGTACGGTGAGGGTACGGGTGAGGGTACTGTGTAGGGTATTGGTTATGGTTAGGGTACGGCTTAGAATACGGGTTAGGGTACGGGTTAGGGTACGGCGTTGGTTATGGGTTAGGGTTAGGGTTAGGGTTAGGGTTAGGGTACGGCTTAAGGTACGGGTTAGGGTACGGGTGAGGGTACGGCGTAGCGTATGGTTTAGGGTTAGGGTTAGGGTTAGTGTACGGCTTAGGGTACGGGGTAGGGTACGGGTGAGGGTACGGTGTAGGTTATGGCTTAGGGTTAGGGTTAGGGTTAGGGTTAGTTTTAGGGTTAGGGATTGGTTTAGGGTACGGGTTAGGATTAGCATACGTGTTCGGGTTAGGGTTTTGGCTAGGGTTAGGGTACGCGTTAGGGTTAGGGTATGGGTTAGGTTTAGGGTACACTTTAGGATTAGGGTATTTATTAAACCTATCCCACTCTCTAGATACCACTTAGCACGTAAATGAATATTATTAGGGATCCAGCCATGGAGAAGATTTTAGTCACTAGGATAAGATAAAGAATAAACACATTATAAAAAAATCACATTAGGATTTTCTTTTTAACCTGTTCCTTAAAACACTAGTGCTTAGGAAATCTAATAGAGGCAAAAGCAATCAAGGGTAGTTTAGGGTTAGGGTTAGGGTTAGGGTTAGTGTTAGGGTTAGGGTACGGCTTAGGGTATGGGATAGGGTACGGGTGAGGGTACGGCGTAGGGTAGGGGTTAGGGTTAGGGTTAGGGTATGGCTTAGGGTGCGGGTGAGGGTACGGGTGAGGGTACTGCGTAGGGTATTGGTTAGGGTTAGGGTACGGCTTAGGATACGTGTTAGGGTACGGGTTAGGGTACGGCATAGAGTGTGGGTTAGGGTTAGGGTTAGTGTTAGGGTTAGGGTTACGGTACGTCTTAGGGTACGTGTTAGGGTACGGGTGAGGGTACGGCGTAGGTTATGGGTTAGGGTTAGGGTTAGGGTTAGGGTTAGGGTACGGCTTAGGATACGGGTTAGGGTACGGGTGACGGTACGGCGTAGGTTATGGGTTAGGGTTAGGTTTAGTGTTAGGGTTATGGTACGGCATAGGTTATGGGATAGGGTACAGGTGAGGGTATGGCATAGGGTAGGGGTTAGGGTTAGGGTTAGGGTTATGGTTAGGGTACGGCTTAGGGTATGGGTGAGGGTATGGGTGAGGATACTGCATAGGGTATTGGTTAGGGTTAGGGTACGGCTTAGGATACGGGTTAGGGTACGTGTTAGGGTATGGCGTACGGCATGGGTTAGGGTTAGGGTTAGGGTTAGGGTTAGGGTTAGGGTACGGCTTAGGGTATGGGTTAGGGTACGGGTGAGGTTACGGCATAGGGTATAGTTTAGGGTTAGGGTTAGGGTTAGGGTACGGCTTAGGATACGGGTTAGGGTACGGGTGAGGGTACGGCGTAGCGTATGGTTTAGGGTTAGGGTTAGGGTTAGGGTACGGCTTAGGGTATGGGGTAGGGTTCGGGTGAGGGTACGGTGTAGGTTATGGGTTAGGGTTAGGGTTAGGGTTAGGGTTAGTTTTAGGGTTAGGGATTGGTTTAGGGTACGGGTTAGGATTAGCATACGTGTTCGGGTTAGGGTTTTGGTTAGGGTTAGGGTACGCGTTAGGGTTAGGGTATGGGTTAGGTTTAGGGTACACTTTAGGATTAGGGTATTTATTAAACCTATCCCACTCTCTAGATACCACTTAGCACGTTAAGGAATATTATTTGGGGTTCAGCCATGGAGAAGATTTTAGTCACTAGGATAAGATAAAGAATAAACACATTATAAAAAAATCACATAAGGTTTTCTTTCTAACCTGTTCCTTAAAACACTAGTGTTTAGGAAATCTAATGGAGGCAAAAGCAGTAAAGGGTAGTTTAGGGTTAGGGTTAGGGTTAGGGTTAGGTTAGGGCTTAGGATACCGGTGAGGGTACTGGTGAGGGTACTGCGTAGGTTATTGGTTAGGGTTAGGGTACGGCTTAGGATACGGGTTAGGATATGGGTTAGGTTACGGCGTTGGGTATGGGTGAGGGTTAGGGTTAGGGTTAGGGTAAGGCTTTGGGTACGGGTTAGGGTACGGGTGAGGGTACGTCGTAGGGTAGAGGTTAGGTTTAGGTTTAGGGTTAGGGTACGGCTTAGGATACGGGTTAGGGTATGGGTGAGGGTACGGCGTAGCATATGGGTTAGGGTTAGGGTTAGGGTTAGGGTTAGTTTTAGGGTTAGGGATTGGTTTAGGGTACGGGTTAGGATTAGCGTACGTGTTAGGGTTAGGGTTTGGGTTAGGGTTAGGGTACGCATTAGGGTTAGGGTGTGGGTTAGGGTTAGGGTACACGTTAGGATTAGGGTATTTATTAAACCTATCCCACTCTCTAGATACCACTTAGCACGTAAAGGAATATTATTTAGTGTCCAGCCATGGAGAAGATTTTCGTTACTAGGATAAGATAAAGAATAAACACATTATAAAAAAATCACATTAGGATTTTCTTTTTAACCTGTTCCTTAAAACACTAGTGCTTAGGAAATCTAATGGAGGCAAAAGCAGTCAAAGGTAGTTTAGGGTTAGGGTTAGGGTTAGGGTTAGTGTTAGGGTTAGGGTACGGCTTAGGGTATGGGATAGGTTATGGGTGAGGGTACGGCATAGGGTAGGGTTTAGGGTTAGGGTTAGTGTTAGGGTTAGGGTTAGGGTATGGCTTAGGGTACGGGTGAGGGTACTGTGTAGGTCATTGGTTAGGGTTAGGTTAAGGCTTAGGATACAGGTTATTGTATGGGTTAGGGTACGGCGCAGGGTATGGGTAAGGTTTAGGGTTAGGGTTAGGTTTAGAGTTAGGGTACGGCTTAGGGTACGGGTTAGGGTACGGGTGAGGGTACGGCGTAGTGTATAGGTTAGGGTTAGGGTTAGGGTACGGCTTAGGGTACGGGTTTTGGTACGGGTGAGGGTACGGCGTAGGGTATGGGTTAGGGTTAGTGTTAGGGTTAGTGTTAGTGTTAGGGTTAGGGTACGGCTTAGTGTATGGGATAGGGTACGGGTGAGGGTATGGCGTAGGGTAAGGTTAGGGTTAGAGTTAGGTTTAGGGTTGGGGTTAGGGTACGGCTTAGGGTACGGGTGAGGGTACGTGTGAGGGTACTGCGTAGGGTATTGGTTAGGGTTAGGATACGGCTTAGGATACGGGTTAGGGTACGGGTTAGGGTATGGCGTGGGGTATGGGTTAGGGTTAGGGTTAGGGTTAGGGTTAGGGTACGGCTTAGGGTACGGGTTAGGGTACGTGTGAGGGTACGGCGTAGGGTAAGGGTTAGGGTTAGGGTTAGGGTTAGGGTTAGTTTTAGGGTTAGGGATTCGTTTAGGGTACGGGTTAGGATTAGCGTACGTGTTAGGGTTAGGTTTTGGGTTAGGGTTAGGGTACGCGTTAGGGTTAGGGTATGGATTAGGGTTAGGGTACACGTTAGGATTAGGGTATTTATTAAACCTATCCCACTCTCTAGATACCACTTAGCACGTAAAGGAATATTATTAGGGATCCAGCCATGGAGAAGATTTTAGTCACTAGGATAATATAAAGAATAAACACATTATAAAAAAATCACATTAGGATTTTCT
This sequence comes from Eubalaena glacialis, assembly GCF_028564815.1. NCBI lineage: Eukaryota > Metazoa > Chordata > Mammalia > Artiodactyla > Balaenidae > Eubalaena > Eubalaena glacialis. The sequence continues at coordinate 1,791,722 of NW_026871426.1, forward strand.
TTTTAACCTGTTCCTTAAAACACTAGTGCTTAGGAAATCTAATACAGGCAAAAGCAATCAAGGGTAGTTTAGGGTTAGGGTTAGGGTTAGGGTTAGTGTTAGGGTTAGGGTACGGCTTAGGGTATGGGATAGGGTACGGGTGAGGGTACGGCGTAGGGTAGGGGTTAGGGTTAGGGTTAGGGTTAGGGTTAGGGTAAGGCTTTGGGTACGGGTTAGGGTACGGGTGAGGGTACGGCGTAGGGTAGAGGTTAGGGTTAGGTTTAGGGTTAGGGTACGGCTTAGGATACGGGTTAGGGTATGGGTGAGGGTACGGCGTAGCGTATGGGTTAGGGTTAGGGTTAGGGTTAGGGTTAGTTTTAGGGTTAGGGATTGGTTTAGGGTACGGGTTAGGATTAGCGTACGTGTTAGGGTTAGGGTTTGGGTTAGGGTTAGGGTTAGGGTACACGTTAGGATTAGGGTATTTATTAAACCTATCCCACTCTCTAGATACCACTTAGCACGTAAAGGAATATTATTTAGGGTCCAGCCATGGAGAAGATTTTCTTTACTAGGATAAGATAAAGAATAAACACATTATAAAAAAATCACATTAGGATTTTCTTTTTAACCTGTTCCTTAAAACACTAGTGCTTAGGAAATCTAATGGAGGCAAAAGCAGTCAAGGGTAGTTTAGGGTTAGGGTTAGGGTTAGGGTTAGTGTTAGGGTTAGGGTACGGCTTAGGGTATGGGATAGGGTATGGGTGAGGGTACGGCATAGGGTAGGGTTTAGGGTTAGGGTTAGTGTTAGGGTTAGGGTTAGGGTATGGCTTAGGGTACGGCTGAGGGTACTGTGTAGGTCATTGGTTAGGGTTAGGTTAAGGCTTAGGATACAGGTTATTTTATGGGTTAGGGTACGGCGCAGGGTATGGGTAAGGGTTAGTGTTAGGGTTAGGGTTAGAGTTAGGGTACGGCTTAGGGTACGGGTTAGGGTACGGGTGAGGGTACGGCGTAGTGTATAGGTTAGGGTTAGGGTTAGGGTACGGCTTTGGGTACGGGTTAGGTTACGGGTGAGGGTACGGCGTAGGGTATGGGTTAGGGTTAGGGTTAGGTTTAGTGTTAGTGTTAGGGTTAGGGTACGGCTTAGCGTATGGGATAGGGTACGGGTGAGGGTACGGCGTAGGGTAGAGGTTAGGGTTAGAGTTAGGGTTAGGGTTGGGGTTAGGGTACGGCTTAGGGTACGGGTGAGGGTACGGGTGAGGGTACTGCGTAGGTTATTGGTTAGGGTTAGGATACGGCTTAGGATACGGGTTAGGGTACGGGTTAGGGTATGCCGTAGGGTATGGGTTAGGGTTAGGGTTAGGGTTAGGGTTAGGGTTAGGGTACGGCTTAGGATACGGGTTAGGGTACGGGTGAGGGTACGGCGTAGCGTATGGGTTAGGGTTAGGGTTAGGGTACGTCTTAGGGTACGGGTTAGGGTACGGGTGAGGGTACGGCGTAGGGTAAGGGTTATGGTTAGGGTTAGGGTTAGGGTTAGTTTTAGGGTTAGGGATTGGTTTAGGGTACGGGTTAGGATTAGCGTACGTGTTAGGGTTAGGTTTTTTGTTAGGGTTAGGGTACGCGTTAGGGTTAGGGTATGGGTTAGGTTTAGGGTACACGTTAGGATTAGGGTATTTATTAAACCTATCCCACTCTCTAGATACCACTTAGCACGTAAAGGAATATTATTAGGGATCCAGCCATGGAGAAGATTTTAGTCACTAGGATAAGATAAAGAATAAACACATTATAAAAAAATCACATTAGGATTTTCTTTTTAACCTGTTCCTTAAAACACTAGTGCTTAGGAAATCTAATAGAGGCAAAAGCAATCAAGGGTAGTTTAGGGTTAGGGTTAGGGTTAGGGTTAGTGTTAGGGTTAGGGTACGGCTTAGGGTATGGGATAGGGTACGGGTGAGGGTACGGCGTAGGGTAGGGGTTAGGGTTAGGGTTAGGGTACGGCTTAGGGTACGGGTTAGGTTACGGGTGAGGGTACGGCGTAGGGTATGGGTTAGAGTTAGGGTTAGGGTTAGTGTTAGTGTTAGGGTTAGGGTACGGCTTAGCGTATGGGATAGGGTACGGGTGAGGGTACGGCGTAGGGTAGGGGTTAGGGTTAGGGTTAGGGTTAGGGTTAGGGTATGGCTTAGGGTACGGGTGAGGGTACGGGTGAGGGTACTGCGTAGGGTATTGGTTAGGGTTAGGGTACGGCTTAGGATACGTGTTAGGGTACGGGTTAGGGTACGGTGTAGAGTGTGGGTTAGGGTTAGGGTTAGTTTTAGGGTTAGGGTTACGGTACGTCTTAGGGTACGTGTTAGGGTACGGGTGAGGGTACGGCGTAGGTTATGGGTTAGGGTTAGGGTTAGGGTTAGGGTTAGGGTATGGCTTAGGATACGGGTTAGGGTACGGGTTAGGGTACGGGTGAGGGTATGGCGTATTGTATAGGTTAGGGTTAGGGTTAGGTTTAGGGTATGGCTTAGGGTACGGTGAGGGTACGGGTGAGGGTACTGTGTAGGGTATTGGTTATGGTTAGGGTACGGCTTAGAATACGGGTTAGGGTACGGGTTAGGGTACGGCGTAGGGTATGGGTTAGGGTTAGGGTTAGGGTTAGGGTTAGGGTTAGGGTACGGCTTAGGGTACGGGTTAGGGTACGGGTGAGGGTACGGCGTAGTGTATAGGTTAGGGTTAGGGTTAGGGTTAGGGTACGGCTTAGGGTACGGGTTAGGGTACGGGTGAGGGTATGGCGTAGTGTATAGGTTAGGGTTAGGGTTAGGTTTAGGGTACGGCTTAGGGTATGGGATAGGGTACAGGTGAGGGTACGGCGTAGGGTAGGGGTTAGGTTTAGGGTTAGGGTTAGTGTTAGGGTTAGCGTAAGGCTTAGGGTATGGGATAGGTTACGGGTGAGGGTACGGCGTAGGGTAGGGGTTAGGGTTAGGTTTAGGGTTAGTGTTAGGGTTACGGTACTGCTTAGGGTATGGGATAGGGTACGGCGTAGGGTAGCGGTTAGTGTTAGGGTTAGGGTTAGGGTTAGGGTACGGCTTAGGATACGGGTTAGGGTACGGGTGAGGGTACGGCGTAGCGTATGGGTTAGGGTTAGGTTTAGGGTTAGGGTACGGCTTAGGGTACGGGTTAGGGTTAGGGTTAGGGTTAGGGTTAGGGTTAGGGTTAGTTTTAGGGTTAGGGATTGGTTTAGGGTACGGGTTAGGATTAGCATACTTGTTCGGGTTAGGGTTTTGGTTAGGGTTAGGGTACGCGTTAGGGTTAGGGTATGGGTTAGGTTTAGGGTACACTTTAGGATTAGGGTATTTATTAAACCTATCCCACTCTCTAGATACCACTTAGCACGTAAAGGAATATTATTTGGGGTTCAGCCATGGAGAAGATTTTAGTCACTAGGATAAGATAAAGAATAAACAAATTATAAAAAAATCACTTAAGGTTTTCTTTTTAACCTGTTCCTTAAAACACTAGTGTTTAGGAAATCTAATGGAGGCAAAAGCAGTCAAGGGTAGTTTAGGGTTAGGGTTAGGGTTAGGGTTAGTGTTAGGGTTAGGGTACGGCTTAGGGTATGGGATAGGGTATGGGTGAGGGTACGGCATAGGGTAGGGTTTAGGGTTAGGGTTAGTGTTAGGGTTAGGGTTAGGGTATGGCTTAGGGTACAGGTGACGGTACTGTGTAGGTCATTGGTTAGGGTTAGGTTAAGGCTTAGGATACAGGTTATTGTATGGGTTAGGGTACGGCGCAGGGTATGGGTAAGGGTTAGGGTTAGGGTTAGGGTTAGAGTTAGGGTACGGCTTAGGGTACGGGTTAGGGTACGGGTGAGGGTACGGCATAGTGTATAGGTTAGGGTTAGGGTTAGGGTACGGCTTAGGGTACGGGTTAGGTTATGGGTGAGGGTACGGCATAGGGTATGGTTTATGGTTAGGGTTAGGGTTAGGGTTAGTGTTAGTGTTAGGGTTAGGTTACGGCTTAGCGTATGGGATAGGGTACGGGTGAGGGTACGGCGTAGGGTAGGGGTTAGGGTTAGAGTTAGGGTTAGGGTTTGGGTTAGGGTACGGCTTAGGGTACGGGTGAGGGTACGGATGAGGGTACTGCGTAGGGTATTGGTTAGGGTTAGGATACGGCTTAGGATACGGGTTAGGGTACGTGTTAGGGTATGGCGTAGGGTATGGGTTAGGGTTAGGGTTAGGGTTAGGGTTAGGGTTAGGGTTAGGGTACGGCTTAGGTTATGGGATAGGGTACAGGTGAGGGTATGGCATAGGGTATGGGTTAGGGTTAGGGATAGGGTTAGGGTTAGGGTTAGGGTACGGCTTAGGGTACGGGTGAGGGTATGGGTGAGGATACTGCGTAGGGTATTGGTTAGGGTTACGGTACGTCTTAGGATACGGGTTAGGGTACGGGTGAGGGTACGGCATAGGTTATGGGTTAGGGTTAGGGTTAGTGTTAGGGTTATAGTACGGCTTAGGTTATGGGATAGGGTACAGGTGAAGGTATGGCATAGGGTAGGGTTTAGGGTTAGGGTTAGGGTTAGGGTTAGGGTTAGGGTACGGCTTAGGGTACGGGTTAGGGTACGGGTGAGGTTACGGCGTAGGGTATAGTTTAGGGTTAGGGTTAGGGTTAGGGTACGCGTTAGGGTTAGGGTATGGGTTAGGTTTAGGGTACACTTTAGGATTAGGGTATTTATTAAACCTATCCCACTCTCTAGATACCACTTAGCACGTAAAGGAATATTATTTGGGGTTCAGCCATGGAGAAGATTTTAGTCACTAGGATAAGATAAAGAATAAACACATTATAAAAAAATCTCATAAGGTTTTCTTTTTAACCTGTTCCTTAAAACACTAGTGTTTAGGAAATCTAATGGAGGCAAAAGCAGTAAAGGGTAGTTTAGGGTTAGGGTTAGGGTTAGGGTTAGGGTAGGGCTTAGGATACGGGTGAGGGTACTGGTGAGGGTACTGCGTAGGTTATTGGTTAGGGTTAGGGTACGGCTTAGGATACGGGTTAGGATATGGGTTAGGTTACAGCATTGGGTATGGGTGAGGGTTAGGGTTAGGGTTAGGGTAAGGCTTTGGGTACGGGTTAGGGTACGGGTGAGGGTACGCCGTAGGGTAGAGGTTAGGGTTAGGTTTAGGATTAGGGTACGGCTTAGGATACGGGTTAGGGTATGGGTGAGGGTACGGCGTAGCGTATGGGTTAGGGTTAGGGTTAGGGTTAGGGTTAGTTTTAGGGTTAGGGATTGGTTTAGGGTACGGGTTAGGATTAGCGTACGTGTTAGGGTTAGGGTTTGGGTTAGGGTTAGGGTAAGCATTAGGGTTAGGGTATGGGTTAGGGTTAGGGTACACGTTAGGATTAGGGTATTTATTAAACCTATCCCACTCTCTAGATACCACTTAGCACGTAAAGGAATATTATTTAGGGTCCAGCCATGGAGAATATTTTCGTCACTAGGATAAGATAAAGAATAAACACATTATAAAAAAATCACATTAGGATTTTCTTTTTAACCTGTTCCATAAAACACTAGTGCTTAGGAAATCTAATGGAGGCAAAAGCAATCAAGGGTAGTTTAGGGTTAAGTTTAGGGTTAGGGTTAGTGTTAGGGTTAGGGTACGGCTTAGGGTATGGGATAGGGTATGGGTGAGGGTACGGCATAGGGTAGGGTTTAGGGTTAGGGTTAGTGTTAGGGTTAGGGTTAGGGTATGGCTTAGGGTACGGGTGAGGGTACTGTGTAGGTCATTGGTTAGGGTTAGGTTAAGGCTTAGGATACAATTTATTGTATGGGTTAGGGTACGGCGCACGGTATGGGTAAGGGTTAGGGTTAGGGTTAGGGTTAGAGTTAGGGTACGGCTTAGGGTACGGGTTAGGGTACGGGTGAGGGTACGGCGTAGTGTATAGGTTAGGGTTAGTGTTAGTGTTAGGGCTAGGGTACGGCTTAGCGTATGGGATAGGGTACGGGTGAGGGTACGGCGTAGGGTAGGGGTTAGGGTTAGAGTTAGGGTTAGGGTTGGGGTTAGGGTACGGCTTAGGGTACGGGTGAGGGTACGGGTGAGAGTACTGCGTAGGGTATTGGTTAGGGTTAGGTTATGGCTTAGGATACGGGTTAGGGTATGGGTTAGGGTATGGCGTAGGGTATGGGTTAGGCTTAGGGTTAGGGTTAGGGTTAGGGTTAGGGTACGGCTTAGGATACAGGTTAGTGTACGGGTGAGGGTACGGCGTAGCATATGGGTTAGGGTTAGGGTTAGGGTACGTCTTAGGGTACGGGTTAGGGTACGGGTGAGGGTACGGCGTAGGGTAAGGGTTAGGGTTAGGGTTAGGGTTAGGGTTAGTTTTAGAGTTAGGGATTGGTTTAGGGCATGGGTTAGGATTAGCGTACGTGTTAGGGTTAGGTTTTGGGTTAGGGTTAGGGTACGCGTTAGGGTTAGGGTATGGGTTAGGGTTAGGGTACACGTTAGGATTAGGGTATTTATTAAACCTATCCCACTCTCTAGATACCACTTAGCACGTAAAGGAATATTATTAGGGATCCAGCCATGGAGAAGATTTTAGTCACTAGGATAAGATAAAGAATAAACACATTATAAAAAAATCACATTAGGATTTTCTTTTTAACCTGTTCCTTAAAACACTAGTGCTTAGGAAATCTAATAGAGGCAAAAGCAATCAAGGGTAGTTTAGGGTTAGGGTTAGGGTTAGGGTTAGTGTTAGGGTTAGGGTACGGCTTAGGGTATGGGATAGGGTACGGGTGAGGGTACGGCGTAAGGTAGGGGTTAGGGTTAGGGTTAGGGTTATGGTTAGGGTATGGCTTAGGGTACGGGTGAGGGTACGGGTGAGGGTACTGCGTAGGGTATTGGTTAGGGTTAGGGTATGGCTTAGGATACGTGTTAGGGTACGGGTTAGGGTATGGCGTAGAGTGTGGGTTAGGGTTAGGGTTAGTGTTAGGGTTAGGGTTACGGTACGTCTTAGGGTACGTGTTAGGGTACGGGTGAGGGTACGGCGTATGTTATGGGTTAGGGTTAGGGTTAGGGTTAGGGTTAGGGTACGGCTTAGGATACGGGTTAGGGTACGGGTGAGGGTACGGCGTAGCGTATGGGTTAGGGTTAGGGTTAGGGTTAGGGTACGGCTTAGGATACGGGTTAGGGTACGGCTGAGGGTGCGGCGTAGCGTATGGGTTAGGGTTAGGGTTAGGGTTAGGGTACGGCTTAGGATACGGGTTAGGGTATGGGTGAGGGTACGGCGTAGCGTATGGGTTAGGGTTAGTGTTAGGGTTATGGTACGGCTTAGGTTATGGGATAGGGTACAGGTGAGGGTATGGCATAGGGTAGGGGTTAGGGTTAGGGTTAGGGTTAGGGTTACGGTTAGGGTACAGCTTAGGGTATGGGTGAGGGTATGGGTGAGGATACTGCGTAGGGTATTGGTTAGGGTTAGGGTACGGCTTAGGATACGGGTTAGGGTACGTGTTAGGGTATGGCGTACGATATGGGTTAGGGTTAGGGTTAGGGTTAGGGTTAGGGTTAGGGTACGGCTTAGGGTACGGGTTAGGGTACGGGTGAGGTTACGGCATAGGGTATAGTTTAGGGTTAGGGTTAGGGTTAGGGTACGCCTTAGGATACGAGTTAGGGTACGGGTGAGGGTACGGCGTAGCGTATGGTTTAGGGTTATGGTACGGCTTAGGGTACGGGTTAGGATATGTGTTAGGTTACGGCGTTGGGTATGGGTGAGGGTTAGGGTTAGGGTTAGGGTAAGGCTTTGGGTATGGGTTAGGGTACGGGTGAGGGTACGGCGTAGGGTAGAGGTTAGGGTTAGGTTTAGGGTTAGGGTACGGCTTAGGATACGGGTTAGGGTATGGGTGAGGGTACGGTGTAGCATATGGGTTAGGGTTAGGGTTAGGGTTAGGGTTAGTTTTAGGGTTAGGGATTGGTTTAGGGTACGGGTTAGGATTAGCGTACGTGTTAGGGTTAGGGTTTGGGTTAGGGTTAGGGTACGCATTAGGGTTAGGGTGTGGGTTAGGGTTAGGGTACACGTTAGGATTAGGGTATTTATTAAACCTATCCCACTCTCTAGATACCACTTAGCACGTAAAGGAATATTATTTAGGGTCCAGCCATGGAGAAGATTTTCGTTACTAGGATAAGATAAAGAATAAACACATTATAAAAAAATCACATTAGGATTTTCTTTTTAACCTGTTCCTTAAAACACTAGTGCTTAGGAAATCTAATGGAGGCAAAAGCAGTCAAAGGTAGTTTAGGGTTAGGGTTAGGGTTAGGGTTAGTGTTAGGGTTAGGGTACGGCTTAGGGTATGGGATAGGTTATGGGTGAGGGTACGGCATAGGGTAGGGTTTAGGGTTAGGGTTAGTGTTAGGGTTAGGGTTAGGGTATGGCTTAGGGTACGGGTGAGGGTACTGTGTAGGTCATTGGTTAGGGTTAGGTTAAGGCTTAGGATACAGGTTATTGTATGGGTTAGGGTACGGCGCACGGTATGGGTAAGGGTTAGGGTTAGGGTTAGGTTTAGAGTTAGGGTACGGCTTAGGGTACGGGTTAGGGTACGGGGGAGGGTACGGCTTAGTGTATAGGTTAGGGTTAGGGTTAGGGTACGGCTTAGGGTACGGGTTAGGTTACGGGTGAGAGTACGGCGTAGGGTATGGGTTAGGGTTAGGGTTAGGGTTAGTGTTAGTGTTAGGGTTAGGGTACGGCTTAGTGTATGGGGTAGGGGACGGGTGAGGGTACGGTGTAGGGTAAAGTTAGGGTTAGAGTTAGGGTTAGGGTTGGGGTTAGGGTACGGCTTAGGGTACGGGTGAGGGTACGTGTGAGGGTACTGCGTAGGGTATTGGTTAGGGTTAGGATACGGCTTAGGATACGGGTTAGGGTACGGGTTAGGGTATGGCGTAGGGTATGGGTTAGGGTTAGGGTTAGGGTTAGGGTTAGTGTTAGGGTACGGCTTAGGGTACGGGTTAGGGTACGGGTGAGGGTACGGCGTAGGGTAAGGGTTAGGGTTAGGGTTAGGGTTAGGGTTAGTTTTAGGGTTAGGGATTCGTTTAGGGTACGGGTTAGGATTAGCGTACGTGTTAGGGTTAGGTTTAGGGTTAGGGTTAGGGTACGCGTTAGGGTTAGTGTATGGGTTAGGGTTAGGGTACACGTTAGGATTAGGGTATTTATTAAACCTATCCCACTCTCTAGATACCACTTAGCACATAAAGGAATATTATTAGGGATCCAGCCATGGAGAAGATTTTCGTCACTAGGATAAGATAAAGAATAAACACATTATAAAAAAATCACATTAGGATTTTCTTTTTAACCTGTTCCTTAAAACACTAGTGCTTAGGAAATCTAATACAGGCAAAAGCAATCAAGGGTAGTTTAGGGTTAGGGTTAGGGTTAGGGTTAGTGTTAGGGTTAGGGTACGGCTTAGGGTATGGGATAGGTTACGGGTGAGGGTACGGCGTAGGGTAGGTGTTAGGGTTAGGGTTAGGGTTAGGGTTAGGGTATGGCTTAGGGTACGGGTGAGGGTACGGGTGAGGGTACGGCGTAGAGTGTGGGTTAAGGTTAGGGTTAGTGTTAGGGTTAGGGTTACGGTACGTCTTAGGGTATGTGTTAGGGTACGGGTGAGGGTACGGCGTAGGTTATGGGTTAGGGTTAGGGTTAGGGTTAGGGTTAGGGTACGGCTTAGGATACGGGTTAGGGTACGGGTGAGGGTACGGCGTAGGTTATGGGTTAGGGTTAGGGTTAGTGTTAGGGTTATGGTACGGCTTAGGTTATGGGATAGGGTACAGGTGAGGGTATGGCATAGGGTAGGGGTTAGGGTTAGGGTTAGGGTTAGGGTTAGGGTTAGGGTACGGCTTAGGGTACGGGTGAGGCTATGGGTGAGGATACTGCGTAGGGTATTGGTTAGGGTTAGGGTACGGCTTAGGATACGGGTTAGGGTACGTGTTAGGGTATGGCGTACGGTATGGGTTAGGGTTAGGGTTAGGGTTAGGGTTAGGGTTAGGGTTAGGGTACGGCTTAGGGTACAGGTTAGGGTACGGGTGAGGTTACGGCGTAGGGTATAGTTTAGGGTTAGGGTTAGGGTTAGGGTACGGCTTAGGATACGGGTTAGGGTACGGGTGAGGGTACGGCGTAGCATATGGTTTAGGGTTAGGGTTAGGGTACGGCTTAGGGTACGGGTTAGGGTACGGGTGAGGGTACGGTGTAGGTTATGGGTTAGGGTTAGGGTTAGGGTTAGGGTTAGTTTTAGGGTTAGGGATTGGTTTAGGGTACGGGTTAGGATTAGCATACGTGTTCGGGTTAGGGTTTTGGTTAGGGTTAGGGTACGCGTTAGGGTTAGGGTATGGGTTAGGTTTAGGGTACACTTTAGGATTAGGGTATTTATTAAACCTATCCCACTCTCTAGATACCACTTAGCACGTAAAGGAATATTATTTGGGGTTCAGCCATGGAGAAGATTTTAGTCACTAGGATAACATAAAGAATAAACACATTATAAAAAAATCACATAAGGTTTTCTTTTTAACCTGTTCCTTAAAACACTAGTGTTTAGGAAATCTAATGGAGGCAAAAGCAGTAAAGGGTAGTTTAGGTTTAGGGTTAGGGTTAGGGTTAGGGTAGGGCTTAGGATACCGGTGAGGGTACTGGTGAGGGTACTGCGTAGGTTATTGGTTAGGGTTAGGGTACGGCTTAGGATACGGGTTAGGATATGGGTTAGGTTACGGCGTTGGGTATGGGTGAGGGTTAGGGTTAGGGTTAGGGTAAGGCTTTGGGTACGGGTTAGGGTACGGGTGAGGGTACGGCGTAGGGTAGAGGTTAGGGTTAGGTTTAGGGTTAGGGTACGGCTTAGGGTATGGGATAGGGTATGGGTGAGGGTACGGCGTAGGGTAGGGTTTAGGGTTAGGGTTAGTGTTAGTGTTAGGGTTAGGGTATGGCTTAGGGTACGGGTGAGGGTACTGTGTAGGTCATTGGTTATGGTTAGGTTAAGGCTTAGGATACAGGTTATTGTATGGGTTAGGGTACGGCGCAGGGTATGGGTAAGGGTTAGGGTTAGGGTTAGGGTTAGAGTTAGGGTACGGCTTAGGGTACGGGTTAGGGTACGGGTGAGGGTACGGCGTAGTGTATAGGTTAGGGTTAGGGTTAGGGTACGGCTTTGGGTACGGGTTAGGTTACGGGTGAGGGTACGGCGTAGGGTATGGGTTAGGGTTAGGGTTAGGGTTAGTGTTAGTGTTAGGGTTAGGGTACGGCTTAGCGTATGGGATAGGGTACGGGTGAGGGTACGGCGTAGGGTAGGGGTTAGGGTTAGAGTTAGGGTTAGGGTTGGGGTTAGGGTACGGCTTAGGGTACGGGTGAGGGTACGGGTGAGGGTACTGCGTAGGGTATTGGTTAGGGTTAGGATACGGCTTAGGATACGGGTTAGGGTACGGGTTATGTTATGGCGTAGGGTATGGGTTAGGGTTAGGGTTAGGGTTAGTGTTAGGGTTAGGGTACGGCTTAGGATACGGGTTAGGGTACGGGTGAGGGTACGGCGTAGGGTAAGGGTTAGGGTTAGGGTTAGTTTTAGGGTTAGGGATTGGTTTAGGGTACGGGTTAGGATTAGCGTACGTGTTAGGGTTAGGTTTTTTGTTAGGGTTAGGGTACGCGTTAGGGTTAGGGTATGGGTTAGGGTTAGGGTACACGTTAGGATTAGGGTATTTATTAAACCTATCCCACTCTCTAGATACCACTTAGCACGTAAAGGAATATTATTAGGGATCCAGCCATGGAGAAGATTTTAGTCACTAGGATAAGATAAAGAATAAACACATTATAAAAAAATCACATTAGGATTTTCTTTTTAACCTGTTCCTTAAAACACTAGTGCTTAGGAAATCTAATAGAGGCAAAAGCAATCAAGGGTAGTTTAGGGTTAGGGTTAGGGTTAGGGTTAGTGTTAGGGTTAGGGTACGGCTTAGGGTATGGGATAGGGTACGGGTGAGGGTACGGCGTAGGGTAGGTGTTAGGGTTAGGGTTAGGGTACGTCTTAGGGTACGGGTTAGGTTACGGGTGAGGGTACGGCGTAGGGTATGGGTTAGAGTTAGGGTTAGTGTTAGTGTTAGTGTTAGGGTTAGTGTACGGCTTAGCGTATGGGATAGGGTATGGGTGAGGGTACGGCGTAGGGTAGGGGTTAGGGTTAGGGTTAGGGTTAGGGTTAGGGTATGGCTTAGGGTACTGGTGAGGGTACGGGTGAGGGTACGGGTGAGGGTATGGCGTAGTGTATAGGTTAGGGTTAGGGTTAGGTTTAGGGTATGGCTTAGTGTACGGTGAGGGTACGGGTGAGGGTACTGTGTAGGGTATTGGTTATGGTTAGGGTACGGCTTAGAATACGGGTTAGGGTATGGGTTAGGGTACGGCGTAGAGTATGGGTTAGGGTTAGGGTTAGGGTTAGGGTTAGGTTTAGGGTACGGCTTAGGGTACAGGTTAGGGTACGGGTGAGGGTACGGCGTAGTGTATAGGTTAGGGTTAGGGTTAGGGTTAGGGTACGGCTTAGGGTACGGGTTAGGGTACGGGTGAGGGTATGGCGTAGTGTATAAGTTAGGTTTAGGGTTAGGTTTAGGGTACGGATTAGGGTATGGGATAGGGTACGGTGAGGGTACGGCGTAGGGTAGGGTTTAGGTTTAGGGTTAGGGTTAGTGTTAGGGTTAGCGTACGGCTTAGGGTATGGGATAGGTTACGGGTGAGGGTACGGCGTAGGGTAGGGGTTAGGGTTAGGTTTAGGGTTAGTGTTAGGGTTAGGGTACTGCTTAGGGTATGGGATAGGGTACGGCGTAGGGTAGCGGTTAGTGTTAGGGTTAGGGTTAGGGTTAGGGTACGGCTTAGGATACGGGTTAGGGTACGGGTGAGGGTACGGCGTAGCGTATGGTTTAGCGTTAGTGTTAGGGTTAGGGTACGGCTTAGGGTACGGGTTAGGGTTAGGGTTAGGGTTAGGGTTAGGGTTAGGGTTAGGGTTAGTTTTAGGGTTAGGGATTGGTTTAGGGTACGGGTTAGGATTAGCAAACGTGTTCAGGTTAGGGTTTTGGTTAGGGTTAGGGTACGCGTTAGGGTTAGGGTATGGGTTAGGTTTAGGGTACACTTTAGGATTAGGGTATTTATTAAACCTATCCCACTCTCTAGATACCACTTAGCACGTAAAGGAATATTATTTGGGGTTCAGCCATGGAGAAGATTTTAGTCACTAGGATAAGATAAAGAATAAACACATTATAAAAAAATCACATAAGGTTTTCTTTTTAACCTGTTCCTTAAAACACTAGTGTTTAGGAAATCTAATGGAGGCAAAAGCAGTAAAGGGTAGTTTAGGGTTAGGGTTAGGGTTAGGGTTAGGGTTAGGGTTAGGGTACGTCTTAGGGTACGGGTGAGGGTATGGGTGAGGATACTGCGTAGGGTATTGGTTAGGGTTACGGTACGTCTTAGGATACGGGTTAGGGTACGGGTGAGGGTACGGCGTAGGTTATGGGTTAGGGTTAGGGTTAGTGTTAGGGTTATTGTATGGCTTAGGTTATGGGATAGGGTACAGGTGAGGGTATGGCATAGGGTTAGGGTTAGGGTTAGGTTTAGGGTTAGTGTTAGGGTTAGGGTACCGCTTAGGTTATGGGATAGGGTACGGGGTAGGGTAGCCATTAGGGTTAGGGTTAGGGTTAGGGTTAGGGTACGGCTTAGGATACGGGTTAGGGTATGGTTGAGGGTACTGCGTAGCGTATGGTTTAGGGTTAGGGTTAGGGTTAGGGTACGCGTTAGGGTTAGGGTATGGGTTAGGGTTAGGGTACACGTTAGGATTAGGGTATTTATTAAACCTATCCCACTCTCTAGATACCACTTAGCACGTAAAGGGATATTATTAGGGATCCAGCCATGGAGAAGATTTTAGTCACTAGGATAAGATAAAGAATAAACACATTATAAAAAAATCACATTAGGATTTTCTTTTTAACCTGTTCCTTAAAACACTAGTGCTTAGGAAATCTAATAGAGGCAAAAGCAATCAAGGGTAGTTTAGGGTTAGGGTTAGGGTTAGGGTTAGTGTTAGGGTTAGGGTACGGCTAAGGGTATGGGATAGGGTACGGGTGAGGGTACGGCGTAGGGTAGGGGTTAGGGTTAGGGTTAGGGTTGGGGTTAGGGTATGGCTTAGGGTACGGGTGAGGGTACGGGTGAGGGTACTGTGTAGGGTATTGGTTATGGTTAGGGTACGGCTTAGAATATGGGTTAGGGTACGGGTTAGGGTACGGCGTAGGGTATGGGTTAGGGTTAGGGTTAGGGTTAGGGTTACGTACGGCTTAGGGTACGGGTTAGGGTACGGGTGAGGGTATGGCGTAGTGTATAGGTCAGGGTTAGGGTTAGGGTTAGGGTACGGCTTAGGGTATGGGATAGGGTACGGGTGAGGGTACGGCGTAGGGTAGGGTTTAGGTTTAGGGTTAGGGTTAGTGTTAGGGTTAGGGTACGGCTTAGGGTATGGGATAGGGTACGGGTGAGGGTACGGCGTAGGGTAGGGGTTAGGGTTAGGTTTAGGTTTAGTGCTAGGGTTAGGGTACCACTTAGGGTTTGGGATAGGGTACGGCGTAGGGTAGCGGTTAGGGTTAGGGTTAGGGTTAGGGTTAGGGTACGGCTTAGGATACGGGTTAGGGTACGGGAGAGGGTACGGCGTAGCGTATGTGTTAGGGTTCGGGTTAGGGTACAGCTTAGGGTATGGGTTAGGATACGTGTGTGGTTACGGCGTAGGGTATGGTTAGGGTTAGGATTAGTGTTAGGGTTAGGGTACCGCTTAGGGTATGGGATAGGGTACGGCGTAGGGTAGCGGTTAGGGTTAGGGTTAGGCTTAGGGTTAGGGTGCGGCTTAGGGTACGGGTTAGGGTACGGGTGAGGGTACGGCGTAGGGTATGGGTTAGGGTTAGGGTTAGGGTTAGTTTTAGGGTTAGGGATAGTTTTGGGTACGGGTTAGGATTAGCGTATGTGTTAGGGTTAGGATTTGGGTTAGGTTTAGGGTACGCGTTCGGGTTAGCGTATGGGTTAGGGCTAGGGTACACGTTAGGATTAGGGTATTTATTAAACCTATCCCATTCTCTAGATACCACTTAGCACGTAAAGGAATATTATTTGGTGTCCAGCCATGGAGAAGATTTTAGTCACTAGGATAAGATAAAGAATAAACACATTATAAAAAAATCACATGAGGATTTTCTTTTTAACCTGTTCCTTAAAACACTAGTGCTTAGGAAATCTAATGGAGGCAAAAGCAGTCAAGGGTAGTTTAGGGTTAGGGTTAGGGTTAGGGTTAGTGTTAGGGTTAGGGTACGGCTTAGGGTATGGGATAGGGTACGGGTGAGGGTATGGCGTAGGGTAGCGGTTAGGGTTAGGGTTAGGTTTAGGGTACGGGTGAGGGTAAGGGTGAGGATACTGCGTAGGGTATTGGTTAGGATTAGGGTACGGCTTAGGATACGGGTTAGGGTATGGGTTAGTGTACGGCGTAGGCTATGGGTTAGGGTATGGGTTAGGGTTAGGGTTAGGGTTAGGGGTAGGGTACGGCTTAGGGTACGGGTTAGGGTACAGGTGAGTGTACGGCGTAGGGTATAGGTTAGGGTTAGGGTTAGGGTTAGGGTTAGGGTACGGCTTAGGATACGGGTTAGGGTACGGGTGAGGGTACGGCGTAGCGTATGGGTTAGGGTTAGGGTTAGGGTACGACTTAGGGTACGGGTTAGGGTACGGGTGACGGTACGGCGTAGGGTATATGTTAGGGTTACGGTTAGTTTTAGGGTTACGTCAAGGTATAGGGTACAGGTTAGGATTAGGGTACTTGTTAGGGTTAGGCTATGGGTTAGGGTTAGGGTTCACGTTATGGTTAGGTCATTTATTAAACCTATCCCACTCTCTACATACCACTTAGCGCGTAAAGGAATGTAATTTGGGTTCCAACCATGGAGAAAATTTTAGACACTAGGATAAGATAAAGAATACACACATTATAAATCAGTCACATTAGCATTTTATTTTTAACCTGTTCCTTAAAACACTAGTGCTTAGGAAATCTATTGGAGGCAAAAGCAGTCAAGGGTAGTTTACAGTTAGTGTTAGGGTTAGGGTTAGGGTTAGGGTATGGCTTAGAGTAAGGGTGAGGGTACGGCGTAGGACATGTGTTAGGGTTAGTCTTAGGGTTAGGGTTAGAGTTAGGGTACGGCTTAGGGTACGGGTTAGGGTAAGAGTGAGGGTACGGAGTAGGGTTTGGGTTAGGATTACGGTTAGGGTTAGGGTACGGCTTAGGATACGGGTTAGGGTAAGGGTGAGGGTACGGCAAAGGATATGGGTTAGGCTATGAGTTATTGTTAGGGTTAGGGTACGGCTTTGGGTACGGGTTAGGGAACGCGTGAGTGTACGGCGTAGGGTATGGGTTAGGTTTAGAGTTAGGGTTAGGGTTAGGGTTAGGGTACGGGGTAGGGTACGGTTGAGGGTACGGGTTAGTGTATGGATTAGGGTTAGGGTTAGGGTACGGGTTAGGGTAAGGGTGAGGGTACGGCATAGGATATGGGTTAGGCTTAGTGTTATGGTTAGGGTTAGGGTACGGCTTTGGGTACGGGTGAGGGTACCTCGTTGGGTATGTGTTAGGGTTAGGGGTAGGGTACGACTTCGGGTACGGTTTAGGGTCCGGGTTAGGTTACGGCATAGGGTATGGCTTAAGGTTAGTTTTAGGGTTAGGGTTAGGGTACTGCTTATGGTACGGGTTAGAGTACGGGTGAGAGTTAGGTTTTGGGTATGGGTAAGGGTTAGTGTATGCATTAGAGTTAGGGTATTTATTAAACATATCCCACTCTCTAGATACCATTTAGCACGTAAAGTGAAGAGGCTGGAATGGCGAACCCGAGCACAAGGAGAGGAGAAATGAGGTGCGTTTTAGAAACCTTTCCCGATCTCACGGCATACCATCTTCTGGGTTTCCCATGCATGTTTTGATGTAGGAAGATGCCCTTGTACCTGGAGATTTGAGACCCATGGTGTGGGTACCCCGTGGTGTTACTTTAAAGTATCTGGGTTTGCTCACCCAACCTCACCAATCCTCTCAGCCCCAAGAGTGTCCAGCCTTATGTCTCATCCAGCTGTGGGTCTAGATATGGTCAATCCAAGTTGCATCAGAGACCCTGAACGGATTTTGTAAGAATTTCTCTTTCACTGTCTTTGTTTTGTGGGTTTTTTAAAGTAATTTATGTTTAGAATGGGGCTTGGCTGCTTTTCCCTGCTGTGTTTATGCCGCTTTACACCCTCTTGATTCACTTGCAGAGAGATATCGATACATAGGTTTTCAGATTCTTACTAGTCAGATATATTCTTGTGCGGTGACTAGGGGGTGTTGAGTCCAGTTCACTGAGCAGGGAGTAGGCCTTGTCTATTACATATTTGGCTTATGGAGCGGTCTCTGAGCTAATTTCAAACCCTTGTTCTATGCATCATCCCACCTCACCTTTCCCGTTAAGCAGCCATAGTGTGTCTTCTAAAGGTGTGACTCTGTTCTGTTTTGTAATTCAGTTCAAGTGTAGCGATTTTGACATTCCCTCTATAAGCGATATCTTAGGATAAGTGTCTTTTTCTGTGTGACTTATTTCACTTAGAATCATCGTCGCTAAATCCACTCATCATGCTGCTAACTAGCCTTATGACATTGATTTCATGGCTGAGTGATATTCCATTGTGCCAAGTACCACCATTTCTTTATCCATTTTTCTCTTTCCTGGGATATTGAAGGTGTACCGAAGTGGAGGTTCTTGGAAACAGAGCAGCCGTAAATTTTGGGGTGCCTGTGTCTTGTTGATTTTTAGTTTTCCCAATTTATACGCCCATGAGTGGAAGTGCCCTATGCTCTCTAAGCTGTGTTTATTACTTGTTTCAGGACACACCGTACACTTCTCCAGAGTGCCTGTTGGCAATTTACATCCTGCCCATTAGCGTAGCAAGGCTCCCATGTCTCCATGGCCTGTCCTGCTTTTCTGGTTTTTACACTTTTTTCAGCATGGCTTTTTTGACCGAGGGCAAGCGAGATTTCTTTGTAGCACTGATTTGCCCTTCCGGCTTGCTTGGTTGGCCTAAAAGGGCGTATGCGTTTTTTCCTGAATATATTCAGGAAAAAACGCATACGCCCTTTTTGGCCAAGGGCATCATTGTCAACGTTTTGTCGCTTTTCATGTGCTTTAAAGGCGAGTCGAATCTACCTCCTGAAATCTGTTTCCTGCAAATCTGCCTTGCTTTCAAATCCTCTTCGTTGCCTTCCCTCAATATATTTGTGGACGAGAGTTCTCATTTATAACTCTGCACGTTTGTGAATTGCAGTGCCCCTGAGCTCCATTTGTCTACTCGCTTTTTTGGGAGCTGGCCGCAAAAGCACAGGATTGCTTCAGGCCCTATTTTGGTTCTGGGGGGCAGGCTGAGCCTGTGGTTCATTCTTCTTCCTGATGGGAAAATGGAGTGACCTATGCCTGTCCCAACACCTAGGGCTCGTCTCTCGTTGGTTCCGCATCTTCCCGTTCATCCTCAGGACAAATTGCAACCTGGACGAAACAGGAGGTTAAAGGTGCCGATTCTCCAAGTAGGGAGATGGTTAGTCAAGTGGCTGGAATGGCGAACCCGAGCACAAGGAGAGGAGAAATGAGATGCGTTTTAGAAACCTTTCCCAATCTCACGGCATACCAACTTCTGTGTTTCCCATGCATGTTTTGATGTAGGAAGATGCCCTTGTACCTGGAGATTTGAGACCCATGGGGTGTGTACCCCGCGGTGTTTCTTTAAAATATCTGGGTTTGCTCACCCAACCTCACCAATCCTCTCAGCCCCAAGAGTGTCCAGCCTTATGTCTCATCCAGCTGTGGGTCTAGATATGGTCAATCCAAGTTGCATCAGAGACCCTGAACGGATTTTGTAAGAATTTCTCTTTCACTGTCTTTGTCTTGTGGGTTTTTTCAAGTAATTTATGTTTAAAATGGGGCTTGGCTGCTTTTCCCTGCTGTGTTTATTCGCTTTACACCCTCTTGATTCACTTGCAGAGAGATATCGATACATAGGTTTTCAGATTCTTACTAGTCAGATATATTCTTGTGCGGTGACTAGGGGGTGTTGAGTCCAGTTCACTGAGCAGGGAGTAGGCCTTGTGTATTACATATTTGGCTTATGGAGCGGTCTCTGAGCTAACTTCAAACCCTTGTTTTATGCCTCACCCCACCTCACCTTTCCCGTTAAGCAGCCATAGTGTGTCTTCTAAAGGTGTGACTCTGTTCTGCTTTGTAATTCAGTTCAAGTGTAGCGATTTTGACATTCCCTCTATAAGCGATATCTTAGGATAAGTGTCTTTTTCTGTGTGACTTATTTCACTTAGAATCATCGTCACTAAATCCACTCATCATGCTGCTAACTAGCCTTATGACATTGATTTCATGGCTGAGTGATATTCCATTGTGCCAAGTACCACTATTTGTTTATCCATTTTTCTCTTTCCTGGGATATTGAAGGTGTACTGAAGTGGAGGTTCTTGGAAACAGAGCAGCCGTAAAGTTTGGGGTGCCTGTGTCTTGTTGATTTTTAGTTTTCCCAATTTATACGCCCATGAGTGGAAGTGCCCTATGCTCTCTAAGCTGTGTTTATTACTTGTTTCAGGACACACCGTACAATTCTCCAGAGTGCCTGTTGGCAATTTACATCCCGCCCATCAGCGTAGCAAGGCTCCCATGTCTCCATGGCCTGTCCTGCTTTTCTGGTTTTTACACTTTTTCAGCATGGCCCTTTTGACCGAGGGCAAGCGAGACTTCTTTGTAGCGCTGATTTGCCCTTCCGGCTTGCTTGGTTGGCCAAAAAGGGCATATGCGTTTTTTCCTGAATATATTCAGGAAAAAACGCATATGCCCTTTTTTCGCCCAGGGCATCATTGTCAACGTTTTGCCGCTTTTCATATGCTTTAAAGGCGAGTCGAATCTACCTCCTAAAATCTGTTTCCTGCAAATCTGCCTTGCTTTCAAATCCTCTTCGTTGCCTTCCCTCAATATATTTGTGGACGCTAGTTATCATTTATAACTCTGCATGTTTGTGAATTGCAGTTCCCCTGAGCTCCATTTGTCTACTCGCTTTTTTGGGAGCTGGCAGCAAAAGCGCAGGATTGCTTCAGGCCCTATTCGGGTTCCAGGGGGCCGCCGGAGCCTGTGGTTCATTCTTCTTCCTGATGGGAAAATGGAGTGACCTGTGCCTGTCCCAACACCTAGGGCTAGTCTCTCGTTGGTTGCCCGTCTTCCCGTTCATCCTCAGGACAAATTGCAACCTGTACGAAACAGGAGGTTAAAGGTGCTGATTCTCCAAGTAGGGAGATGGTTAGTCAAGCGGCTGGAATGGCGAACCCGAGCACAAGGAGAGGAGAAATGAGGTGCGTTTTAGAAGCCTTTCCCGATCTCACAGCATACCATCTTCTGGGTTTCCCATGCATGTTTTGATGTAGGAAGATGCCCTTGTACCTGGAGATTTGAGACCCATGGGGTGGGTACCCCGCAGTGTTACTTTAAAGTATCTGCATTTGCTCACCCAACCTCACCAATCCTCTGAGCCCCAAGAGTGTCCAGCCTTATGTCTCATCCAGCTGTGGGTCTAGATATGGGCAATCCAGGTTGCATCAGAGACCCTGAACGGATTTTGTCAGAATTTCTCTCTCTTTCACTGGTTTTTTTGTGTGGGTTTTTTAAATTAATTTATGTTTAGAATGGGGATTGGCTGCTTTTCTCTGCTGTGTTTATGCCGCTTTACACCCTCTTGATTCACTTGCAGAGAGATATCGATACATAGGTTTTCAGATTCTTAATAGTGAGATATATTCTTGTGCGGTGACTAGGGGGTGTTGAGTCCAGTTCACTGAGCAGGGAGTAGGCCTTGTCTATTACATATTTGGCTTATGGAGAGGTCTCTGAGCTAATTTCAAACCCTTGTTTTATGCATCACCCCACCTCACCTTTCCCGTTAAGCAGCCATAGTGTGTCTTCTAAAGGTGTGACTCTGTTCTGTTTTGTAATTCAGTTCAAGTGTAGTGATTTTGACATTCCCTCTATAAGCGATATCTTAGGATAAGTGTCTTTTTCTGTGTGACTTATTTCACTTAGAATCATCGTCGCTAAATCCACTCATCATGCTGCTAACTAGCCTTATGACATTGATTTCATGGCTGAGTGATATTCCATTGGGCCACGTACCACTATTTCTTTATCCATTTTTCTCTTTCTGGGATATTGAAGGTGTACCGAAGTGGAGGTTCTTGGAAACAGAGCAGCCGTAAAGGTTGGGGTGCCTGTGTTTTGTTGATTTTTAGTTTTCCCAATTTATACGCCCATGAGTGGAAGTGCCCTATGCTCTCTAAGCTGTGTTTCTTACTTGTTTCAGGACACACCGTACACTTCTCCAGAGTGCCTGTTGGCAATTTACATCCCGCCCATCAGCGTAGCAAGGCTCCCATGTCTCCATGGCCTGTCCTGCTTTTCTGGTTTTTACACTTTCTTCAGCATGGCCCTTTTGACCGAGGGCAAGCGAGATTTCTTTGTAGCGCTGATTTGCCCTTCCGGCTTGCTTGGTTGGCCAAAAAGGGCATATGTGTTTTTTCCTGAATATATTCGGAAAAAAACGCATATGCCCTTTTTTGCCCAGGGCATCATTGTCAACGTTTTTCCGCTTTTCATGTGCTTTAAAGGCGAGTCGAATCTACCTCCTGAAATCTGTTTCCTGCAAATCTGCCTTGCTTTCAAATCCTCTTCGTTGCCTTCCCTCAATATATTTGTGGACGAGAGTTCTCATTTATAACTCTGCACGTTTGTGAATTGCAGTGCCCCTGAGCTCCATTTGTCTACTCGCTTTTTTGGGAGCTGGCCGCAAAAGCGCAGGATTGCTTCAGGCCCTATTTTGGTTCTGGGGGGCAGGCTGAGCCTGTGGTTCATTCTTCTTCCTGATGGGAAAATGGAGTGACCTGTGCCTGTCCCAACACCTAGGGCTAGTCTCTCGTTGGTTGCCCATCTTCCCGTTCATCCTCAGGACAAATTGCAACCTGTACGAAACAGGAGGTTAAAAGTGCTGATTCTCCAAGTAGGGAGATGGTTAGTCAAGCGGCTGGAATGGCGAACCCGAGCACAAGGAGAGGAGAAATGAGGTGCGTTTTAGAAACCTTTCCCGATCTCACGGCATACCATCTTCTGGGTTTCCCATGCATGTTTTGATGTAGGAAGATGCCCTTGTACCTGGAGATTTGAGACCCATGTGGTGTGTACCCCGCGGTGTTACTTTAAAATATCTGGGTTTTCTCACCCAACCTCACCAATCCTCTCAGCCCCAAGAGTGTCCAGCCTTATGTCTCATCCAGCTGTGGGTCTAGATATGGTCAATCCAAGTTGCATCAGAGACCTGAACGGATTTTGTAAGAATTTCTCTTTCACTGTCTTTGTTTTGTGGGTTTTTTAAAGTAATTTATGTTTAGAATGGGGCTTGGCTGCTTTTCCCTGCTGTGTTTATTCCGCTTTACACCCTCTTGATTCACTTGCAGAGAGATATCGATACATAGGTTTTCAGATTCTTACTAGTCAGATATATTCTTGTGCGGTGACTAGGGGGTGTTGAGTCCAGTTCACTGAGCAGGGAGTAGGCCTTGTCTATTACATATTTGGCTTATGGAGCGGTCTCTGAGCTAATTTCAAACCCTTGTTTTATGCATCACCCCACCTCACCTTTCCCGTTAAGCAGCCATAGTGTGTCTTCTAAAGGTGTGCCTCTGTTCTGTTTTGTACTTCAGTTCAAGTGTAGCGATTTTGACATTCCCTCTATAAGCGATATCTTAGGATAAGTGTCTTTTTCTGTGTGACTTATTTCACTTAGAATCATCGTCGCTAAATCCACTCATCATGCTGCTAACTAGCCTTATGACATTGATTTCATGGCTGAGTGATATTCCATTGGGCCAAGTAGCACTATTTCTTTATCCATTTTTCTCTTTCCTGCGATATTGAATGTGTACCGAAGTGGAGGTTCTTGGAAACAGAGCAGCCGTAAAGTTTGGGGTGCCTGTGTCTTGTTGATTTTTAGTTTTCCCAATTTATACGCCCATGAGTGGAAGTCCCCTATGCTCTCTAAGCTGTGTTTATTACTTGTTTCAGGACACACCGTACACTTCTCCAGAGTGCCTGTTGGGAAATTACATCCCGCCCATCAGCGTAGCAAGGCTCCCATGTCTCCATGGCCTGTCCTGTTTTTCTGGTTTTTACACTTTTTTCAGCATGGCCCTTTTGACCGAGGGCAAGCGAGACTTCTTTGTAGCGCTGATTTGCCCTTCCGGCTTGCTTGGTTGGCCAAAAAGGGCGTATGCGTTTTTTCCTGAATATATTCAGGAAAAAACGCATACGCCGTTTTTGGCCAAGGGCATCATTGTCAACATTTTGCCGCTTTTCATGTGCTTTAAATGCGAGTCGAATCTACCTCCTGAAATCTGTTTCCTGCAAATCTGCCTTGCTTTCAAATCCTCTTCGTTGCCTTCCCTCAATATATTTGTGGACGAGAGTTCTCATTTATAACTCTGCACGTTTGTGAATTGCAGTGCCCCTGAGCTCCATTTGTCTACTCGCTTTTTTGGGAGCTGGCCACAAAAGCGCAGGATTGCTTCAGGCACTATTCGGCTTCCAGGGGGCCGCCGGAGCCTGTGGTTCATTCTTCTTCCTGATGGGAAAATGGAGTGACTTGTGCCTGTCCCAACACCTAGGGCTAGTCTCTCGTTGGTTGCCCTTCTTCCCGTTCATCCTCAGGAAAAATTGCAACCTGTACGAAACAGGAGGTTAAAAGTGCTGATTCTCCAAGTAGGGAGATGGTTAGTCAAGCGGCTGGAATGGCGAACCCGAGCACAAGGAGAGGAGAAATGAGGTGCGTTTTAGAAGCCTTTCCCGATCTCACGGCATACCATCTTCTGGGTTTCCCATGCATGTTTTGATGTAGAAGATGCCCTTGTACCTGGAGATTTGAGACCCATGGGGTGGGTACCCCGCAGTGTTACTTTAAAGTATCTGCATTTGCTCACCCAACCTCACCAATCCTCTGAGCCCCAAGAGTGTCCAGCCTTATGTCTCATCCAGCTGTGGGTCTAGATATGGTCAATCCAGGTTGCATCAGAGACCCTGAACGGATTTTGTAAGAATTTCTCTCTCTTTCACTGTCTTTGTTTTGTGGGTTTTTAAAGTAATTTATGTTTAGAATGGGGCTTGGCTGCTTTTCTATGCTGTGTTTATGCCGCTTTACACCCTCTTGATTCACTTGCAGAGAGATATCGATACATAGGTTTTCAGATTCTTACTACTCAGATATATTCTTGTGCAGTGACTAGGGGGTGTTGAGTCCAGTTCACTGAGCAGGGAGTAGGCCTTGTCTATTACATATTTGGCTTATGGAGAGGTCTCTGAGCTAATTTCAAACCCTTGTTTTATGCATCACCCCACCTCACCTTTCCCGTTAAGCAGCCATAGTGTGTCTTCTAAAGGTGTGACCCTGTTCTGTTTTGTAATTCAGTTCAAGTGTAGCTATTTTGACATTCCCTCTATAAGCGATATCTTAGGATAAGTGTCTTTTTCTGTGTGACTTATTTCACTTAGAATCATCGTATCTAAATCCACTCATCATGCTGCTAACTAGCCTTATGACATTGATTTCATGGCTCAGTGATATTCCATTGGGCCAAGTACCACCATTTCTTTATCCATTTTTCTCTTTCTGGGATATTGAAGGTGTACCGAAGTGGAGGTTTTTGGAAACAGAGCAGCCGTAAATGTTGGGGTGCCTGTGTCTTCTTGATTTTTATTTTTCCCAATTTATACGCCCATGAGTGGAAGTGCCCTATGCACTCTAAGCTGTGTTTATTACTTGTTTCAGGACACACCGTACCCTTCTCCAGAGTGGCTGTTGGCAATTTACAACCTGCCCATCAGCGTAGCAAGGCTCCCATGTCTCCATGGCCTGTCCTGCTTTTCTGGTTTTTACACTTTTTTCAGCATGGCCCTTTTGACCGAGGGCAAGCGAGACTTCTTTGTAGCGCTGATTTGCCCTTCCGGCTTGCTTGGTTGGCCAAAAAGGGCGTATGCGTTTTTTCCTGAATATATTCAGGAAAAAACGCATACGCCCTTTTTGGCCAAGGGCATCATTGTCAACGTTTTGCCGCTTTTCATGTGCTTTAAAGGCGAGTCGAATCTACCTCCTGAAATCTGTTTCCTGCAAATCTGCCTTGCTTTCAAATCCTCTTCGTTGCCTTCCCTCAATATATTTGTGGACGAGAGTTCTCATTTGTAACTCTGCACGTTTGTGAATTGCAGTGCCCCTGAGCTCCATTTGTCTCCTCGCTTTTTTGGGAGCTGGCCGCAAAAGCGCAGGATTGCTTCAGGCCCTATTTTGGTTCTGGGGGGCAGGCTGAGCCTGTGGTTCATTCTTCTTCCTGATGGGAAAATGGAGTGACCTATGCCTGTCCCAACACCTAGGGCTCGTCTCTCGTTGGTTCCGCATCTTCCCGTTCATCCTCAGGACAAATTGCAACCTGTACAATCAGGAGGTTAAAGGTGCTGATTCTCCAAATAGGGAGATGGTTGGTCAAGCAGCTGGAATGGCGAACCCGAGCACAAGGAGAGGAGAAATGAGGTGCGTTTTAGAAGCCTTTCCCGATCTCACAGCATACCATCTTCTGGGTTTCCCATGCATGTTTTGATGTAGGAAGATGCCCTTGTACCTGGAGATTTGAGATCCATGGGGTGGGTACCCCGCAGTGTTACTTTAAAGTATCTGCATTTGCTCACCCAACCTCACCAATCCTCTGAGCCCCAAGAGTGTCCAGCCTTATGTCTCATCCAGCTGTGGGTCTAGATATGGTCAATCCAGGTTGCATCAGAGACCCTGAACGGATTTTGTAAGAATTTCTCTCTCTTTCACTGTATTTGTTTTGTGGGTTTTTTTAAGTAATTTATGTTTAGAATGGGGCTTGGCTGCTTTTCCCTGCTGTGTTTATGCCGCTTTACACCCTCTTGATTCACTTGCAGAGAGATATCGATACATAGGTTTTCAGATTCTTACTAGTCAGATATATTCTTGTGCGGTGACTAGGGGGTGTTGAGTCCAGTTCACTGAGCAGGGAGTAGGCCTTGTCTATTACTTATTTGGCTTAAGGAGCGGTCTCTGAGCTAATTTCAAACCCTTGTTGTATGCATCACCCCACCTCACCTTTCCCGTTAAGCAGCCATCGTGTGTCTTCTAAAGGTGTGACTCTGTTCTGTTTTGTAATTCAGTTCAAGTGTAGCGATTTTGACATTCCCTCTCTAAGCGATATCTTAGGATAAGTGTCTTTTTCTGTGTGACTTATTTCACTTAGAATCATCGTCGCTAAATCCACTCATCATGCTGCTAACTAGCCTTATGACATTGATTTCATGGCTGAGTGATATTCCATTGGGCCAAATACCACCATTTCTTTATCTATTTTTCTCTTTCCTGCGATATTGAAGGTGTACTGAAGTGGAGGTTCTTGGAAACAGAGCAGCTGTAAAGTTTGGGGTGCCTGTGTCTTGTTGATTTTTAGTTTTCCCAATTTATACGCCCATGAGTGGAAGTGCCCTTTGCTCTCTAAGCTGTGTTTATTACTTGTTTCAGGACACACCGTACACTTCTCCAGAGTGCCTGTTGGCAATTTACATCCCGCCCATCAGCGTAGCAAGGCTCCCATGTCTCCATGGCCTGTCCTGCTTTTCTGGTTTTTACACTTTCTTCAGCATGGCCCTTTTGACCGAGGGCAAGCGAGATTTCTTTGTAGCGCTGATTTGCCCTTCCGGCTTGCTTGGTTGGCCAAAAAGGGCGTATGTGTTTTTTCCTGAATATATTCAGGAAAAAACGCATACGCCTTTTTTTGCCCAGGGCATCATTGTCAACGTTTTTCCGCTTTTCATGTGCTTTAAAGGCGAGTCGAATCTACCTCCTGAAATCTGTTTCCTGCAAATCTGCCTTGCTTTCAAATCCTCTTCGTTGCCTTCCCTCAATATATTTGTGGACGAGAGTTATCATTTATAACTCTGCACGTTTGTGAATTGCAGTGCCCCTGAGCTCCATTTGTCTACTAGCTTTTTTGGGAGCTGGCAGCAAAAGCACAGGATTGCTTCAGGCCATTTACGGCTTACAGCGGGCCGCCGGAGCCTGTGGTTCATTCTTCTTCCTGATGGGAAAATGGAGTGACCTGTGCCTGTCCCAACACCTAGGGCTAGTCTCTCGTTGGTTGCCCGTCTTCCCGTTCATCCTCAGGACAAATTGCAACCTGTACGAAACAGGAGGTTAAAGGTGCTGATTCTCCAAGTAGGGAGATGGTTAGTCAAGCGGCTGGAATGGCGAACCCGAGCACAAGGAGAGGAGAAATGAGGTGCGTTTTAGAAGCCTTTCCCGATCTCACAGCATACCATCTTCTGGGTTTCCCATGCATGTTTTGATGTAGGAAGATGCCCTTGTACCTGGAGATTTGAGACCCATGGGGTGGGTACCCCGCAGTGTTACTTTAAAGTATCTGCATTTGCTCACCCAACCTCACCAATCCTCTGAGCCCCAAGAGTGTCCAGCCTTATGTCTCATCCAGCTGTGGGTCTAGATATGGTCAATCCAGGTTGCATCAGAGTCCCTGAACGGATTTTGTAAGAATTTCTCTCTCTTTCACTGTTTTTTTTGTGTGAGTTTTTTAAAGTAATTTATGTTTAGAATGGGGCTTGGCTGCTTTTCTCTGCTGTGTTTATGCCGCTTTACACCCTCTTGATTCACTTGCAGAGAGATATGGATACATAGGTTTTCAGATTCTTTTTTTTTTTTTTTTTTTTTAAATTTATTTATTTATTTATTTATTTTTGGCTGTGTTGGGTCTTCGTTTCTGTGCGAGGGCTTTCTCTAGTTGTGGCAAGCGGGGGCCACTCTTCATCGCGGTGCGCGGGCCTCTCACCGTCGCGGCCTCTCTTGTTGCGGAGCACAGGCTCCAGACGCGCAGGCTCAGTAGCTGTGGCTCACGGGCCTAGTTGCTCCGCGGCAGGTGGGATCTTCCCAGACCAGGGCTCGAACCCGTGTCCCCTGCATCGGCAGGCAGACTCTCAACCACTGCGCCACCAGGGAAGCCCGGTTTTCAGATTCTTAATAGTCAGATATATTCTTGTGCGGTGACTAGGGGGTGTTGAGTCCAGTTCACTGAGCAGGGAGTAGGCCTTGTCTATTACATATTGGGCTTATGGCGCGGTCTCTGAGCTAATTTCAAACCCTTGTTTTATGCATCACCCCACCTCACCTTTCCCGTTAAGCAGCCATAGTGTGTCTTCTAAAGGTGTGACTCTGTTCTGTTTTGTAATTCAGTTCAAGTGTAGCGATTTTGACATTCCCTCTATAAGCGATATCTTAGGATAAGTGTCTTTTTCTGTGTGACTTATTTCACTTAGAATCATCGTCGCTAAATCCACTCATCATGCTGCTAACTAGCCTTATGACATTGATTTCATGGCTGAGTGATATTCCATTGGGCCAAGTACCACCATTCCTTTATCCATTTTTCTCTTTCTGGGATATTGAAGGTGTACCGAAGTGGAGGTTCTTGGAAACAGAGCAACCGTAAAGGTTGGGGTGCCTGTGTCTTGTTGATTTTTATTATTCCCAATTTATACGCCCATGAGTGGAAGTGCCCTATGCTCTCTAAGCTGTGTTTATTACTTGTTTCGGGACACACTGTACCCTTTTCCAGAGTGGCTGTTGGCAATTTACATCCCGCCCATCAGCGTAGCAAGGCTCGCATGTCTCCATGGCCTGTCCTGCTTTTCTGGTTTTTACACTTTTTTCAGCATGGCCCTTTTGACCGAGGGCAAGCGAGACGTCTTTGTAGCGCTGATTTGCCCGTCCGGCTTGCTTGGTTGGCCTAAAAGGGCGTATGCGTTTTTTCCTGAATATATTCAGGAAAAAACGCATACGCCCTTTTTGGCCAAGGGCATCATTGTCAACGTTTTGCCACTTTTCATGTGCTTTAAAGGCGAGTCGAATCTACCTCCTGAAATCTGTTTCCTGCAAATCTGCCTTGCTTTCAAATCCTCTTCGTTGCCTTCCCTCAATATATTTGTGGACGAGAGTTCTCATTTATAACTCTGCACGTTTGTGAATTGCACTGCCCCTGAGCTCCATTTGTCTACTCGCTTTTTTGGGAGCTGGCCACAAAAGCGCAGGATTGCTTCAGGCCCTATTTTGGTTCTGGGGGGCAGGCTGAGCCTGTGGTTCATTCTTCTTCCTGATGGGAAAATGGAGTGACCTGTGCCTGTCCCAACACCTAGGGCTAGTCTCTCGTTGGTTGCCCGTCTTCCCGTTCATCCTCAGGACAAATTGCAACCTGTACGAAACAGGAGGTTAAAAGTGCTGATTCTCCAAGTAGGGAGATGGTTAGTCAAGCTGCTGGAATGGCGAACCCGAGCACAAGGAGAGGAGAAATGAGGTGCGTTTTAGAAGCCTTTCCCGATCTCACGGCATACCATATTCTGGGTTTCCCATGCATGTTTTGATGTAGGAAGATGCCCTTGTACCTGGAGATTTGAGACCCATGGGGTGTGTACCCCGCGGTGTTACTTTAAAATATCTGGGTTTGCTCACCCAACCTCACCAATCCTCTCAGCCCCAAGAGTGTCCAGCCTTATGTCTCATCCAGCTGTGGGTCTAGATATGGTCAATCCAAGTTGCATCAGAGACCGTGAACGGATTTTGTAAGAATTTCTCTTTCACTGTCTTTGTTTTGTGGGTTTTGTAAAGTAATTTATGTTTAGAATGGGGCTTGGCTGCTTTTCCCTGCTGTGTTTATTCCGCTTTACACCCTCTTGATTCACTTGCAGAGAGATATCGATACATAGGTTTTCAGATTCTTACTAGTCAGATATATTCTTGTGCGGTGACTAGGGGGTGTTGAGTCCAGTTCACTGAGCAGGGAGTAGGCCTTGTCTATTACATATTTGGCTTATGGAGCGGTCTCTGAGCTAATTTCAAACCCTTGTTCTATGCATCACCCCACCTCACCTTTCCCGTTAAGCAGCCATAGTGTGTCTTCTAAAGGTGTGACTCTGTTCTGTTTTGTACTTCAGTTCAAGTGTAGCGATTTTGACATTCCGTCTATAAGCGATATCTTAGGATAAGTGTCTTTTTCTGTGTGACTTATTTCACTTAGAATCATCGTCGCTAAATCCACTCATCATGCTGCTAACTAGCCTTATGACATTGATTTCATGGCTGAGTGATATTCCATTGGGCCAAGTAGCACCATTTCTTTATCCATTTTTCTCTTTCCTGCGATATTGAAGGTGTACCGAAGTGGAGGTTCTTGGAAACAGAGCAGCCGTAAAGTTTGGGTTGCCTGTGTCTTGTTGATTTTTAGTTTTCCCAATTTATACGCCCATGAGTGGAAGTGCCCTATGCTCTCTAAGCTGTGTTTATTACTTGTTTCAGGACACACCGTACACTTCTCCAGAGTGCCTGTTGGCAAATTACATCCCGCCCATCAGCGTAGCAAGGCTCCCATGTCTCCATGTCCTGTCCTGCTTTTCTGGTTTTTACACTTTCTTCAGCATGGCCCTTTTGACCGAGGGCAAGCGAGATTTCTTTGTAGCGCTGATTTGCCCTTCCGGCTTGCTTGGTTGGCCAAAAAGGGCATATGCGTTTTTTCCTGAATATATTCAGGAAAAAACGCATATGCCCTTTTTTGCCCAGGGCATCATTGTCAACGTTTTTCCGCTTTTCATGTGCTTTAAAGGCGAGTCGAATCTACCTCCTGAAATCTGTTTCCTGCAAATCTGCCTTGCTTTCAAATCCTCTTCGTTGCCTTCCCTCAATATATTTGTGGACGAGAGTTATCATTTATAACTCTGCACGTTTGTGAATTGCAGTGCCCCTGAGCTCCATTTGTCTACTCGCTTTTTTGGGAGCTGGCAGCAAAAGCACAGGATTGCTTCAGGCACTATACGGCTTCCAGGGGGCCGCCGGAGCCTGTGGTTCATTCTTCTTCCTGATGGGAAAATGGAGTGACCTGTGCCTGTCCCAACACCTAGGGCTAGTCTCTCGTTGGTTGCCCGTCTTCCCGTTCATCCTCAGGACAAATTGCAACCTGTACGAAACAGGAGGTTAAAGGTGCTGATTCTCCAAGTAGGGAGATGGTTAGTCAAGCGGCTGGAATGGCAAACCCGAGCACAAGGAGAGGAGAAATGAGGTGCGTTTTAGAAGCCTTTCCCGATCTCACGGCATACCATCTTCTGGGTTTCCCATGCATGTTTTGATGTAGGAAGATGCCCTTGTACCTGGAGATTTGAGACCCATGGGGTGGGTACCCCGCAGTGTTACTTTAATGTATCTGCATTTGCTCACCCAACCTCACCAATCCTCTCAGCCCCAAGAGTGTCCAGCCTTATGTCTCATCCAGCTGTGGGTCTAGATATGGTCAATCCAGGTTGCATCAGAGTCCCTGAACGGATTTTGTAAGAATTTCTCTCTCTTTCACTGTTTTTTTTGTGTGGGTTTTTTAAAGTAATTTATGTTTAGAATGGGGCTTGGCTGCTTTTCTCTGCTGTGTTTATGCCGCTTTACACCCTCTTGATTCACTTGCAGAGAGATATCGATACATAGTTTTTCAGATTCTTAATAGTGAGATATATTCTTGTGCGGTGACTAGGGGGTGTTGAGTCCAGTTCACTGAGCAGGGAGTAGGCCTTGTCTATTACATATTTGGCTTATGGAGAGGTCTCTGAGCTAATTTCAAACCCTTGTTTTATGCATCACCCCACCTCAACTTTCCCGTTAAGCAGCCATAGTGTGTCTTCTAAAGGTGTGACTCTGTTCTGTTTTGTAATTCAGTTCAAGTGTAGCGATTTTGACATTCCCTCTATAAGCGATATCTTAGGATAAGTGTCTTTTTCTGTGTGACTTATTTCACTTAGAATCTTCGTCGCTAAATCCACTCATCATGCTGCTAACTAGCCTTATGACATTGATTTCATGGCTGAGTGATATTCCATTGGGCCAAGTAGCACCATTTCTTTATCCATTTTTCTCTTTCCTGCGATATTGAAGGTGTACCGAAGTGGAGGTTCTTGGAAACAGAGCAGCCGTAAAGTTTGGGGTGCCTGTGTCTTGTTGATTTTTAGTTTTCCCAATTTATACGCCCATGAGTGGAAGTGCCCTATGCTCTCTAAGCTGTGTTTATTACTTGTTTCGGGACACACTGTACCCTTTTCCAGAGTGGCTGTTGGCAATTTACATCCCGCCCATCAGCGTAGCAAGGCTCGCATGTCTCCATGGCCTGTCCTGCTTTTCTGGTTTTTACACTTTTTTAACCATGGCCCTTTTGACCGAGGGCAAGCGAGACGTCTTTGTAGCGCTGATTTGCCCTTCCGGCTTGCTTGGTTGGCCTAAAAGGGCGTATGAGTTTTTTCCTGAATATATTCAGGAAAAAACGCATACGCCCTTTTTGGGCAAGGGCATCATTGTCAACGTTTTGCCACTTTTCATGTGCTTTAAAGGCGAGTCAAATCTACCTCCTGAAATCTGTTTCCTGCAAATCTGCCTTGCTTTCAAATCCTCTTCGTTGCCTTCCCTCAATATATTTGTGGACGAGAGTTCTCATTTATAACTCTGCACGTTTGTGAATTGCAGTGCCCCTGAACTCCATTTGTCTACTCGCTTTTTTGGGAGCTGGCCGCAAAAGCGCAGGATTGCTTCAGGCCCTATTTTGGTTCTGGGGGGCAGGCTGAGCCTGTGGTTCATTCTTCTTCCTGATGGGAAAATGGAGTGACCTGTGCCTGTCCCAACACCTAGGGCTAGTCTCTCGTTGGTTGCCCGTCTTCCCGTTCATCCTCAGGACAAATTGCAACCTGTACGAAACAGGAGGTTAAAAGTGCTGATTCTCCAAGTAGGGAGATGGTTAGTCAAGCGGCTGGAATGGCGAACCCGAGCACAAGGAGAGGAGAAATGAGGTGCGTTTTAGAAACCTTTCCCGATCTCACGGCATACCATCTTCTGGGTTTCCCATGCATGTTTTGATGTAGGAAGATGCCCTTGTACCTGGAGATTTGAGACCCATGGGGTGTGTACCCCGCGGTGTTACTTTAAAATATCTGTGTTTTCTCACCCAACCTCACCAATCCTCTCAGCCCCAAGAGTGTCCAGCCTTATGTCTCATCCAGCTGTGGGTCTAGATATGGTCAATCCAAGTTGCATCAGAGACCCTGAACGGATTTTGTAAGAATTTCTCTTTCACTGTCTTTGTTTTGTTGGTTTTTTAAAGTAATTTATGTTTAGAATGGGGCTTGGCTGCTTTTCCCTGCTGTGTTTATTCCGCTTTACACCCTCTTGATTCACTTGCAGAGAGATATCGATACATAGGTTTTCAGATTCTTACTAGTCAGATATATTCTTGTGCGGTGACTAGGGGGTGTTGAGTCCAGTTCACTGAGCAGGGAGTAGGCCTTGTCTATTACATATTTGGCTTATGGAGCGGTCTCCGAGCTAATTTCAAACCCTTGTTCTATGCATCACCCCACCTCACCTTTCCCGTTAAGCAGCCATAGTGTGTCTTCTAAAGGTGTGACTCTGTTCTGTTTTGTACTTCAGTTCAAGTGTAGTGATTTTGACATTCCCTCTATAAGCGATATCTTAGGATAAGTGTCTTTTTTTGTGTGACTTATTTCACTTAGAATCATCGTCGCTATATCCAGTCATCATGCTGCTTTCTAGCCTTATGACATTGATTTCATGGCTGAGTGATATTCCATTGTGCCAAGTACCACCATTTCTTTATCCATTTTTCTCTTTCCTGCGATATTGAAGGTGTACCGAAGTGGAGGTTCTTGGAAACAGAGCAGCCGTAGTTTGGGGTGCCTGTGTCTTGTTGATTTTTAGTTTTCCCAATTTATACGCCCATGAGTGGAAGTGCCCTATGCTCTCTAAGCTGTGTTTATTACTTGTTTCAGGACACACCGTACACTTCTCCAGAGTGCCTGTTGGCAAATTACATCCCGCCCATCAGCGTAGCAAGGCTCCCATGTCTCCATGGCCTGTCCTGCTTTTCTGGTTTTTCCACTTTGTTCAGCATGGCCCTTTTGACCGAGGGCAAGCGAGACTTCTTTGTAGCGCTGATTTGCCCTTCCGGCTTGCTTGGTTGGCCAAAAAGGGCGTATGCGTT